>NC_086444.1:861850977-862160977 GCF_028390025.1 Pseudophryne corroboree | reverse complement strand
CCTGCACGTAATTATAGAGCTAGCCCTGGCTACAGACAGAAATTGCCCACAGTAGCTGTCATGTCCATGACAAACTTCAGTAAGGAAGGATTGGCCTCATGTTCAGCTTCCAACATCCACAGATGGGGAAGATTAACCACATCAAGAGTAATTTTGGTGTCTTCTGCCTCTCCTGGTGCACCCTCACATTCAGCTGGATGTTCGTGCTCTACATAGAAACATTGAATTTGATGGCATGTAACAACCACTGGGCCCGTCTAGTCTGCCTTAAACACATGTATACATGTATATGCACACACTTACCTGCCAATATATTTTTGATTTGTGGAAGGAAACCTGAGTAACCAGAGGAAACCCATGCAAGCATGGGGGAATATACAAACTCAACACAGTCAGGGCCATGGTGGAAATCAAACCCACGACCTCCATGCTGTGAGGAAGTAATGCTACCCATTACAACATCCGCACTTTGGGGGTCATTCCGAGTTGATCGCTAGCTGCCGTTGTTCGCAGCGCAGCGATCAGGCTAAAAATTGGCATTTCTGCACATGCGTATACACCGCAATGCGCAGGCGCGTCGTACGGGTACAATGAGCATCGTGGGTTTGCACAGAGTGTAACGAACATTCCAGTCGCACGGCCGAACGCAGGAAGATTGACATGAAGTGGGCGTTTCTAGGTGGCAACTGACTGTTTTCAGGGAGTGCTTAGTAAAACGCAGGCATGGCAAAAAAAATGCAGGCATGGCTGGGCGTTCGCTGGGCGGGTGCGTGACATCAAAAGCCGTCCCTCCGTTGTTAGAATCAATGCACACGAAGAGTAACTACAGGGCTGGTCTGGTTTTGCACAAAAAGATTTTGCAGGCGCTCTGCTGCACAAGCGTTCGCACTTCTGCAAAGCGAAAATACACTCCCCAGTGGGCGGTGACAATGCGTTTGCACGGCTGCTAAAAACTGCTAGCGAGCGATCAACTCGGAATGACCCCCTTTGTGTATTCCTGTAAGTGAAAACATGTAAGAATGTCTGTCTAAGCACTATAAATACAAAAAAATATTTTTTTATATTTGTTTTTCTTTCTTTAAGATGTACTGAAACATTGAACAATTATAATATTAGTTTCTGAAGTTTGTTATCTATGTTAATCCTGTGAAATAAATTTACGGCATATTCCACAATTTGTATTGATTTATATATAATTCACATGATTTATTCTTTAAAAAAAAAAATTGGGTATGAAATGTTGACATAGTCATAATGATGACACTTACCATGTTGACAAACAGTGATGAAATGTCAACATGTTAGAATGTCAATATTTAGTCCTGGATGGTCCAGCTGTGACTTACCGTCTCCTGGTTGCTGCATCCACTCCTGCAACGTCTTCCAGGTCCCAGTGGTCATGTGACTGTCACTTCCGGGTGAAAGCTGCAGTCATCCAGCGTTCCAGTAAAATACTCCTATTCCTAATCCTAAACCCTCCCCCTCCCCCTAGGGGCTTACTTTAACCTTCCTCCCCAACCTAATCCTAATGTCGACAGTCTGATAATGTTGGCATTTCATCTGTCAAAATTCTGAGAATGACACATGCTATATGTCGACATTTTCATTTGATCTCTTTTGCCACCGTCTAGTTAACTGTCAAAGGTACAATAGCGGCTTGAAGTAAGAGGTAACCAGATATAGGCATATTTATAATGAGTGTAAAAGTATTGTGGGATGGATAGGGTTATAGCCCGGGGGTTTAGGGTTAGCCCTAGCTGCCACCCCCTGAGTCTTAGTCCTAGCCGCCATCCCTGGTGTTTAAGCCCTTGCCACCACACCCTGAATCTTAGCTCTATCCATCACACCAGGCGAATTAGGGTTGGGGTAGGAGAGGCGTAAAATGACATCATTACATCTGTGACACCCACAGCGAGAAGTACAGTGGATCCACCGATTAAATGTATTATCCCCTCGTGGGTTGAATGAACATCTGAGCTATAGCTGCTTTTCATAAGAATGACTAATGCATAAGCACTTTAAGGTTTATTATGTGATTGATGTAACTGTGGAATTGATACTATTACCTTAATATTGTTTCATTCTCCAGAACCGCTGTTTAATGTTTATACATTGTTATGGTGATGGGTGTCACAGATATAATGATGTCATCAGTTACCACCGCCGGGGAGGAAGTACCGACTGGACTCATGGCGCGGGTTTCTTCACTGGGTGTGCAGTTATAAAAGGTATGTAACTTTACATGTGTGCTTTATAACCTGACGATAGTGCATAAAGGCACTGAAACGTTGTAAACTACTTTGGTTTCCTGATTATTCTTTTGAGCTGAGTGCCGCACCATTGCAACTATATATATATATATATATATATTAGAGATGAGCGGGTTCGGTTCCTCGGAATCCGAACCCGCCCGAACTTCAGGGTTTTGTACACGGGGCCGAGCAGGCTCGGATCCTCCCGCCTTGCTCGGTTAACCCGAGCGCGCCCGAACGTCATCATCACGCTGTCGGATTCTCGCGAGGCTCGGATTCTATATAAGGAGCCGCGCGTCGCCGCCATTTTTCACACATGCATTGAGATTCATAGGGAGAGGACGTGGCTGGCGTCCTCTCCGTTTATATATAGAGATTCGAGAAGAGAGTGAGACAGTCTCACTAGAGAGAGACACAGTAGTAATTTTGGGGAGCATTAGGAGGAGTACTACTACTACTAGTACTTGCTGAAGTGAAGTGATAGATAGTGTGACTGTATTGTATTATCTGACTTGTGGGGGAGACACTGACAGTGGGGAGCAGTTAGAGTCTGAGAGCAGGACTCAGGACTCAGGAGTACATAGTACATATAATGTACAGTGCACACTTTTGCTGCCAGAGTGCCACACCAGTATAATATATATTGTGATTGTATGCTTAGGAGTACTACTTGCAAGTTGCTGATAGTGTGACCAGTGACCTGACCACCAGTTTAATAATCACCACCAGTTTAATTAATATATATATATATAATTGTATATAATTAATATATATATAATATTATAATTGTATACCACCTACCCGTGTTTTTTTTTTTTTCTTTCTTCTTTATACATACTACTATAGTAGCTTACTGTAGCAGTCTGCGGTGCTGCTGAGCTGACAGTGTCCAGCAGGTCCGTCATCAGTCATTACATAATAAATATATCTACCTGTCCGGCTGCAGTACTAGTGATATTATATAAAATATATATATTGATTTCATATCATTATCATCCAGTCTATATTAGCAGCAGACACAGTACGTTAGTCCACGGCTGTAGCTACCTCTGTGTCGGCACTCGGCAGTCCATCCATAATTGTATACCACCTACCCGTGGTTTTTTTTTTTTCTTTCTTCTTGATACATACTACTATAGTAGCTTACTGTAGCAGTCTGCGGTGCTGCTGAGCTGACAGTGTCCAGCAGGTCCGTCATCAGTCATCATTACCTAATAAATATATATCTACCTGTCCGGCTGCAGTACTAGTGATATTATATATACATATATATATTGATTTCATATCATTATCATCCAGTCTATATTAGCAGCAGACACAGTACGTTAGTCCACGGCTGTAGCTACCTCTGTGTCGGCACTCGGCAGTCCATCCATAATTGTATACCACCTACCCGTGTTTTTTTTTTTTCTTTCTTCTTGATACATACTACTATAGTAGCTTACTGTAGCAGTCTGCGGTGCTGCTGAGCTGACAGTGTCCAGCAGGTCCGTCATCAGTCATCATTACCTAATAAATATATATCTACCTGTCCGGCTGCAGTACTAGTGATATTATATATACATATATATATTGATTTCATATCATTATCATCCAGTCTATATTAGCAGCAGACACAGTACGGTAGTCCACGGCTGTAGCTACCTCTGTGTCGGCACTCGGCAGTCCATCCATAATTGTATACCACCTACCCGTGGTTTTTTTTTTCTTTCTTCTTGATACATACTACTATAGTAGCTTACTGTAGCAGTCTGCGGTGCTGCTGAGCTGACAGTGTCCAGCAGGTCAGTCATCAGTCATCATTACCTAATAAATATATATCTACCTGTCCGGCTGCAGTACTAGTGATATTATATATACATATATATATTGATTTCATATCATTATCATCCAGTCTATATTAGCAGCAGACACAGTACGGTAGTCCGTAGCTACCTCTGTGTCGGCACTCGGCAGTCCATCCATAAGTATACTAGTATCCATCCATCTCCATTGTTTACCTGAGGTGCCTTTTAGTTGTGCCTATTAAAATATGGAGAACAAAAATGTTGAGATTCCAAAATTAGGGAAAGATCAAGATCCACTTCCACCTCGTGCTGAAGCTGCTGCCACTAGTCATGGCCGAGACGATGAAATGCCAGCAACGTCGTCTGCCAAGGCCGATGCCCAATGTCATAGTACAGAGCATGTCAAATCCAAAACACCAAATATCAGTAAAAAAAGGACTCCAAAATCTAAAATAAAATTGTCGGAGGAGAAGCGTAAACTTGCCAATATGCCATTTACCACACGGAGTGGCAAGGAACGGCTGAGGCCCTGGACTATGTTCATGGCTAGTGGTTCAGCTTCACATGAGGATGGAAGCACTCAGCCTCTCGCTAGAAAAATGAAAAGACTCAAGCTGGCAAAAGCACCGCAAAGAACTGTGCGTTCTTCGAAATCCCAAATCCACAAGGAGAGTCCAATTGTGTCGGTTGCGATGCCTGACCTTCCCAACACTGGACGTGAAGAGCATGCGCCTTCCACCATTTGCACGCCCCCTGCAAGTGCTGGAAGGAGCACCCGCAGTCCAGTTCCTGATAGTCAGATTGAAGATGTCAGTGTTGAAGTACACCAGGATGAGGAGGATATGGGTGTTGCTGGCGCTGGGGAGGAAATTGACCAGGAGGATTCTGATGGTGAGGTGGTTTGTTTAATTCAGGCACCCGGGGAGACACCTGTTGTCCGTGGGAGGAATAGGGCCGTTGACATGCCTGGTGAAAATACCAAAAAAATCAGCTCTTCGGTGTGGAAGTATTTCACCAGAAATGCGGACAACATTTGTCAAGCCGTGTGTTGCCTTTGTCAAGCTGTAATAAGTAGGGGTAAGGACGTTAACCACCTCGGGAACATCCTCCCTTATACGTCACCTGCAGCGCATTCATAATAAGTCAGTGACAAGTTCAAAAACTTTGGGCGACAGCGGAAGCAGTCCACTGACCAGTAAATCCCTTCCTCTTGTAACCAAGCTCATGCAAACCACCCCACCAACTCCCTCAGTGTCAATTTCCTCCTTCCCCAGGAATGCCAATAGTCCTGCAGGCCATGTCACTGGCAATTCTGACGAGTCCTCTCCTGCCTGGGATTCCTCCGATGCATCCTTGAGTGTAATGCCTACTGCTGCTGGCGCTGCTGTTGTTGCTGCTGGGAGTCGATCGTCATCCCAGAGGGGAAGTCGTAAGCCCACTTGTACTACTTCCAGTAAGCAATTGACTGTCCAACAGTCCTTTGCGAGGAAGATGAAATATCACAGCAGTCATCCTGCTGCAAAGCGGATAACTGAGGCCTTGACAACTATGTTGGTGTTAGACGTGCGTCCGGTATCCGCCGTTAGTTCACAGGGAACTAGACAATTTATTGAGGCAGTGTGCCCCCGTTACCAAATACCATCTAGGTTCCACTTCTCTAGGCAGGCGATACCGAGAATGTACACGGACGTCAGAAAAAGACTCACCAGTGTCCTAAAAAATGCAGTTGTACCCAATGTCCACTTAACCACGGACATGTGGACAAGTGGAGCAGGGCAGGGTCAGGACTATATGACTGTGACAGCCCACTGGGTAGATGTATGGACTCCCGCCGCAAGAACAGCAGCGGCGGCACCAGTAGCAGCATCTCGCAAACGCCAACTCTTTCCTAGGCAGGCTACGCTTTGTATCACCGCTTTCCAGAATACGCACACAGCTGAAAACCTCTTACGGCAACTGAGGAAGATCATCGCGGAATGGCTTACCCCAATTGGACTCTCCTGTGGATTTGTGGCATCGGACAACGCCAGCAATATTGTGTGTGCATTAAATATGGGCAAATTCCAGCACGTCCCATGTTTTGCACATACCTTGAATTTGGTGGTGCAGAATTTTTTTAAAATCGACAGGGGCGTGCAAGAGATGCTGTCGGTGGCCAGAAGAATTGCGGGACACTTTCGGCGTACAGGCACCACGTACAGAAGACTGGAGCACCACCAAAAACAACTGAACCTGCCCTGCCATCATCTGAAGCAAGAAGTGGTAACGAGGTGGAATTCAACCCTCTATATGCTTCAGAGGTTGGAGGAGCAGCAAAAGGCCATTCAAGCCTATACAATTGAGCACGATATAGGAGGTGGAATGCACCTGTCTCAAGCGCAGTGGAGAATGATTTCAACGTTGTGCAAGGTTCTGCTGCCCTTTGAACTTGCCACACGTGAAGTCAGTTCAGACACTGCCAGCCTGAGTCAGGTCATTCCCCTCATCAGGCTTTTGCAGAAGAAGCTGGAGACATTGAAGGAGGAGCTAACACGGAGCGATTCCGCTAGGCATGTGGGACTTGTGGATGGAGCCCTTAATTCGCTTAACAAGGATTCACGAGTGGTCAATCTGTTGAAATCAGAGCACTACATTTTGGCCACCGTGCTCGATCCTAGATTTAAAGCCTACCTTGGATCTCTCTTTCCGGCAGACACAAGTCTGCTGGGGTTGAAAGACCTGCTGGTGAGAAAATTGTCAAGTCAAGCGGAACGCGACCTGTCAACATCTCCTCCTTCACATTCTCCCGCAACTGGGGGTGCGAGGAAAAGGCTCAGAATTCCGAGCCCACCCTCTGGCGGTGATGCAGGGCAGTCTGGAGCGACTGCTGATGCTGACATCTGGTCCGGACTGAAGGACCTGACAACGATTACGGACATGTCGTCTACTGTCACTGCATATGATTCTCTCCCCATTGAAAGAATGGTGGAGGATTATATGAGTGACCGCATCCAAGTAGGCACGTCACACAGTCCGTACTTATACTGGCAGGAAAAAGAGGCAATTTGGAGGCCCTTGCACAAACTGGCTTTATTCTACCTAAGTTGCCCTCCCACAAGTGTGTACTCCGAAAGAGTGTTTAGTGCCGCCGCTCACCTTGTCAGCAATCGGCGTACGAGGTTACATCCAGAAAATGTGGAGAAGATGATGTTCATTAAAATGAATTATAATCAATTCCTCCGTGGAGACATTGACCAGCAGCAATTGCCTCCACAAAGTACACAGGGAGCTGAGATGGTGGATTCCAGTGGGGACGAATTGATAATCTGTGAGGAGGGGGATGTACACGGTGATATATCGGAGGATGATGATGAGGTGGACATCTTGCCTCTGTAGAGCCAGTTTGTGCAAGGAGAGATTAATTGCTTCTTTTTTGGTGGGGGTCCAAACCATCCCGTCATTTCAGTCACAGTCGTGTGGCAGACCCTGTCACTGAAATGATGGGTTGGTTAAAGTGTGCATGTCCTGTTTATACAACATAAGGGTGGGTGGGAGGGCCCAAGGACAATTCCATCTTGCACCTCTTTTTTCTTTAATTTTTCTTTGCGTCATGTGCTGTTTGGGGAGTGTTTTTTGGAAGGGCCATCCTGCGTGACACTGCAGTGCCACTCCTAGATGGGCCCGGTGTTTGTGTCGGCCACTAGGGTCGCTTATCTTACTCACACAGCTACCTCATTGCGCCTCTTTTTTTCTTTGCGTCATGTGCTGTTTGGGGAGTGTTTTTTGGAAGGGCCATCCTGCGTGACACTGCAGTGCCACTCCTAGATGGGCCCGGTGTTTGTGTCGGCCACTAGGGTCGCTTATCTTACTCACACAGCTACCTCATTGCGCCTCTTTTTTTCTTTGCGTCATGTGCTGTTTGGGGAGTGTTTTTTGGAAGGGCCATCCTGCGTGACACTGCAGTGCCACTCCTAGATGGGCCCGGTGTTTGTGTCGGCCACTAGGGTCGCTTATCTTACTCACACAGCTACCTCATTGCGCCTCTTTTTTTCTTTGCGTCATGTGCTGTTTGGGGAGTGTTTTTTGGAAGGGCCATCCTGCGTGACACTGCAGTGCCACTCCTAGATGGGCCCGGTGTTTGTGTCGGCCACTAGGGTCGCTTATCTTACTCACACAGCTACCTCATTGCGCCTCTTTTTTTCTTTGCGTCATGTGCTGTTTGGGGAGTGTTTTTTGGAAGGGCCATCCTGCGTGACACTGCAGTGCCACTCCTAGATGGGCCCGGTGTTTGTGTCGGCCACTAGGGTCGCTTATCTTACTCACACAGCTACCTCATTGCGCCTCTTTTTTTCTTTGCGTCATGTGCTGTTTGGGGAGTGTTTTTTGGAAGGGCCATCCAGCGTGACACTGCAGTGCCACTCCTAGATGGGCCCGGTGTTTGTGTCGGCCACTAGGGTCGCTTATCTTACTCACACAGCTACCTCATTGCGCCTCTTTTTTTCTTTGCGTCATGTGCTGTTTGGGGAGTGTTTTTTGGAAGGGCCATCCTGCGTGACACTGCAGTGCCACTCCTAGATGGGCCCGGTGTTTGTGTCGGCCACTAGGGTCGCTTATCTTACTCACACAGCTACCTCATTGCGCCTCTTTTTTTCTTTGCGTCATGTGCTGTTTGGGGAGTGTTTTTTGGAAGGGCCATCCTGCGTGACACTGCAGTGCCACTCCTAGATGGGCCCGGTGTTTGTGTCGGCCACTAGAGTCGCTTATCTTACTCACACAGCTACCTCATTGCGCCTCTTTTTTTCTTTGCGTCATGTGCTGTTTGGGGAGTGTTTTTTGGAAGGGCCATCCTGCGTGACACTGCAGTGCCACTCCTAGATGGGCCCGGTGTTTGTGTCGGCCACTAGGGTCGCTTATTTTACTCACACAGCTACCTCATTGCGCCTCTTTTTTTCTTTGCGTCATGTGCTGTTTGGGGAGTGTTTTTTGGAAGGGCCATCCTGCGTGACACTGCAGTGCCACTCCTAGATGGGCCAGGTGTTTGTGTCGGCCACTAGGGTCGCTTAGCTTAGTCATCCAGCGACCTCGGTGCAAATTTTAGGACTAAAAATAATATTGTGAGGTGTGAGGTATTCAGAATAGACTGAAAATGAGTGGAAATTATGGTTTTTGAGGTTAATAATACTTTGGGATCAAAATGACCCCCAAATTCTATGATTTAAGCTGTTTTTTAGGTTTTTTTGAAAAAAACACCCGAATCCAAAACACACCCGAATCCGACAAAAAAAATTCGGTGAGGTTTTGCCAAAACGCGGTCGAACCCAAAACACGGCCACGGAACCGAACCCAAAACCAAAACACAAAACCCGAAAAATTTCCGGCGCTCATCTCTAATATATATATATATATATATATATATATATATAAAAACAGAAAATCCTGCACTCGCAACTTATAATAGACAACGGTGGGGTGCTCCTAGTGAAAATCTGCCTCACCAGGCAGGTTCACAATATATACAGAGCCCAATGGTATGGAGGTGCACTCATCCAATAAAACGGTCTTCAACAGCTTCAATTTCACAATAACTTTATTTCAGTAGAAGTCAGGCTTATTGTTATAACAATAAGCCTGTCTTCTACTGAAATAAAGTTATTGTGAAATTGAAGCTGTTGAAGACCGTCTTATTGGATGAGTGCACCTCCATACCATTGGGCTCTGTATATATATATATATATATATATATATATACTGTATACGGAAACCTCTGCCATTAAATCCTGCATTTATACCTGCCAACTGCAAACTGCCAGGCATTTTTAGAAAAGATTAGTGTCCTGAATGCCACACATTGCTAACGGTTTGAACTTGCCCCCGGCAGACACTTTTCAGGTTTTGTGTTTTTGGTTTTGGACCTGGATCTCCATTCGTGTTTTTGATCTGGGTTGGTTTTGCCAAAACCACCCTTTCGGATTTTGGTTTTGGTTTTGGATCTGGATTTAAAACAAAAACAAAAACATAAAAACATCTAAAATCACAGATTTTTTTTTCATCCTACTGCATTATTAACCTCAATAACATTAATCTCCACTCATTTCCAGTCTATTCTGAACACCTCACATCTCACAATATTTTTACGCCAAAAGGTTGCACAGAGGTAGCTGGATGACTAAGCTAAGTGACACAAGTGGGCGGCAGGGGCATATCTACCCATTGGACAGGATGGCACTCGCCAGGGGCGCCAGCCGAGCAGGGGGCACCATCCGACGGTGCCACCCTCGGCCAATGGGTGGAATTCCTTAAGCTGTAGTGTCTGGCAATACCTGTTGTGCTGAGCTGCCTGTGCATTGCCTGGGATGGAGGGCGGAGGATCGCTCAGCAGGCAGGAGCTGGCGCCGGTGTCTGGCACCGCAATGCACTACAGGGATGAAACTGAAAATAAACTACAACTCCCAGCAACCCTTGGTGTCGGGAGTTCCCGGCGATAAGGGCTGCTGGGAGCTGTAGTTTATTTTCAGTTTCTTCATGTAGTTTGGTGGGGTGCCGGACACCGGCGCCAGCTTCTGTCTGCTGAGCGATCCTCCGCCCTCCATCCCAGGCAGCTCAGCACAGCAGGTATTACCAGACTCTACGGCTATCTGCTGGAATGTTGTGGGGTGGGGACTAGGGCTATGTGCTGTGTGGGGAGACTATGTATGTGTTGGGAGTGAGGGAAAGTACAACTATGTGCTATGAGTGGACTACAGCTATGTGCTGGGATGGGGACTATGGCTATGTGCTTGGGGAGCTGAGGGGCTATGTGCAGGGAGGGGGACTATGTCTATCTGTGCTGGTAGGAAGCTATTGTTATGTGATGGGAGGGGGTGGGGACTACTGTATGACTGTGTTGGGAGAGGTGAAGACTATGGCTATGTGCTGGGGGACTACGGCTATTGCTTGGGGAGGTGGGGGCAATGGCTATTTACTAGGAGGGGACTATGGCTATGTGCTGGGAGGGAAATGGGGACTATGACTATATGATTGTGGGGGCTTAACTGGCACTGTGGGGGCATATGTGTATCTGGCACCTTGGGGGCATATCTGGCACCATGGGGGCATATGTGTATCTGGCACTGTGGGGGCATATTTAGCACCGTAGGGACATATCTGGCACTGTGAGGGCATATGTGTATCTGGCAATGTGGGGGCATATCTAGCACTGTGGGGGCATATCTGGCACTGTAAGGGCATATGTGTATCTGGCAATGTGGGGGCATATCTAGCACTGTGGGGCATATGTGTATCTGGCACTGTGGGGGCATATTTAGCACCGTGGGGGCATATCTGGCACTGTGGGGGCATATGTGTATCTGGCACTGTGGGGGCATGTGTGTATCTGGCACTGTGGGGGCATGTGTGTATCTGGCACTATTGTGGTCATCTATGTATCACGCCCGCATTTTCATTGGCCACGCACCATGTGGCAAGTGGCCACACCCATTTTTTGGCACACAGTACCACTAAGATTTTTTTCTACTTGCACCACTGGGTAGTGCCCGGCACTGCACTTCTTTGCACTACTATTTGATTATACTACCTGGCCTTGGGTGGCATTGCCTTCTCAGCCAGGCCAGGCACTGCTGATGTCTCCTCAGTGTTAAAAGAATTACTGTGTGGGCATAATGTGTAAAGGGAACTGCTACTGTGTGGGCATGAGTGTATAATGGTTACTACTGTGTAGCATAATTTGAATTGGGGGAACTATTGTATGGTTATGCCCCTTTCCGACAAGATCATGTCCCTTTTTTGCACATGCACCTTCCCTATTTCAAATATTGAGGGCGCCAGTCCCTTACTTTGCCAGGGGCACCCGGACCCCTAGATACACCCCCTGGTGGGCGGCACAAACACCTGGCCCATCTAGGAGTGGCACTGCAGTAGTAGACAGGATGACAGTTTTAAAAAGTAGGCCCCAAAGAGCACATCATGCAAAGAAAAAAAAGAGATTAAATTGTCCTTGGGCCCTCTAACCCACCCTTACATTGTTTAAACAGGACATGCACAGTTTAATAAACCCATCATTTCAGCGACAGGTGGTTGCCCTGGAAAAAGCTCGCCAAGTTCTATGAATCATAGCTAACTACAAACACACCACCTGTATATTTGATGACTTTTCACATTATGAGAAGAGGCAAGAAGAAAAGGACAGTGTGAAGAAGTTGATTAGAAATTAGAGAGGCACACACAATCAGGAACAACACACAGGCTTTCACCTCCACTCCTATCTTGGTGTGGAACAGAAAGGACTTTAACCAACAGTATATACAGTAATTACCACATTACTGGAAAACCTGAAAAACTAGGTGCCAAAGCCTCCGAATTTGTACCCCCGTCTCCATTTTCAGGGATTACGATAATCTCAGATTTAATGCTGTGATGCAAATAAACTGGTGTATACCACAGGATGAAGATTGGATATTTTCCCCTCCACGGAGTCTGGAGACTTACTGTATTTTGTGAAAATCTCATGGGTTTCTTTTTTTCCATTTTTATTTACATATTTTGTGGCAGATGCCTTATTTTCATTTTTCACAGCTCCCAGTTACACGCATGTGAGCATACCTGTGTGTCCCAGTTACACGTATGTGAGTATACCTGTGTTTTTTGTTTATTTTATTCCTATTTTATTTTTAAATAAAGCAGGCCCTTAGATGTTTTAGCAGCCCCTCCTGAGCCCCCAAAGCAGCCCCGGATCGGGCATATTTAGTTCGAGTAAGTTTGGGACAGTACTAAGCAGGACTGTGCAGTTATTTTGTTATTGAACCCCTGCCCTAGTGAAGCTCACCACTCTAGTCCAAACTCATTTCATATTACAATTAGGACTGTGGGAGGAAGCAATGCTAACCTCTGTGCCCACAGCATGCCTCAGCCTGGCAAGCCAGACATCTTCCTGGCTGTAAGCCACCATGAGACTCCATACTGGGTCCTTACTCAGTAACTGTTTGTGCCTCACAGGAGCTCCTGGCCCATCTAGTGCTGCAGTGCAATGGAAAGCTGATGGAATGCAAGATCACTGAAACTCTGTTCTTCTAACACCGCAAGGTCTTGCGATAACCCTATGCAGCCCTTACATTGTACAATTATTAAGGAGAAAACATTTACAAAATAAAGGAAAAGAACCCTGTACAATAAATGCGCATCTTGTAAATAATCCCAAAATGTGGAACATTAATAAATCAAAATTAAGGTTGACTAATTGGAGCCATTCAGTTGAGTGCCTAACATGAAATAATTGAGAAGAACTTCTCTCTAACGCTGGGTACACAGTGCACACTAGAAGATATATCTATTAGAGATGAGCAGGTTCAGAAAGGACACCCCTGGAATTATACGTCAGCGCCTCTGGACTTATACAGCAGATAGGCAGCACCCCTGGAGAATTACACAGCACAGCAGACAGGCAGCAGCACCCTAAGACTTAAACGGCAGTGGGGCAGCACCACTGGACTGATAGGGCAGATAGGCAGCACCCCTGGGCTTATATAGCAGATAGGCAACACCCCTGGACTTATACAGCATAGGCAGCACCCCTGGAGAATTACACAGCACAGTAGACAGGCAGCGGCACCCTACGACTTAAACGGCAGTGGGGCAGCAGCCCTGGAATGATGTGGCAGACAAAGAAAAGACGTGCAAGATGGAATTGTCCTTGGGCCCTACACCCACCCTTATATTGTATAAACAGGACATGCACACTTTAACAAACCAATCATTTCAGCGACAGGGTCTGCCACAAGACTGTGGCTGAAATGATTGGTTTGTTTGAGCCCCCACCAAAAAAAAAAGCAATTAATCTCTGAGATCCAAACCCGCTTATCTCTAATTATAATCAGTGAGTTTTCTATCACATGTATTAGAAAGCACAAAATGCTAATTATTTCCTTAAATTTACTATACTAATAATAACTGCATTAATCAGAATTTCATCTCTTTAGAGAAAAATGTTTTACAGCTGAAAATGTCATCACTATTACATACTCACTGTCTCGCCTCCTGTCTTTTTACCCAGATATGTTGTAAATGTCTTTCCTAACAAAATGCCATTCTATGATTTTTCTATTAAGATGTACAGTAATAAACTTTTAGGGAACATGGACAGTATTAAAAAACTTTAGCATTCATTCGCTAATCCTTATACACTTTTAATAGTGCTTTTAATGCTAATAGTAGAAAAAGTTGAATGGACCTGCACATCAGGGGCACAGATAGAGTGGTGTTAGGTATTATGTTCGGGCATTGCCATTACTAGGGGTGTGTAAGCAGTGCTATTGCCCAGAGTGCATAGTCCTGGAGACAGGACTGTTGTTGCACCATGGCACGTACATGTTTCTTGTAGGGTGTTCTGGCGCATGCTGGTACCAGGAACTGAGCCTGTTAAGGGCCAAGGCCATACTCCCAACATGGCACAATTATCCTCCATTCAGCAGTACAAGCATCTATGGACAAAGATCTCAGAATTCAGATGGCTACTGTCGATATGCCTGACTGTGCATGCGCCAGTCAGAGAGCAGCAGGAGAATGGGTGCAATTTTGTCACTTTGCGGTGGTGTGCAGAAAATAATTCTCTGTAAATATGTGTGCCTATGGGCCAGAAGCAGGAAAAGGAGCAGAAGGAGATTGATGTGCATGTGAAGGACTTGTGGAACTTAAATCACAGTAATAATAACTGTGAATCAGTTACGTAATGTTAAGAAAGCCTGAACTTTGGGGGAAATTCAGAGTAGATCACAGTGTGATAACCGCGTTTGGGGTACCCCTTCTGCTAGTTAAACCAGCTGCAGATGCACTATGAGGATTAAAATCCTTTTTACACTGGTTGCTAAGCAACTATGGCAACCAGGAGAGAAATATGTATAGCACTAGGACCCTGGGCTTTCCATCAGGATCCCTGCAGAGCGGGAAGCTGGGAGCGCTCTGATTGGCCGTGGTGTATGGGAAGAGAAGCAGGAAGGAGAGCTGCAGAGAGCAGCATGGCAGTGAAACAGGAGGCAGTGTGTCATGTGTGGGTGTGAAGAGCTGTACGCGGAGGTCTGGAGGCGCGCTGCGCTGGGAGAGACTGGGCATCGAGAGAAGGCTGTCATCCTGAAAAGCAGCAGTGAGAAGTGACCGGCAGGAGCTGGCAACAGCAGCAGATAATGCAGGTACTCTACTTCACCCCAGACAGCCCCCACCTATGGGCACCCAGATCAACAGTGATCACCCTGACAGCTTGCAACATCACAGCCCCTTGGGACAGATCACAGCAGGACTCTATGTACAAGGAGAGGGACACGTGTGATTTATTTGGAGCTGCCTGCCATTGTACCAGAGAGAGCCTTAAGGGATAGGGTTGTGTGAAACCCTCTGTTTCCCCTTACCACTTCACTTGCAAGGAAAACACGAAGTGACGCTTATCCCTAGACTGTTTGAGCTGCAGCACCATGTGTGTGCCAGGATTGGGTCATTTGCTCTGTGTCCCACTGTATGCTGATATCAGTTCTTACTCCACAGCGCCCTCTATTTGAAGCATTGCTATACTGTGCTATGACTTACTCCACAGCGCCCTCTATTTGAAGCATTGCTATACTGTGCTATGACTTACTCCACAGCGCCCTCTATTGGAAACTGGTGCTATACATGGCAAGTAGCTGCTCCACGGCACCACCCGTTGGATTACAAATACTGTGCACAGTGCAAACTCATTCTACAGCACCCCCTGTAGGACAGTGATATAGCTGGAACATTTTGTCAGCAGCATAAACTGAACATATCCAATCTACCGCCATCTAGTGACCCGTCAGTATAACGCATGCATACTCATGAAACAGCTGTATAAGATGTCTGAGTGTTGAAATTCTGAAATGCTCTTGTGTTAATGGTATGTTATATTTTTAGTATGTGACTAAAAGTATTGTGGCTTATTGAATTGCACTGAACTCTACTAAGCGGTGAATTTAGTCACATGGACCAGTGACTAACCCTGTTTATAATAAATCTTTGTTACTGTATCCCACCGTAGTGGTCCTTTCACCTTTAAGGGGGGTGTTGTCTATACTGGGGTATCTCCGTCCCTTCTGCCCAGGTTCTGCACAGGTGTCCTCCGCAGATTCCAACAGACTTCGCACGAGCAGGAACCGGACCAGCCGGAACGGGACAGACGCGAGACTTCAGGTACGCTTAGCCACCTATCACATTTGGCGTCACGAACAGGATACGAGCAAGATGACGGATCCACAGGTTCCCGCTACTCCCATGCTACCACCGTCAACCGGACAGGGAAACACGACCACCATGGCGGCATCACCGTTGACTATGCCATACTATTTTGGAGCACCATGGTTACCAACGTTTGCAGGAAAACAAGTGCCGGGTTCGAGTACATTCAAAGAATTTAAAGACAAGATGTACTCCATGTTCTGCCTGTACTCACTAACTGAAGAACAGAAAATAGAGACCGTTATGGGTCAATTGACGGATTCGGCACTACGGGAAGTGAAAGCATGGGAAGACAGCGAAAAGAAGACCGTCGAAGGCATCTTTAAGAAGCTGATGACCATATTCGACTGCGAGACCATAGCGGAATTAAAGAGCCGCCTTTATGCGAGAAAACAAAGACCTGACGAACACTGCGAGACTTCGCGCTGGCCCTACAAAAAGCTGCAAAGGCTATACGGGCCCTGGATGAACGAGAAGTCGAAGGGATAGATAGAACGTTAACAGACCTGTTTGTAGAAGGGGCAAGAGGAGAGACGATTCGCTCTCAAATGCGCATGGAGAGACGACAGCCACCAGGGAACTCCTTCTCTGAATTCAAAGAGACGGTGCTCCAGATCCTTGGGAAAAATCAGAGCAATAATGTCGTGAAAGATGCGTCTTCAGAGTGGAGTGAAGATGACAGCTACAGAGAAACCGCACTGCCCATGAAGTCAGACGGACTAGCCCAAGT
Source organism: Pseudophryne corroboree (assembly GCF_028390025.1). Taxonomy (NCBI): domain Eukaryota; kingdom Metazoa; phylum Chordata; class Amphibia; order Anura; family Myobatrachidae; genus Pseudophryne; species Pseudophryne corroboree. The sequence continues at coordinate 862,143,998 of NC_086444.1, read as the reverse complement.
GGGAGCGGTTCTCCAGCAAGCACAAGCCCCACCGGGACCAGATCCCATGGAAACGCTCAATCAGAGGCTGACGGAGATGATATTGAATCTCTCCCAAATGAGCCGGAGATTAGAAGAGCTCGACAGGGACCAAGATAGGAATAGACACAGAGAATGGCATCAAGAGCAAGATTGGCAGAGTCGTCCTCGCTGGGATATAGTAAGAGAATCGGGCCGACGATTGACCGATCAATTCCATGCTCCGAAAGGCACTGTATGTCAACAGACCTCCGAAAGAGTGGAGAGAGTAGATCTACCATGGGAGGAACGACCCAGAAAAGCAGGACCAAGACTGGTGTGGCAGAGTCAAGTCGGAGTGATGGGTGTACCATCTGGTGGGGATGATCGAAGAACCAGAACAAGAAAGATGACAGGCCAAGTATTGTGGTTTAGTGCAACGCGTGGTTACGGCTTCATAAGGAGAACAGACACTAAGAGAACCATATATGTTCACTATACGGGCATTCAGAAGACCCATCAGAACAATTACTTCTGAAGCCTAGGTAGCGGGGAATGGGTCGAATTTGAATTGACCAATGGAAAAAGGGGTGTTAAGGCCATCAACGTCACAGGTCCTAATGGCGTTCCAGTGCAAGGCAACAGACATGCCAGAGAGCGTAACCGGTATTGGCGCTGTCCGCGGTATAGAAAGCCTCCACTCTACTACCAGCAAGACTACTGGGACAGCGGAAGCAGAGAGGAACCAAGAGACTGTAATAGTGAGACCGGTAGACCTAACACCAATCCTCCTCGACCTGAACGGATGCACCGACCACCCGAACCTGAAGTCCCAAAGCAAAGGAAATTGCTGGACACAAGCGAGAGACCGGTTGTGAAGGGTCAGAGTGAAACAGTGCAGCAGTGCCTTCAAAATGTGATTAAGCCTCAGATTTCTCCTCAACCAAAACGAGAGTACATCCCAAAAAGGCAAGACACAGATTACCGTGCAGCAAATCTCGAGCAAACAGATGCCGGTGCGACTGACCAGAAAAGGGACACTGAAGCAGTGGTCCACATGGCCGTGACAAAGATAGTGGAACTCGTGGAATCCAGAAGTCCGGAGCCAGCAGTGCCACCGTCTGAACCCAAGCCCCAGGCAGAGACCCCACAGGCAGCTGAGAAGGCTGAGACCCATTCCACGGAAGAGAAGCCTGTAATGGATAGTGAGTACAGGACCATAACGGGAGAAGAATTCGCCTTCAGGATACAGCAGGCTATACGAAGATGAATGAGATGCGATAAAGGTGCACCACATGCTCGTTGCAGATCGCACGCCGTGATATAGAGTACCACCCATATACACCATTGAAGAACCCGTAGCGCAGAGGGATGGGAGTCCTGTGGCGGAGGTATGGGGTCCCTGGGGTGGACATACCCTAGCTATTTAACAAGAGTGAAAGTAGAAATGTATAACTGTTCAGGTTTAACTTGTTGGCATCTATTTATTTGCATGTATTGGGAGTTCAAAGACTGTGGTGTAGGACTTTAATCCATTACAGTATGCGTGGGGACACGCATAATTTCAGCGGGCGAACATGTGATACCCGCGTTTGGGGTACCCCTTCTGCTAGTTCAACCAGCTGCAGATGCACTATGAGGATTAAAATCCTTTTTACACTGGTTGCTAAGCAACTATGGCAACCAGGAGAGAAATATGTATAGCACTAGGACCCTGGGCTTTCCATCAGGATCCCTGCAGAGCGGGAAGCTGGGAGCGCTCTGATTGGCCGTGGTGTATGGGAAGAGAAGCAGGAAGGAGAGCTGCAGAGAGCAGCATGGCAGTGAAACAGGAGGCAGTGTGTCATGTGTGGGTGTGAAGAGCTGTACGCGGAGGTCTGGAGGCACGCTGCGCTGAGAGAGACTGGGCATCGAGAGAAGGCTGTCATCCTGAAAAGCAGCAGTGAGAAGTGACCGGCAGGAGCTGGCAACAGCAGCAGATAATACAGGTACTCTACTTCACCCCAGACAGCCCCCACCTATGGGCACCCAGATCAACAGTGATCACCCTGACAGCTTGCAACATCACAGCCCCTTGGGACAGATCACAGCAGGACTCTATGTACAAGGAGAGGGACACGTGTGATTTATTTGGAGCTGCCTGCCATTGTACCAGAGAGAGCCTTAAGGGATAGGGTTGTGTAAAACCCTCTGCTTCCCCTTACCACTTCACTTGCAAGGAAAACACGAAGTGACGCTTATCCCTAGACTGTTTGAGCTGCAGCACCATGTGTGTGCCAGGATTGGGTCATTTGCTCTGTGTCCCACTGTATGCTGATATCAGTTCTTACTCCACAGCACCCTCTATTTGAAGCATTGCTATACTGTGCTATGACTTACTCCACAGCGCCCTCTATTTGAAGCATTGCTATACTGTGCTATGACTTACTCCACAGCGCCCTCTATTGGAAACTGGTGCTATACATGGCAAGTAGCTGCTCCACGGCACCACCCGTTGGATTACAAATACTGTGCACAGTGCAAACTCATTCTACAGCACCCCCTGTAGGACAGTGATATAGCTGGAACATTTTGTCAGCAGCATAAACTGAACATATCCAATCTACCGCCATCTAGTGACCCGTCAGTATAACGCATGCATACTCATGAAACAGCTGTATAAGATGTCTGAGTGTTGAAATTCTGAAATGCTCTTGTGTTAATGGTATGTTATATTTTTAGTATGTGACTAAAAGTATTGTGGCTTATTGAATTGCACTGAACTCTACTAAGCGGTGAATTTAGTCACATGGACCAGTGACTAACCCTGTTTATAATAAATCTTTGTTACTGTATCCCACCGTAGTGGTCCTTTCACCTTTAAGGGGGGTGTTGTCTATACTGGGGTATCTCCGTCCCCTCTGCCCAGGTTCTGCACAGGTGTCCTCCGCAGATTCCAACAGACTTTGCACGAGCAGGAACCGGACCAGCCGGAACGGGACAGACGCGAGACTTCAGGTACGCTTAGCCACATATCACAACAGCAGCAAATTTGTTAGCAGTTGGGCAAAACCATGGGGGTCATTCCGAGTTGATCACTCGCTAACAGGTTTTAGCAGCCGTGCAAACGCTATGCCGCCGCCTACTGAGAGTGTATTTTAGCTTAGCAGAAGTGCGAACGAATGTATTGCAGAGCGGCTACAAAGTTTTTTTGTGCAGTTCAAAACCTACTCAGCACTTGCGATCACTTCAGACTGTTCAGTTCCTGTTTTGACATCACAAACCCGCCCAGCGTTTCGCTCAGCCATGCCTGTGTTTTTCCTGGTACGCCTGCGTTTTTCCGAACACTCCCTGAAAACGGTCAGTTGACACCCAGAAACGCCCACTTCACTCTGCGGCCACCAGTGCGACTGAAATGCTTCGCTAAAACTACATCGTTCGTTGTGCCCGTACGTCTCGCATGCACGTGCGCACTGCGCCGCATGCGCAGAACTGCCGTTTTTTAGCCTGATCGCTGCGCTGCGAACAAATGCAGCTAGCGATCAACTCGGAATGACCACCAATGTGCACTGCAGGTGTGGCAGATATAACATTTGCAGAAGAGATAGATTTAGGTGGGTTATTTTGTTTCTGTGCAGGGTAAATACTGGCTGCTTTATTTTTACACTGCAATTTAGATTTCAGCTTGAACACACCCCTCCCAAATCTAACTCTCTCTGCACATGTTATATCTGCCCCCACTGCAGTGCACATGGGGAGTGATTCAAAGTTGATCTTAGCTACGATCAGGCACACTGACATGCAGGGGGATGCCCAGCACAGGGCTAGCCCGCCTCGCATGTCAGTCCCGGGCCCCGTCGCAGAAGTACAAAAGCACCGCACAGCGGCGATGCTTTTGAACTTCAGGAGTAGCTCCCGGCCAGCGCAGCCCGGGTCGCAGCGGCTGCGTGTGACGTCATGCAGCCGCCGCGGCCCGCCCCCGGTACGGTCCGACCATGCCTGCGTTGGCCGGAAACACAGGCTTAACGCCGCCATCCCGCCCCCTCCTGCCCATCGACCGCCTCTGCCTGTCAATCAGGCAGAGGCGATCGATAGCTAAAGACGGCCATCGGCTGTCTGGCATGCACTGGCGCACTGTGGCGCCGGCGCATGCGCAGTTCAGGCCTGATTGCTGCTGTGCGAACACGCACAGCACCAATCAGGTCTCTAAATTAGCCCCATGGTTTTGCCCAACTGCTAACAAATTTGCTGCTACAATCAACTCTGAATTAGGCCCTTTATCCAGATGTGTCTGTGTTTGCAGAAATCTCACAATGTAAAAAGTTGCTGCTTCCACAGAAACCTCTGTTGATATCAGAACCACTTTTGCAGGGACCTAACTATGGGCATTAGCCAGATTTGTATGCAAAACTGATGTTTAACATATAAATTTAATGATTTGGGTCCTGCACATGTGCAGAACGGGTCCTGTGTTAACTCTCGCAGTCCCCCCTGGGGGGACGGAATGGGGGTGGTGACCAGGACCATTCTACAAAACAGTGGCATGTTGCCCTCGTTTTGTAGGTGTGCAGAACACTGGGTCTGCGTCATCGGATGTAGACTTCCTGGATCTGGCAGATGGGTTTCCAACAGCCAGTATGAGTAAGCTTCAGCTTACCCCGACTGGTCAAGAGCTGTGTTCGTTGGCCGCAATAGTGTTCCGATACTGCGTCCAAAGATGCAGCATCAGATCGCAAAAGCTGGCAACAGGCATTTATTTTCTACAGACAACTCCTGCAGCATTAGAATATTTGTGGTACAGTATTGCACAGCCAGTTCCACCATCGATAGTACAGGGCTCCCCAATAGTTACCGCTCCCTCCAGTTAGTGCCATTACTCGCTGATACACCCCTAAGACCCTGTACCTAGGTTCTGACTTGACCACGGCCCAGTGAGTGAAAGAGCAGGGATTAACATCGGTGGGTGAAACGATCGATGGTCCTATACTGCATAGTTTGCTACCATTGATGGTCACTCATAGGTTCACCATCAATGGTAACTATCATTGATGAGCACAGTGATGGTCATACCTAAGCAGTGCACTCTTGAATTTGTCGCCCCACCTAGCTTTTTTATGCATAAATTAATGACATAATGGGAAGAGGGAGTGGCTATGCTAATTCCCCAACAGCCACTAATAATCACATAGTGTGCCTGCCAGTTGCTCTGTATGAAGTAAATACCACTTAAATTCCTCCAGGTTATAGAACAATTTTTCTAAGCAAGACATCGACCATGTTGCTCCACCCAAGTGAACCCATTTACACTACACACCTTGCAGACAACACCACGAGCAAAACCCCTGGGGCATAGTATGGTGGGGCTTACTATGATGACAGGGGCATTACTGTAGGGCATAATATGGTGTCAGGGGCCAGAGCCGTAACTAAACCTTTTGGTACCCTGAGCCAGAAAGAAAATTGCTTCCTCCCCTATTTTTACAATGGGGACATAAGGCCCATGCCTTATGGGGAAGGGGTATGACAAAATTGATTCCAGAGAACCTCATACTGTGATGCCTTTTCCAACATTTTGTATAGAGATATATAGATATATATGTATGTATATACAGTATATATATATATATATATATATATATATATAATAGGCAAAAACCCACAGCACTCATACATCCGCGGTGCCAGTGGTATTGTGACCACTATTTAAATAAATAAAAATCATACAAATTCTGATATGCTTGGGTGTGGTTCCTGTCTCTTTAAAAGAGTGGGACAGGGCCTAAACACATGATATAAGCATGCTGTGTATTTAAAATCCAAAAGATGCCTGTGAGCATTGCTCAGATTTGTGTAAGTCAGTGTAGGGACTGACCAAATGGGAATGGCCGTGTAGGGGCTGGTCAGCTTAACAAACTATTGCAATATTTTGGAACTAACATTCCCTGAATTCAGATGAATTACAGTTTGAAGTGTTAATATTAGGTGAGTGCTGAATTTGTATGATTTATATATATATATATATATATATATATATATATTAGTGATGTGCACCGGACATTTTTCGGGTTTTGTGTTTTGGTTTTGGATTCGGTTCCGCGGCCGTGTTTTGGATTCGGACGCGTTTTGGCAAAACCTCACCGAAAAATTTTTTGTCGGATTCGGGTGTGTTTTTGATTCGGGTGTTTTTTTTCGAAAAACCCTAAAAAACAGCTTAAAGCATAGAATTTGGGGGTCATTTTGATCCCATAGTATTATTAACCTCAATTACCATAATTTCCACTCATTTCCAGTCTATTCTGAACACTGAACACCTCACAATATTATTTTTAGTCCTACAATTTGCACCGAGGTCGCTGGATGGCTAAGCTAAGTGACACAAGTGGCCGACACAAACACCTGGCCCATCTAGGAGTGGCACTGCAGTGTCAAGACAGGATGGCACTTCAAAAAAATTGTCCCCAAACAGCACATGATGCAAAGAAAAAAAGAGGCGCACCAAGGTCGCTGTGTGACTAAGCTAAGCGACACAAGTGGCCGACACAAACACCTGGCCCATCTAGGAGTGGCACTGCAGTTTCAAGACAGGATGGCACTTCAAAAAAATTGTCCCCAAACAGCACATGATGCAAAGAAAAAAAGAGGCGCACCAAGGTCGCTGTGTGACTAAGCTAAGCGACACAAGTGGCCGACACAAACACCTGGCCCATCTAGGAGTGGCACTGCAGTGTCAAGACAGGATGGCACTTCAAAAAAATTGTCCCCAAACAGCACATGATGCAAAGAAAAAAAGAGGCGCACCAAGGTCGCTGTGTGACTAAGCTAAGCGACACAAGTGGCCGACACAAACACCTGGCCCATCTAGGAGTGGCACTGCAGTGTCAAAACAGGATGGCCCTTCAAAGAAATTGTCCCCAAACAGCACATGATGCAAAGAAAAAAAGAGGCGCACCAAGGTCGCTGTGTGACTAAGCTAAGCGACACAAGTGGCCGACACAAACACCTGGCCCATCTAGGAGTGGCACTGCAGTGTCAAGACAGGATGGCACTTCAAAAAAATTGTCCCCAAACAGCACATGATGCAAAGAAAAAAAGAGGTATAGAATGTAGATGGATAGTATACTTAATGAATGACGACACAGAGGTAGGTACAGCAGTGGCCTACCGTACTGCTATATATAGTATACTGGTGGTCACTGTGTCAGCAAACTGCAAAACTAAAATGCACCACAGGTATAGAATGTAGATGGATAGTATACTTAATGAATGACGACACAGAGGTAGGTACTGCAGTGGCCTACCGTACTGCTATATATAGTATACTGGTGGTCACTGTGTCAGCAAACTGCAAAACTAAAATGCACCACAGGTATAGAATGTAGATGGATAGTATACTTAATGAATGATGACACAGAGGTAGGTACAGCAGTGGCCTACCGTACTGCTATATATAGTATACTGGTGGTCACTGTGTCAGCAAACTGCAAAACTAAAATGCACCACAGGTATAGAATGTAGATGGATAGTATACTTAATGAATGACGACAAAGAGGTAGGTACTGCAGTGGCCTACCGTACTGCTATATATAGTATACTGGTGGTCACTGTGTCAGCAAACTGCAAAAGTAAAATGCACCACAGGTATAGAATGTAGATGGAAAGTATACTTAATGAATGACGACACAGAGGTAGGTACAGCAGTGGCCTACCGTACTGCTATTTATAGTATACTGGTGGTCACTGTGTCAGCAAACTGCAAAACTAAAATGCACCACAGGTATAGAATGTAGATGGATAGTATACTTAATGAATGACGACACAGAGGTAGGTACAGCAGTGGCCTACCGTACTGCTATATATAGTATACTGATGGTCACTGTGTCAGCAAACTGCAAAACTAAAATGCACCACAGGTATAGAATGTAGATGGATAGTATACTTAATGAATGACGACACAGAGGTAGGTACAGCAGTGGCCTACCGTACTGCTATATATAGTATACTGGTGGTCACTGTGTCAGCAAACTGCAAAACTAAAATGCATCACAGGTATAGAATGTAGATGGATAGTATAGTGATGAGCGGGTTCGGTTTCTCCGAAACTGAACCCCCCCGAACTTCACCTTTTTCACACGGGTCCGAGGCAGGTTCGAACCTTCCCGCCTTGCTCGGCTAACCCGAGCGCGCCCGAACGTCATCATCCCGCTGTCGGATTCTCGCGAGATTCGGATTCTATATAAGCACCCGCGCGTCGCCGCCATTTTCACTCGTGCATTGGAGATGATAGGGAGAGGACGTGGCTGGCGTCCTCTCCGTTTATTGTAGAAGTTGATTGGTTTACTTTATTTCTTATTTGTGGGGAGGATTGGGGAGCAGCTGTTAGGGGGAGTACAGTGCAGAGTTTTGCTGATAAAAAGTGACCATCAGTTTTTATCCGTTCTCTGCCTGAAAAAAACGCTCCATACCATATCTGTGCTCAGTGTGCTGCATGATATATCTGTGCTGAGTGCTCACACTGCTTAATTGTGGGGACTGGGGAGCAGCTATAGCAGGAGTACAGTGCAGAGTTTTGCTGACAGTGACCACCAGTATACGTGGTCTGCCTGAAAAACACTCCATATCTGTGCTCACAGTGTGCTGCTTTATTGTGGGGACTGGGGACCACCAGTATAATTAATATTATATAGGAGTAGTACAGTGCAGAGTGCACTGCTGTACCTACCTCTGTGTCGTCACTCGTCATCCATTAAGTATACTATCCATCTGCATTGTATACCTGTGGTGCATTTTAGACAGTTTTGCAGTTTGCTGACAGTGTCCACCAGTATACTATATATAGCAGTACGGTAGGCCACTGCTGTGTACCTACCTCTGTGTCGTCACTCGTCATCCATTAAGTATACTATCCATCTACATTCAATACCTGTGGTGCATTTTAGACAGTTTTGCAGTTTGCTGACAGTGTCCACCAGTATACTATATATAGCAGTACGGTAGGCCACTGCTGTGTACCTACCTCTGTGTCGTCACTCGTCATCCATTAAGTATACTATCCATCTGCATTGTATACCTGTGGTGCATTTTATACAGTTTTGCAGTTTGCTGACAGTGTCCACCAGTATACTATATATAGCAGTACGGTAGGCCACTGCTGTGTACCTACCTCTGTGTCGTCACTCGTCATCCATTAAGTATACTATCCATCTGCATTGTATACCTGTGGTGCATTTTAGACAGTTTTGCAGTTTGCTGACAGTGTCCACCAGTATACTATATATAGCAGTACGGTAGGCCACTGCTGTGTACCTACCTCTGTGTCGTCACTCGTCATCCATTAAGTATACTATCCATCTACATTCTATACCTGTGGTGCATTTTAGATAGTTTTGCAGTTTGCTGACAGTGTCCACCAGTATACTATATATAGCAGTACGGTAGGCCACTGCTGTGTACCTACCTCTGTGTCGTCACTCGTCATCCATTAAGTATACTATCCATCTACATTCAATACCTGTGGTGCATTTTAGACAGTTTTGCAGTTTGCTGACAGTGTCCACCAGTATACTATATATAGCAGTACGGTAGGCCACTGCTGTGTACCTACCTCTGTGTCGTCACTCGTCATCCATTAAGTATACTATCCATCTGCATTGTATACCTGTGGTGCATTTTATACAGTTTTGCAGTTTGCTGACAGTGTCCACCAGTATACTATATAGCAGTACGGTAGGCCACTGCTGTGTACCTACCTCTGTGTCGTCACTCGTCATCCATTAAGTATACTATCCATCTGCATTGTATACCTGTGGTGCATTTTAGACATTTTTGCAGTTTGCTGACAGTGTCCACCAGTATACTATATATAGCAGTACGGTAGGCCACTGCTGTGTACCTACCTCTGTGTCGTCACTCGTCATCCATTAAGTATACTATCCATCTACATTCTATACCTGTGGTGCATTTTAGACAGTTTTGCAGTTTGCTGACAGTGTCCACCAGTATACTATATATAGCAGTACGGTAGGCCACTGCTGTGTACCTACCTCTGTGTCGCCACTCGTCATCCATTAAGTATACTATCCATCTGCATTGTATACCTGTGGTGCATTTTAGACAGTTTTGCAGTTTGCTGACAGTGTCCACCAGTATACTATATATAGCAGTACGGTAGGCCACTGCTGTGTACCTAACTCTGTGTCGTCACTCGTCATCCATTAAGTATACTATCCATCTACATTCTATACCTGTGGTGCATTTTAGTTTTGCGCAGTAAATATAGTAGTAGGCCATTGCTATTGATACTGGCATATAATTCCACACATTAAAAAATGGAGAACAAAAATGAGGAGGTTAAAGGGAAAGATCAAGATCGACTTCCACCTCGTGCTGAAGCTGCTGCCACTAGTCATGGCCGAGACGATGAAATGCCATCAACGTCGTCTGCCAAGGCCGATGCCCAATGTCATAGTAGAGAGCATGTAAAATCCAAAACACAAAAGTTCAGTAAAATGACCCAAAAATCAAAATTAAAAGCGTCTGAGGAGAAGCGTAAACTTGCCAATATGCCATTTACGACACGGAGTGGTAAGGAACGGCTGAGGCCCTGGCCTATGTTCATGGCTGTTAGGGTCTCCTGCCCTGTGCTGCCACGTCGTCATGGCAACCGGGAGACAAGTGCTAGTGGAGTAACCTGAGCGCAGCTGACACTCCGGTTCGGGTCTTTTGCTGTGCAGTGGTTATAGGCTCTGTGCACGGCAGGGGATCCGGTGCTGGTTTTTGTGCTCACAGTCTGTGAGGTCTGAGTGGGGCGTGGACAGCACCTGCTTTATAAGGCCTCTTTTCAGGGTAAGCAGATGCTGCTGAATCTCTGTTGGTTAGTCAGTTCATGAAAGTTAGCCAGTACTGTGTAGCTTTGTATTTGTTTGTTGCTTACTGCAAATAGGCCTGGGGATTTGGTATTACACTCTGCCAATCCAGACCTAGCAGTAAGACTGGAGTCAGTCGTTTAGCTTGCTGGGGTTCTGTTATTACTCTGTGAACTTAGCAAGTTTGCGGCTGTATTCTAACACTTGCCTGTCTAATCCTGTCTCACTGTGCTAGGTGTCAGGGGTCAGTTTAGTGGCAGTAAGCTTAAACCTGTGCACTGCAAGTGAGAATCAGGATTGTGGAGGCTCTCCTTGTGTCTATCATTCCATCTCTGACCAAGGAGTTTACTGCCACACCCGTTGGTAACCCTTTAGGGTTTTGCTGTTGCCCTTAGCAACAGCATTTCGGGTTCTCTACGTATTAAAACACAACATCTTGCTTTTTACATCTGAGCAGTTCTAATACAAGGGAGATACCCAGTTCCTTAGCCTCTGGGCTTCTCTGTTCACTGTGTGTGTATTTTGTTACCCTATCACCTTCTGTGTACGTTATGTCATATTCCCCAGTTTGTCTGTGAGTCCATTTGTTTTGCATAACAGTTCAAACACCAGTACATTCCTGCAGACACTGGAGTGCATAACAGTTCTGACACTAGTACTTTCCTGCAGGCACTGGTGTGCATAACATATTCAGCAGCCTAATACTCCTGTTGAAATTTTGTGGGAATATGGAGCATACCCCTCAAAATACGTTGCAACAGGTGGTCGATCAGGTGCAGGTCCTGACTCGGCAATTTAATGATTTGTCCATTAAAATGCACACCTCCCAGGCTGCTGGCGGAGCTCCCGCAGCAGCAGCACCTGCAGGGGTTAAGGAGCCGAAAGTAAATCTCCCGGATCGTTTTTCTGGAGATCGCTCGCAGTTCTTTTGTTTCAAGGAGAGCTGCAAGCTATACTTCCGGCTTAGGCCTCAGTCTTCTGGGTCGGAGATTCAGCGGGTGGGCATAGTGATTTCCTTGCTACAAGGAGACCCACAGGTCTGGGCATATGGGTTGCAGCCTGACTGTCCGTCGCTTAAAAGTGTTGATGCTTTTTTTACGGCACTGGGCATGTTGTATGATGACCCTGACAAGACGGCCTCAGCCGAGGCTCAGATTTCGATCCTTAAGCAAGGGCGAAGGCCAGTTGAGGTTTACTGTACGGAGTTTCGGAGGTTGGCCCATGATACCCAGTGGAATGACCCAGCCCTGAGACACCAGTACCGAAGAGGTCTTTCTAACCAGATAAAGGACCAACTGGTACAATATCCCTTGCCTGATAGCTTGGATCAGCTCATGCAGTTATCCATCCGGGTGGATAGACGGCTGAGAGAGCGTAGGCTTGAAAGGGAGACTGAGATTTCCTTCCTTCCCAAGGGAACCTCAGACTCTGAGGAATTTTCTGAGGAGCCTATGCAGATTGGGGCTATCCGCCTCTCCTCGCGTGAGAAGACGCGGAGGAGACAGCAGGGGTTGTGTTTGTACTGTGGGAATAAAGGTCATGTGGTAGTATCATGCCCAGAAAAGCCGGAAAACTTCAGGGCCTGAGGGTGATGGGAAATATCCTGTCAGGCCAGAAGTCAGAATTTCCCAAGAAGACTTTTATCATTCCGGTGACCTTGAAGATCCTCGGTCAAACTGTCAAGACTGAGGCCTTTGTGGACAGTGGGGCCGACGGGGTTTTTATGGACCGCCAATTCGTCCTAAAACACTCTGTTCCCTTAGTACCCTTGGCATCGGAAATTGAGATTTGTGGGTTAAACGGGGAACCATTATCCCAAGGTAAAATTACCTCTTGCACTAGCCAGATTTCTTTGTTTATTGGAGCCACACACTCTGAAAAATTGTCCTTTTATGTGACTGTCTGTACTTTTGCCCCATTGGTGTTGGGGTTACCCTGGTTAAGGGCCCACAATCCTCAATTTGACTGGGTCTCTGGGGAGATTCTTAGTTGGGGTACTGATTGTTTCAGGAGTTGCTTGAGCCTTCCAGTCAGGCTCTCGCAGCTAAGTTTGCCAGGATTGCCAGGGTGTTATGCAGATTTTGCGGACGTGTTCTCCAAAAAAGTTGCAGAGGTACTACCTCCCCATCGCCCCTATGACTGTGCCATTGATTTGTTGCCAAATGCTAAGCTTCCCAAGAGCAGGTTGTACTCCCTGTCACGTCCTGAGACTCAGGCTATGGCAGAGTACATTCAGGAGAACTTGGCTAAGGGATTTATCAGACCTTCACAGTCTCCAGTTGGGTCGGGGTTCTTCTTCGTGGGTAAAAAGGACGGTTCGTTGCGACCCTGCATCGACTTCAGGGAATTGAACCGTATCACGATTAAAAACTCATACCCACTGCCTCTCATTTCGGTCTTGTTTGACCAGCTTCGTACTGCCACCATTTTTTCTAAGATTGACCTACGCGGTGCGTACAATCTAATCCGAATAAGAGAGGGGGATGAATGGAAGACTGCCTTTAATACCCACTCAGGGCATTATGAATATTTGGTGATGCCTTTTGGGCTCTGTAATGCCCCGGCAGTCTTCCAGGATTTCATGAATGATGTGCTCAGGGAATATTTGGATAGATTCTTAGTTGTATACTTAGATGACATCCTAATCTTCTCCCATTCCCTGGAGGAACATCGGAAGCATGGACGCTTAGTCCTCCAGAAACTCAGAGACCACCGGCTTGGGGCGAAGCTGGAGAAGTGCGAATTTGAAGTTCAGCAAATCGCATTTCTAGGATATATTATCTCCCCAGAAGGTTTCCAAATGGAGGGTTCCAAGGTACAGGCAGTCCTGGATTGGGTGCAGCCCACTAGTTTGAAGGCGCTTCAGCGTTTCCTGGGCTTTGCGAATTTTTATAGACGATTTATCGCTGGATTTTCGTCTATAGTGGCGCCCTTGGTGGCACTCACTAAGAAAGGGGCGGATGTTGCTCACTGGTCTTGTGAGGCTAAAGCGGCTTTTGCCCGTCTCAAAAGGGCATTTGTTTCGGCCAAGGTGCTGCGACACCCAGATCCAGAGCGTCCTTTTGTGGTGGAGGTGGATGCCTCTGAGATGGGTATTGGGGCAGTGCTTTCTCAGATGGGAGTGTCTGATAATCGCCTTCATCCCTGTGCTTACTTTTCCCGTAAATTTTCGCCTGCCGAGATGAATTATGACGTGGGTAACCGGGAATTGTTGGCTATTAAGGATGCACTCGAGGAGTGGAGACACTGGCTTGAGGGGGCTAAGTTTGTGGTCTCAATTCTCACTGACCATAAGAATCTGGCATATTTAGAGTCAGCGAAGCGTCTCAATGCCAGGCAGGCACGATGGGCTTTGTTTTTTGCTCGCTTTAATTTTTTGATAACATATCGCCCTGGGTCAAAAAACATCAAGGCTGATGCGCTCTCGCGGAGTTTTGCTCCAATCCAGGAGACCACCGAGGAGCCGTTGCCCATTGTTTCCCCATCATGTATTAAAGTGGGCATTACCCAGGACCTCTTATCATTAGTCCTTAGAGCACAGGAGCAGGCTCCTCCAGACCTTCCGGTAGGTCTTTTGTTTGTGCCTCCTAGGTTAAGACAGCGAGTGTTCCTGGAATTCCATGCCAAGAAGTCGGCAGGTCACCCGGGTATTGCCAGAACTCGGGAGTTGCTATCTAGGGCGGTGTGGTGGCCCTCGGTGGCTAAGGATGTGGATCAGTGGGTTCGGGCATGTGACATCTGTGCCCGAAATAAGACTCCTAGAGGGGTTCCTGTTGGCCCATTACATCCACTCTCTATCCCATCTAAGCCATGGACCCACATTTCAATGGATTTTGTGGTGGACTTGCCCAAATCCTCGGGGATGACAGCCATCTGGGTTGTCGTTGACAGGTTTTCGAAGATGGCGCACTTCGTTCCACTGGTTGGGCTGCCATCAGCCAGACGCCTGTCTGAATTATTTATGCTGCATGTTGTGCGTCTCCACGGGTTGCCACTTGATGTGGTCTCTGACCGCGGATCCCAGTTTGTGGCCAAATTCTGGAGGGCATTTTGTTCCGATCTCCAGATTTCTGTCAGCTTGTCGTCAGGCTACCATCTGCAGTCTAATGGGCAGACTGAAAGGGTGAACCAGTCCTTGGAGCAGTTCCTCAGGTGTTATGTCTCCAAGTGTCAGACTGACTGGGTTGCTCATCTGTCCATGGCGGAGTTTGCCTATAACAACGCGGCTCACTCTGCTACAGGGATCTCTCCCTTCCTTTGTGTGTATGGGCATCATCCTAAGGCCAATTCTTTTGACCCCCTGGACTCCACGCCTGGTGGTTCCTCTGTGGTTTCGGTCCTTAGAGGTATTTGGCGGAAAGTGAAGAAAGCCCTTGTGTCTGTGTCATTAGTGACCAAAAGGGTTTTTGATAAGCGGAAAAGACCCTGCAGCTTCAAATTAGGAGACTTCGTCTGGTTGTCTACCAAGAATTTGAAGTTGAGACAGCCATCTCATAAGTTAGGGCCCCGGTTCATCGGCCCTTATAAGATCACCAGGGTTATCAATCCGGTGGCATTTCAGTTAGATCTGCCCCGTTCTTTGGGTATCAATAAAACATTTCATTGTTCCCTTTTAAAACGGGCGATTAGTAATCCTTCTTCCAGTGGAAGACCTTCCCCTCTTCTGATACGTGGCCAGAGGGAGTTTGTTGTTGAAAGGATTCTTGACTCCAAGGTGGTTCGGGGTCGGCTGTCATTTTTGGTGCACTGGAAGGGGTATGGCCCGGAGGAGCGGTCGTGGGTGCGCAGTTGTGATCTTCATGCCCCCAGACTGATACGCTCTTTCTTCTCGCAGTTCCCCGATAAACCCGGTGGTAGGGGTTCTTTGACCCCTCGTCAGAGGGGGGGTACTGTTAGGGTCTCCTGCCCTGTGCTGCCACGTCGTCATGGCAACCGGGAGACAAGTGCTAGTGGAGTAACCTGAGCGCAGCTGATACTCCGGTTCGGGTCTTTTGCTGTGCAGTGGTTATAGGCTCTGTGCACGGCAGGGGATCCGGTGCTGGTTTTTGTGCTCACAGTCTGTGAGGTCTGAGTGGGGCGTGGACAGCACCTGCTTTATAAGGCCTCTTTTCAGGGTAAGCAGATGCTGCTGAATCTCTGTTGGTTAGTCAGTTCATGAAAGTTAGCCAGTACTGTGTAGCTTTGTATTTGTTTGTTGCTTACTGCAAATAGGCCTGGGGATTTGGTATTACACTCTGCCAATCCAGACCTAGCAGTAAGACTGGAGTCAGTCGTTTAGCTTGCTGGGGTTCTGTTATTACTCTGTGAACTTAGCAAGTTTGCGGCTGTATTCTAACACTTGCCTGTCTAATCCTGTCTCACTGTGCTAGGTGTCAGGGGTCAGTTTAGTGGCAGTAAGCTTAAACCTGTGCACTGCAAGTGAGAATCAGGATTGTGGAGGCTCTCCTTGTGTCTATCATTCCATCTCTGACCAAGGAGTTTACTGCCACACCCGTTGGTAACCCTTTAGGGTTTTGCTGTTGCCCTTAGCAACAGCATTTCGGGTTCTCTACGTATTAAAACACAACATCTTGCTTTTTACATCTGAGCAGTTCTAATACAAGGGAGATACCCAGTTCCTTAGCCTCTGGGCTTCTCTGTTCACTGTGTGTGTATTTTGTTACCCTATCACCTTCTGTGTACGTTATGTCATATTCCCCAGTTTGTCTGTGAGTCCATTTGTTTTGCATAACAGTTCAAACACCAGTACATTCCTGCAGACACTGGAGTGCATAACAGTTCTGACACTAGTACTTTCCTGCAGGCACTGGTGTGCATAACAATGGCTAGTGGTTCAGCTTCAAATGAGGATAGAAGCACTCATCCTCTCGCTAGAAAAAAGAAAAGACTTAAGCTGGCAAAAGCACAGCAAAGAACTGTGCGTTCTTCAAAATCACAAATCCCCAAGGAGAGTCCAATTGTGTCGGTTGCGATGCCTGACCTTCCCAACACTGGACGGGAAGAGCTTGCGCCTTCCACCATTTGCATGCCCCCTGCAAGTGCTGGAAAGAGCACCCGCAGTCCAGTTCCTGATAGTCAAATTGAAGATGTCACTGTTGAAGTACACCAGGATGAGGATATGGGTGTTGCTGGTGCTGGGGAGGAAATTGACAAGGAGGATTCTGATGGTGAGGTGGTTTGTTTAAGTCAGGCACCCGGGGAGACACCTGTTTTCCGTGGGAGGAATATGGCCCTTGACATGCCTGGTCAAAATACAAAAAAAAATCAGCTCTTCGGTGTGGAATTATTTCAACACAAATGCGGACAACAGGTGTCAAGCCGTGTGTTGCCTTTGTCAAGCTGTAATAAGTAGGGGTAAGGACGTTAACCACCTAGGAACATCCTCCCTTATACGTCACCTGCAGCGCATTCATCATAAGTCAGTGACAAGTTCAAAAACTTTGGGTGACAGCGGAAGCAGTCCACTGACCACTAAATCCCTTCCTCTTGTAACCAAGCTCCTGCAAACCACACCACCAACTCCCTCAGTGTCAATTTCCTCCTTACCCAGGAAAGCCAATAGTCCTGCAGGCTATGTCACTGTCAAGTCTGACGAGTCCTCTCCTGCCTGGGATTCCTCCGATGCATCCTTGAGTGTAACGCCTACTGCTGCTGGCACTGCTGTTGTTGCTGCTGGGAGTCGATCGTCATCCCAGAGGGGAAGTCGGAAGACCACTTGTACTACTTCCAGTAAGCAATTGACTGTCCAACAGTCCTTTGCGAGGAAGATGAAATATCACAGCAGTCATCCTGCTGCAAAGCGGATAACTGAGGCCTTGGCAGCCTGGGTGGTGAGAAACGTGGTCCTTGTATCCATCGTTAATTCAGAGCCAACTAGAGACTTGATTGAGGTACTGTGTCCCCGGTACCAAATACCATCTAGGTTCCATTTCTCTAGGCAGGCGATACCGAAAATGTACACAGACCTCAGAAAAAGAGTCACCAGTGTCCTAAAAAATGCAGTTGTACCCAATGTCCACTTAACCACGGACATGTGGACAAGTGGAGCAGGGCAGACTCAGGACTATATGACTGTGACAGCCCACTGGGTAGATGTATTGCCTCCCGCAGCAAGAACAGCAGCGGCGGCACCAGTAGCAGCATCTCGCAAACGCCAACTCGTTCCTAGGCAGGCTACGCTTTGTATCACCGCTTTCCAGAATAGGCACACAGCTGAAAACCTCTTACGGCAACTGAGGAAGATCATCGCAGAATGGCTTACCCCAATTGGACTCTCCTGGGGATTTGTGACATCGGACAACGCCAGCAATATTGTGCATGCATTACATCTGGGCAAATTCCATCACGTCCCATGTTTTGCACATACCTTGAATTTGGTGGTGCAGAATTATTTAAAAAACGACAGGGGCGTGCAAGAGATGCTGTCGGTGGCCCGAAGAATTGCGGGCCACTTTCGGCATTCAGGCACCGCGTACAGAAGACTGGAGCACCACCAAACATTCCTGAACCTGCCCTGCCATCATCTGAAGCAAGAGGTGGTAACGAGGTGGAATTCAACCCTCTATATGCTTCAGAGGATGGAGGAGCAGCAAAAGGCCATTCAAGCCTATACATCTGGCCACGATATAGGCAAAGGAGGTGGAATGCACCTGACTCAAGCGCAGTGGAGAATGATTTCAACGTTGTGCAAGGTTCTGCAACCCTTTGAACTTGCCACACGTGAAGTCAGTTCAGACACTACCAGCCTGAGTCAGGTCATTCCCCTCATCAGGCTTTTGCAGAAGAAGCTGGAGACATTGAAGGAGGAGCTAAAACAGAGCGATTCCGCTAGGCATGTGGGACTTGTGGATGGAGCCCTTAATTCGCTTAACCAGGATTCATGGGTGGTCAATCTGTTGAAATCAGAGCACTACATTTTGGCCATCGTGCTCGATCCTAGATTTAAAACCTACGTTGTATCTCTCTTTCCAGCAGACAAAAGTCTGCAGAGGTTCAAAGACCTGCTGGTGAGAAAATTGTCAAGTCAAGCGGAACGTGACCCATCACCATCTCCTCCTTCACATTCTCCCGCAACTGGGGGTGCGAAGAAAAGGCTAAGAATTCCGAGCCCACCCGCTGGCGGTGATGCAGGGCAGTCTGGAGCGAGTGCTGACATCTGGTCCGGACTAAAGGACCTGCCTCCGATTACTGACATGTCGTCTACTGTCACTGCATATAATTCTCTCACCATTGAAAGAATAGTGGAGGATTATATGAGTGACCTCATCCAAGTAGGCACGTCAGACAGTCCGTACGTATACTGGCAGGAAAAAGAGGCAATTTGGAGGCCCTTGCAGAAACTGGCTTTATTCTACCTAAGTTGCCCTCCCTCCAGTGTGTACTCCGAAAGAGTGTTTAGTGCAGCCGCTCACCTTGTCAGCAATCGGCGTACGAGGTTACTTCCAGAAAATGTGGAGAAGATGATGTTCATCAAAATGAATTATAATCAATTCCTCCGTGGAGACATTCACCAGCAGCAATTGCCTCCAGAAAGTACACGGGGACCTGAGATGGTGGATTCCAGTGGGGACGAATTAATAATCTGTGAGGAGGTGGATGTACACAGTGAAAGGGGTGAGGAATCGGAGGATGATGATGAGGTGGACATCTTGCCTCTGTAGAGCCAGTTTGTGCAAGGAGAGATTGATTGCTTCTTTTTTGGTGGGGGCCCAAACCAACCAGTCATTTCAGTCACAGTCGTGTGGCAGACCCTGTCACTGAAATGATGGGTTCGTTAAAGTGTGCATGTCCTGTTTATACAACATAAGGGTGGGTGGGAGGGCCCAAGGACAATTCCATCTTGCACCTCTTTTTTCTTTCATTTTTCTTTGCATCATGTGCTGTTTGGGGACAATTTTTTTGAAGGGCCATCCTGCCTGACACTGCAGTGCCACTCCTAGATGGGCCAGGTGTTTGTGTCGGCCACTTGTGTCGCTTAGCTTAGTCACACAGCGACCTTGGTGCGCCTCTTTTTTTCTTTGCCTCATGTGCTGTTTGGGGACAATTTCTTTGAAGGGCCATCCTGCCTGACACTGCAGTGCCACTCCTAGATGGGCCAGGTGTTTGTGTCGGCCACTTGTGTCGCTTAGCTTAGTCACACAGCCACCTTGGTGCGCCTCTTTTTTTCTTTGCATCATGTGCTGTTTGGGGACAATTTCTTTGAAGGGCCATCCTGCCTGACACTGCAGTGCCACTCCTAGATGGGCCAGGTGTTTGTGTCGGCCACTTGTGTCGCTTAGCTTAGTCACACAGCCACCTTGGTGCGCCTCTTTTTTTCTTTGCATCATGTGCTGTTTGGGGACAATTTTTTGGAAGGGCCATCCTGTCTTGATTGACACTGCAGTGCTCTCCTAGATGGGCCAGGTGTTTGTGTCGGCCACTTGTGTCGCTTAGCTTAGTCACACAGCGACCTTGGTGCGCCTCTTTTTTTCTTTGCATCATGTGCTGTTTGGGGACTATTTTTTTGAAGGGCCATCCTGCCTGACACTGCAGTGCCACTCCTAGATGGGCCAGGTGTTTGTGTCGGCCACTTGTGTCGCTTAGCTTAGCCATCCAGCGACCTCGGTGCAAATTTTAGGACTAAAAATAATATTGTGAGGTGTGAGGTGTTCAGAATAGACTGGAAATGAATGGAAATTATGGTTATTGAGGTTAATAATACTATGGGATCAAAATGACCCCCAAATTCTATGATTTAAGATGCTTTTTAGGGTTTTTTGAAAAAAACACCCGAATCCAAAACACACCTGAATCCGAAAAAAAATTATCGGTGAGGTTTTGCCAAAACGCGTCCGAATCCAAAACACGGCTGCGGAACCGAACCCAAAACCAAAACACAAAACGCGAAAAATTTCCGGTGCACATCACTAGGATAGTATACTTAATGAATGACGACACAGAGGTAGCTACAGCAGTGGCCTACCGTACTGCTATATATAGTATACTGGTGGTCACTGTGTCAGCAAACTGCAAAACTAAAATGCACCACAGGTATAGAATGTAGATGGATAGTATACTTAATGAATGACGACACTGAGGTAGGTACAGCAGTGGCCTACCGTACTGCTATATATAGTATACTGGTGGTCACTGTGTCAGCAAACTGCAAAACTAAAATGCACCACAGGTATAGAATGTAGATGGATAGTATACTTAATGAATGACGACACAGAGGTAGGTACAGCAGTGACCTACCGTACTGCTATATATAGTATACTGGTGGTCACTGTGTCAGCAAACTGCAAAACTAAAATGCACCACAGGTATAGAATGTAGATGGATAGTATACTTAATGAATGACGACACAGAGGTAGGTACAGCAGTGGCCTACCATACTGCTATATATAGTATACTGGTGGTCACTGTGTCAGCAAAACTCTGCACTGTACTCCTCCTATATAATATTAATTATACTGGTGGTCCCCAGTCCCCACAATAAAGCTGCACACTGAGCACAGATATGGAGTGTTTTTCAGGCAGACAACGTATACTGGTGGTCACTGTCAGCAAAACTCTGCACTGTACTCCTGCTATATAATACAGCTGCTCCTCAGTCCCCACAATTAAGCAGTGTGAGCACAGATATAATATGCAGCACACTGAGCACAGATATGGTATGGAGCGTTTTTTTCAGGCAGAGAACGGATAAAACTGGTTGTCACTTATCAGCAAAACTCTGCACTGTACTCCTCCTAACAGCTGCTCCCCAGTCCTCCCCACAATTAAGCAATAAAGCAATCAAGTTCAACAATAAACGGAGAGGACGCCAGCCACGTCCTCTCCCTATCATCTCCAATGCACGAGTGAAAATGGCGGCGACGCGCGGCTGCTTATATAGAATCCGAATCTCGCGAGAATCCGACAGCGGGATGATGACGTTCGGGCGCGCTCGGTTTAGCCGAGCAAGGCGGGAAGGTTCGAACCTGCCTCGGACCCGTGTAAAATGGGTGAAGTTCGGGGGGGTTCGGTTTCCGAGAAACCGAACCCGCTCATCACTAATATATATATATATATATACACACACATATATATATATATATATGTAATACTAACAAAAAATACCCTTATCTCGCGCTATAGAGTGAGCAGCACCACATGGAGGAACCCCCAATAGTGGGAGCCAAGAATACTACACACACATTTGTAGAACACTGCAAGAAAATGGATTTGGACACAAATCTTCTTTATACCACATTCATGCGCACAACCCGAGAGCTCACTGCCATTCAGCCACAATACCCCTCATTAAATAACACATTTCAATATACTGACGCACAGGGCCACCATCAGAGGGGTACTTGGGGCACAGCTGTCCCGGGCCCGGTCTCTCTGACATAGAGGGGGGGGGGAGGAGGCCCAGGCTGGTCATGCTGCCATCCACCCGCCTCCTTACCCCTGCTGCTATTTGTCCCCTCCAGTCTCCATCTGCCCGCAGCAATCTATTGAAAATGTCCCTCCCAAAATGGTTGCCACCTCAGTGAAGACAATTATTAAAGATTCTAGAGGATCAAGAGAACCACTGGAAAACCGGGGAGGGTTCTTCTTTTCGAGCCCCTTGGATAGGTCTATGTGTTGATGCACCTTACCGGGCCAAGTCCAGAGGCGTCGCCATATTGATACGCAGATCATTGCCATTTACCATTCTGAATCAGATTTTTGACCCGGAGGGGAGAGTTATTATATTGGACATACAAATCTATAACTCTAATTACACACTAGTCAACACTTATGCACCAAATGTAGATACATGCTCCTTTTTTAATAAACTGCAATTGATCCTTAACCAAAGAGATAATTTTCCCCTGATAATCGGTGAGGATTTCAACACAGTAGCAGACCCACACTGGACAAATCTCCACTGGCCACTAATCCACGCTCTCCCCATTGGGGAATAGTCTCGACATTCACAGCGTCCTTACACTTATCAGACCCGTGGCGATTACATAATCCCTCGGACAAATCATACACTTTCACTCGTACATAGATCTTTTTCCATAATAGATTATTTTATGATTTCTGACACTCTTATGACTAATCTTTTTAACGCAAATCTACATGACATTGTGATTTCGGACCATGCTCCTGTTTCAGTTGCACTGACTGTAGGGTTTGCTCCGTCACCGGACAGACTGTGGAGATTCCCATCTCATTTAATCGATTCTGAGGATTTTAAACTTTTTCTAAACGCCTGATGGGCAGAATTCACAGATGATAATATTGAGCATTGGGATTCTCCCCTCCTTTTTGGGGAATCTTCAAAGGCGGTGATGAGGGGGCATATTATAAGCTAAGTAGCTAAAAAAAAAAGAGAGAATCTACAGCAAAGGTGGCCAACCAGTCAGAGGCAAAGAGCAAAAAATCTTATTAGGTACATCAAAGAGCCGGCATCGAGCCGAAGGCATGCATACAAAAATAGGGTGTTTTCTTGTGCCTGCTAGGCCACTCCCCTGGTGTAAAATACATTTAAAAAGCCAGCTCCACATAAAATAATTGAGGAAGAAAGATCCACATAAAATATATTGAAAAAGCCAGATTCACATAATACACTTCAATTCCCCAATATGTCACTCCAGCCAGCTCCCTCAAGTGTCACTCCTGCTAGCACTCTCCCATGTCACTCCATCCAGCTCCCCCACATGAGTCATTCCTGCCTGCACTCTACTGTGTCACTCCTGCCAGGACCCTCATGTGTGACTACAGCTCTCCCCACACACACACCTTGTGCCATTGCAGCAGCCCCTTATGTATCCTCTGTTTGCCTTTGGGTGTCTTATCTCTAGTTTCTGGCTCCCTCAGTTCTCAGCCCCCGTAGTGCTGCTGCGTGTCTGGCTGGAGTGCAGCAGTTTCTGGATCTGTTGTGGTCATGTCAGGAGCCACATTTGAATAAAGAAAGAGCTGCATGGGGCTCAAGAGCCACAGGTTGGCCACGGCTGATCTACAGCCACATACAATGCCCTTAAAATGGAAGTTTCATCCTGCTTTGCCTCCTACGCCTCAGACCCGTCTGATAGTACCTTAGACTCATATAAAAAGGCTAGACAATTGTGAAAATCCTTTCTCATCACTCGAGCCAAACACTCACTGGAGATTTCCAAACATAAATATTACAGGTGGGGAAACAAAGTGGGCAGGCTCCTTGCTAACATGTCACGCCCCTGGAAGACTAAAACCCACATAGTGGCCGTCAAAAATCCCCATGACCGTACTATTGTCACAGACTCAAAACTAATTCTAAACCTATTCCAGGAATATTATAGCAATCTATATGCAGATCAAGAGATAGATGTGGACAAAATAAAATTCTCCAAGAAGCCCGCCTCCCAAAATTATCACAGAGCCAAAATGACAAACTTTGAGGCGTCGTCACTTTAGAAGAAATCTCTCAGGTTATCAAAAAGCTGGCACCACGCAAAGCCCCAGGACCGGATGGTCTGTCAGGAGACTATTACAAAATCCTTCATAAGAACATTCTCCCAACCCTACACAAACTTTATCAGACTATATATAGAGACTCCCCAATATACCCGTCGTTCAACGAATCACATACTATTTTATTACCAAAACTGGACAAGGACCCCCAATTGTTAGGGTCTTATACACCCATAACATTACTGAACATTGATTTCAAAATTCTCTCTAAAATTATGGCCAAACGCCTACAACTAATTTTATCAAATTTGCTTACTGACCATCAATTGGGCTTTGTAGCGGGTAGACACTCAGTTTGCGCTATAAGATCTGCAATAGCAGCAGTAGCGGATCTTGCCATGGGCAAGCAGGACTTTTGCCCGGGGCGCCGCCTTCCGGAGGGCGCTGGCGCCATCCGGAGGGCGCCGCACCATGGCAAGATCCGCCACTGCTGTGCCCTCCGTTGCCCGTTGTGTCCCCCGGCTGTGTGTCCCCCGTTGTGTCCCCCTTCGTGGAGAGGACCTTTGCTGTGCGGTGCGCGATGACGTAATCGCGCACCGCACAGTAAAGGTCCTCTCTGCGAAGGGAACTAGACGCTAAGCGTCTAGTTTCCCTTCGTGGAGAGGACCTTTTGCTGTGCAGTGCGCTATGACGTCATCGCGCACCGCTCAGCATTTAAGCAGTGCTACTACTGTACAGGGGGCGTAACTGACCACACCCCCTGTATTAAGCCATGCCCCCATTCCCTGACCGGGGCGCAGTGAGGGCTCGAACCGGCCCTGGATAGCAGCAACCATTGCCTCCATGCAGCCTTCTAATTCAAATAATATGTTGCTCAGTGTAGATACTCACAAAGCATTCGACACAGTGCTTTGGCTACACTTGTTTTCTGTATTAAAATGTAAGGACTTCGATGCGGATTTCATTAGACTAATCTCATTCTTTTATCATTCTCCCTCTACTTCAATTTTAGTTAATGGACTGAGAAGCGGTGCACTGACCTTATATAGGGACACCCGCCAGGGTTGTCCTCTCTCTCCCTTGCTCTTCAACTTATCACTGGACCCCTTATTATGGATCCTTCAATACTGGCCACAATTTAAGGGTGTGCGAATTGAATCAAGTGAAGTAAAAATTTCGGCCTTCGTGAATTATCTTCTTTTATACATTAATAACCCCCGCGAAACGGTCCCTCTTATTTTGGAAAAAATGTAATCTTATGGCGACATCTCTGGACTGGTTATCAATGCAGACAAGTAAGTGGGAATGCTCCTAGGTCCAGGTGGATCTATGCCACAGTGGGGTAGTTTAATTCCAATCCAATGGTCCCCTTCTTCTTTAAACTATCTAGGAATAACTTTAACTAGAAATCCTTCTCAATTGTATAAATATAACATTAGCAAAGCCATATTGAATATTTCTACTGAATTAAGAGGATGGAAACATTTAACTCTTTCCTACCTGGGAAGGGCGAATTTGATCAAAATGATCACTTTTCCTAGGCTGCTCTACCTACTACAGGCTCTCCCTATATTACTTACCCAAAGAGATGTGAAATATACTAATAGCCAGTTTCGCTCCTTTATTTGGCAAGGGAAACAGCCTTGCATCAGTTTTCTCAAAATGTGCCAGACTAGGGACAATGGAGGAATCAACTTTCCGGATGTGGTGCGATATAGCTACGCAGCCCATTTAATATATTTAATTGACTGGATTCTTGGTACAAATGTGTATGTAAATACAGTACTTGAATCTCAGCTATTTGGAGACTTAAAAATTGCTAGTTTCATCCACAGTCGTGACCAAAATGTACAACCTACTCTCCGAGACAATCCTCTCTTATGGAACACGAGAAAAGTCTGGCATATTTTGAGACATAGGAGCGGGTTTAATGCCCGTTTCTCTGTTCACCTCCCCCTACGTAATAATCCAGGCTTCCAGGGTGGCATGGCGACTCACCCCTTCACCTTATGGCGGGTGGGACGGATCTCTTAAATAGGGGAACTAATTCACTTCAAAGATAAAAGACTCCTCACCTTCTCAGAAGCTGGGGCTAGGTTTGAAATACTTCAATCTTATCCAGTGGCGTTTTTACAGGCCCAACATTATATTTCTACGGTATTGAGAGAATTCAAAGATCTAGATTGGGATAAACCTTTGGATGTTTTAATACGAAAAGGACCTTTTTATAAAAAGGCGATTTCTTATCATTATAAATTTCTCGATAACCCTATTGATCATACTAACATACAATCAGGAATGAGCCAATGGTTGGTCCACTTCCAACTTTCTTAATTCAGGACCTTTTGAAATTTCTCAATATTTCTTGTAAACTCTTATCATCAAATATGTATCAGGAACTGTTTTACAATGTCATACATAGAACCTGTCTTTCTCCAAATAGACAGTTCCTCATGGGATTAATTTCCTCTGATGAATGCCCCAAATGCTCTTGGAAATATGCAGATTTATTTCATTGCTTTTGGGACTGCCCAATAATTAGAGGTTTTTGGATGAGGATTAAACGTGAGGCAGAGGCTACATTGATTAATTATATTCCTCTTTCTCCTGAGTGGGCCATTTTTGGATTCCCCTCAAAATCTCAGTGTATTACAAAGGGAGGGAGAAAGTTGCTCCTGGCCATAAGCTCAGCAGCAAAAAAAAAACAATATTGCAAAATTGGATTCATCCCAACCCCCCGTCGTTTCCCTTATATATGGACAAGCTTCATAACATATTCAGAATGGATTGGGTAGAAACCATGTTTGACAAGGAACGACGGGTTGGTCCATTTTTCGATGTATGGGAAAGTTACATTGCTACACAAACTTTATCAATACGGGAGGGAATCCATAGAAGCTTACGTCTGACCTCATGGTATGGACTACGCAATCTGGATGGGGATCCCCCCATAGTTCTTGATTGATCCATTTCCCTATAATTTACTTGGGGATGGGGGGGTGATCGCCACACATCCCCCAGAGGGTTTGATCTGAACTTATGTATTTTATTACGTTTATTATATAGTTTTCCAACGCTCTTTTTGTTGATGATTGGTAACTAATGACTGATGCTACAAAAATTTGTTTATGTCATGTCAAAGTTTTATTGCTCATATATTGTACAAGAACACTATGAGTATATTGTATGTTTATTCATGCTTCAATAAAAAAATTATTTAAAAAAAAAAGATACTAGAGGAGGCAGTATATGAGCTACCTGTACACCATAAAAAATTAACCAGCACCATAATCAAACAGATCTATGCAGTGTGCAACCACACATCCAATCCCTTGCAGCCACACACTACATAGACCTGCCCAGCCACAACGCTGATCACCCCTTCTTCACAAAGTACAAGGTAAGCTTCAAATAGTTAGAACTCTCCAGCATGGAATTCTCTAGCTTTCTATGCAAGAGAATGAATAGAGTGTCCGACTCCAATGCCATAGGCAACGGGTATGAATCCCGGGCACATCAGCATCCCGAAATGTAATAAAGGACCTTGAGACTAAGGGGTCTATTTACTAAGCCTTGGATGGAGATAAAGTGGACGGCGAAAAAGTACCAGCCAATTAGCTCCTAACTGCCATGTCACAGGCTGGATTTGAAAAATGGCAGTTAGGAGGTGATTGGCTGGTACTTTAACTCCGTCCACTTTATCTCCATCCATGGCTTAGGAAATAGACCCCTAAACAACAAAAAGTTATCAAGTCAAGTCCATGATGCTGTATAGGTATAAGCGAAGGAAGGTGTGGGGGTAGGAGACAGGGGAGGTCAGGAGATGCTGGGCTTCAAAAAGGGCAGAAGCTGCAAGTGAAAGTAATTAAAACAGATAATTGACAAGTGCTACCAACAGTGCCCCCTACCCTGCAGCGCTATGTGTGGTGCCACTTCTGCACACACCTAGTTACAGCCTTGTCAGGGGCATTACTGTGTGGGGCATAAAATGGTGATGGGGCATAACTGTGGGGGCGTAATATGGTGTCAGGGGCAATACTTTGGGGACTTAATACAGTGTCAGGGGAATTACTGTGGGGGCTTATTATGGTGCAAGGGGCATTACTTTGTGGGCATAATACAATTTTGTCAGAAAAATTTCTCTTAGCAGCCCTGCAGCTACTTGACATATGAAATTTGGCAGAACACCCACCCCCTTCATAGATTTCAGCTCTACGCCCAAAGGGACCTTGAATTGGCACTATTTGTGAGTGAGCTGTGTATCCTGATCAGGATTGGAATGGGGTATAGACAGGGGCGGATCCAGAAGAAATTGACAGGGTGGGCACCATGGAAGGGTCAAGTACATTTGCGTGTGCCTTCGGCACATGCGCTCCCAGAAAAGGTGTGTGTCCTCACCAGGGGCGGATTGGGAACAAAAAGCGGCCCTGGAAAAATTTGTACTAGTGGCCCCACATGGGCAGCACCAGTGTAAGGTCTAGCCATGGGCCATGGCAGCAGCACCTCCCCCCAAGACTTTCCAGATAGTGGTCATGTCCAGCATCAAGGGGGAAGTTAAAAAGAAATAAAATTAAATGTTATGAGCACATTATATGATACACCTTCAGAATTTTGGAAACTATATCATTCTTTAGAAAGATATATTTTCTTGTTTATTGTATATTTTCTTGTCTATGTTATTAAATTCCTTTATATCTAAATACTACACCATGAGTATCATTTCCTCCCATTGGGAGTTCTATATTTAAGGCACCTGCCCTTAATCTAGGAGAAGATCTCCGAGAGAATTTATTATACGTAAGATACCTAAGTACTGAAGGTACCATTATAACTATTCTCCCTGTTTGGTTAAGGATACCAACTCCTTTGCACTAAATTTACACAAAGGGTGTACCTACACTAATCGTTGCATGCTCTAAATTTGCACTCACGGCACAAAAGATCATCATCACTCTCACTATATGTAGATGAAATACTACACTATCATTGTCCATTTATTTGTTTTTTACACCTTAGCTGGCGTACTGGATCATTGGAATTCTCCGGGAGTTTGACTAACCAGGATGAATACAACGCAGAAAGGCTGTATATATTGACTGAAATCACAGTTGTTTCCGGTACGCATATCGATTCACTATCCACACTAGGATAATACGCATCACTGAAGGCGCTGAGTCCTACCACTATTGTATATTTTGCACTTGGACTTTGAAATAAGGTCTAACCTAAGAGGACTTCTCTACAGCGGCCATCTTAACTTAAGAAGTGATTTATTAAGGCTAAAGATTTTACTTTGTCATATAAAGTTTTATTAATTAACTGCATATATTTTTGACACATTAGAATTGGTCAATAGGTAGCAGCGCTAATTACACCACTATCTTGATATATATATATATATATATATATTATATATATAATATGTGGAATTGCCCGGCACTCTGATAAACTTTGTAGATCCGGGTGCCCTCCGCAGCAAAAGATACTTCAAATTTTTAACAAGAAAAAGGCAGCGGCACTCCGTTGTAGAATGGAAAAATGCTGTGTATTGAGTCAAAACATAACAAACAGTGGTCACGATGACCACTGTTTGTTATGTTTTGACTTAATACACAGCATTTTTCCATTCTACAACAGAGTGCCGCTGCCTTTTTCTTGTTAAAAATTTGATATATATATATATATATATATATATATATATATATATATTTATTTTTTTAATATATATATACTGCTCAAAAAAACAAAGGGAGCACTTAAACAACACAATGTAACTCCAAGTCAATCACACTTCTGTGAAAACAAACTGTCCACTTAGGAAGCAGCACTGATTGACAATCAATTTCACATGCTGTTGTGCAAATGGAATAGACAACAGGTGGGAATTATCGGCAATTAGCAAGACACCCCCAATAAAGGAGTTGTTCTGCAGGTGGTGACCACAGACCACTTCTCAGCTCCTATGCTTTCTGGCTGATGTTTTGGTCACTTTTGAAATCTGCCGGTGCTTTCACTCTAGTGGTAGCATGAGACGGAGTCTACAACCCACACAAGTGGCTCAGGTAGTGCAGCTCATCCAGGATGGCACATCAATGCGAGCTGTGGCAAGAAGGTTTGCTGTGTCTGTCAGCGTAGTGTCCAGAGCATGGAGGCGCTACCAGGAGACAGGCCAGTACATCAGGAGACGTGGAGGAGGCCGTAGGAGGGCAACAACCCAGCAGCAGGACCGCTACCTCCGCCTTTGTGCAAGGAGGAACAGGAGGAGCACTGCCAGAGCCCTGCAAAATGACCTCCAGCAAGCCACAAATGTGCATGTGTCTACTCAAACGATCAGAAACAGACTCCATGAGGGTGGTATGAGGGCCCAACGTCCACAGGTGGGGGTTGTGCTTACAGCCCAACACCGTGCAGGACGTTTGGCATTTGCCAGAGAACACCAAGATTGGCAAATTCGCCACTGGCGCCCTGTGCTCTTCACAGATGAAAGCAGGTTCTCACTGAGCACATGTGACAGATGTGACAGAGTCTGGAGACGCCAAGGAGCATGTTCTGCTGCCTGCAACATCCTCCAGCATGACTGGTTTGGCAGTGGGTCAGTAATGGTGTGGGGTGGCATTTCTTTGGGGGGCCGCACAGCCCTCTATGTGCTCGCCAGAGGTAGCCTGACTGCCATTAGGTACCGAGATGAGATCCTCAGACCACTTGTGAGACCATATGCTGGTGCGGTTGGCCCTGGGTTCCTCCTTATGCAAGACAATGCTAGACCTCATGTGGCTGGAGTGTGTCAGCAGTTCCTGCAAGACGAAGGCATTGATGCTATGGACTGGCCCCTCCCATTCCCCAGACCGGAATCCAATTGAGCACATCTGGGACATCATGTCTCGCTCCATCCACTAACGCCACGTTGCACCACAGACTGTCCAGGAGTTGGCGGATGCTTTAGTCCAGGTCTGGGAGGAGATCCCTCGGGAGATCATCCGCCACCTCATCAGGAGCATGCCCAGGCATTGTAGGGAGGTCATAGAGGCACGTGGAGGCCACACACACTACTGAGCCTCATTTTGACTTGTTTTAAGGACATTACATCAAAGTTGGATCAGCCTGTAGTGTGTTTCTCCACTTCAATTTTGAGTGTGACTCCAAATTCAGACCTCCATGGGTTAATAAATTTGATTTCCATTGATAATTTTTGTGTGATTCTGTTGTCAGCACATTCAACTATGTAAAGAACAAAGTAGTTAATAAGAATATTTCATTCATTCAGATCTAGGATGTGTTATTATAGTGTTCCCTTACATTTTTTGAGCAGTATATATATATATATATATACAGTATATAGGGTAAAGGCACTGAGGGGGAGATACAGAGAGCGGGATGCTGAGGGGGATAGACAGGAAGGGGGATGGGGAAGGTGCTGAGGGGGAGATACAGGGAAGAGGAGGGTTCTGAGGGGGAGATACAGGGAGGGGGAGGGTGCTGAGGGGGAGATACAGGAATGGGGAGGGTGTTGAGGGGGAGTTACAGGGAGGCGGAGGGGGCTGAGGGGGAGATACAGGGAGGGGGAGGGGGCTGAGGGGGAGATACAGGGAGGGGGCTGAGGGGGAGATACAGGGAGGAGGTGGGTGCTGAGGGGGAGATACAGGGAGGGGGAGGGGGCTGAGGGGGAGATACAGGGAGGGGGAGGGGGCTGAGGGGGAGATACAGGGAGGGGGAGGGGGCTGAGGGGGAGATACAGGGAGGGGGAGGGGGCTGAGGGGGAGATACATGGAGGGGGGTGCTGAGGAGGAGATACAGGGACATAACTTTGTTTCAGGAAAGAAACAATGAAGGATTCCCTGACAACCTTGCACGCACCCCCCTCTTCCCCCCGCCCCCCTCCCACATTTACTTAACAAATTCCTTAAGGCTTGGTCCCACTGGCTGGCATCCTAGGACAGGAGTGAGCGTTTGTGACTCCAGTCCTAACGGTGCTCACAAACAGCAGGTACAGGAGGAGAGAATGCACAGTGAGTACAGGAGGCGGGCCGGGTAAAGGAGGAGAGAGCGTCAGCGCACAGCGTGACGTGTTGGGTGCTGGGTTGCCATTGGTTACGAGTAGTGATGTGCACCGGACATTTTTCGGGTTTTGTGTTTTGGATTTGGTTCTGCGGACGTGTTTGGGATTCGGACGCGTTTTGGCAAAACCTCCCTGAAAAATTTTTGTCGGATTCGGGTGTGTTTTGGATTCGGGTGTTTTTTTACAAAAACCCTAAAAAACAGCTTAAATCATAGAATTTGGGGGTCATTTTGATCCCATAGTATTATTAACCTCAATAAGCATAATTTCCACTCATTTCCAGTCTATTCTGAACATCTCACACCTCACAATATTATTTTTAGTCCTAAAATTTGCACCGAGGTCGCTGGATGACTAAGCTAAGCGACTCAAGTGGCCGACACAAACACCTGGCCCATCTAGGAGTGGCACTGCAGTGTCAGACAGGATGGCACTTCAAAAAAATAGTCCCGAAACAGCACATGATGCAAAGAAAAAAAGAGGCGCAATGAGGTAGCTGTGTGACTGAGCTAAGCGACCCAAGTGGCCGACACAAACACCTGGCCCATCTAGGAGTGGCACAGCAGTGTCAGACAGGATGGCACTTCAAAAAAATAGTCCCCAAACAGCACATGATGCAAAGAAAAAAAGAGGCGCAATGAGGTAGCTGTGTGACTAAGCTAAGCGACCCAAGTGGCCGACACAAACACCTGGCCCATCTAGGAGTGGCACTGCAGTGTCAGACAGGATGGCTCTTCAAAAAAGTAGTCCCCAAACAGCACATGATGCAAAGAAAAAAAGAGGCGCAATGAGGTAGCTGTGTGACTAAGCTAAGCGACCCAAGTGGCCGACACAAACACCTGGCCCATCTCGGAGTGGCACTGCAGTGTCAGACAGGATGGCACTTCAAAAAAATAGTCCCCAAACAGCACATGATGCAAAGAAAAAAAAAGGCGCAATGAGGTAGTTGTGTGACTAAGCTAAGCGACCCAAGTGGCCGACACAAACACCTGGCCCATCTAGGAGTGGCACTGCAGTGTCAGACAGGATGGCACTTCAAAAAAATAGTCCCCAAACAGCACATGATGCAGAGAAAAAAAGAGGCGCAATGAGGTAGCTGTGTGACTAAGCTAAGCGACCCAAGTGGCCGACACAAACACCTGGCCCATCTAGGAGTGGCACTGCAGTGTCAGACAGGATGGCACTTCAAAAAAATAGTCCCCAAAAAGCACATGATGCAAAGAAAAAAAGAGGCGCAATGAGGTAGCTGTGTGACTAAGCTAAGCGACCCAAGTGGCCGACACAAACACCTGGCCCATCTAGGAGTGGCACTGCAGTGTCAGACAAGATGGCACTTCAAAAAAATAGTCCCCAAACAGCACATGATGCAAAGAAAAAAAGAGGCGCAATGAGGTAGCTGTGTGACTAAGCTAAGCGACCCAAGTGGCCGACACAAACACCTGGCCCATCTAGGAGTGGCACTGCAGTGTCAGACAGGATGGCACTTCAAAAAAATAGTCCCCAAACAGCACATGATGCAAAGAAAAAAAGAGGCGCAATGAGGTAGCTGTGTGACTAAGCTAAGCGACCCAAGTGGCCGACACAAACACCTGGCCCATCTAGGAGTGGCACTGCAGTGTCAGACAGGATGGCACTTCAAAAAAATAGTCCCCAAACAGCACATGATGCAGAGAAAAAAAGAGGCGCAATGAGGTAGCTGTGTGACTAAGCTAAGTGACCCAAGTGGCCGACACAAACATCTGGCCCATCTAGGAGTGGCACTGCTGTGTCAGACAGGATGGCACTTCAAAAAAATAGTCCCCAAAAAGCACATGATGCAAAGAAAAAAAGAGGCGCAATGAAGTAGCTGTGTGACTAAGCTAAGCAACCCAAGTGGCAGACACAAACACCTGGCCCATCTAGGAGTGGCACTGCAGTTTTCTAGCGAGAGGATGAGTGCTTCCATCCTCATGTGAAGCTGAACCACTAGCCATGAACATAGGCCAGGGCCTCAGCCGTTCCTTGCCACTCCGTATCGTAAATGGCATATTGGCAAGTTTACGCTTCTCCTCAGACTCTTTTAATTTCGATTTTTGGGTATTTTACTGAACTTTTGTGTTTTGGATTTTACATGCTCTCTACTATGACATTGGGCATCGGCCTTGGCAGACGACGTTGATGGCATTTCATCGTCTCGGCCATGACTAGTGGCAGCAGCTTCAGCACGAGGTGGAAGTGGATCTTGATCTTTCCCTATTTTACCCTCCACATTTTTGTTCTCCATTTTTTAATGTGTGGAATTATATGCCAGTATCAATAGCAATGGCCTACTACTATATATACTGCGCACAACTGAAATGCACCACAGGTATGGATGGATAGTATACTTGACAACACAGAGGTAGGTAGAGCAGTGGCCTACTGTACCGTAATGCTATATATTATATACTGGTGGTCAGCAAACTGTGCAAAACTTAAATGCACCACAGGTATGGATGGATAGTATACTTGACGACACAGAGGTAGCTAGAGCAGTGGCCTACTGTACCGTACTGCTATATATTATATACTGGTGGTCAGCAAACTGTGCAAAACTTAAATGCACCACAGGTATGGATGGATAGTATACTTGACGACATAGAGGTAGGTAGAGCAGTGACCTACTGTACCGTACTGCTATATATTATATACTGGTGGTCAGCAAACTGTGCAAAACTTAAATGCACCACAGGTATGGATGGATAGTATACTTGACGACACAGAGGTAGGTAGAGCAGTGGCCTAATGTACCGTACTGCTATATATTATATACTGGTGGTCAGCAAACTGTGCAAAACTGAAATGCACCACAGGTATGGATGGATAGTATACTTGACGACACAGAGGTAGGTAGAGCAGTGGCCTTCTGTACCGTACTCCTATATATTATATACTGGTGGTCAGCAAAATTATGCACTGTACTCCTACTATATATATATATACTACAATGCAGCACAGATATGGAGCATTTTTCAGGCAGAGAACGTATAATACTGGTGGTCACTGGTCAGCAAAACTCTGCACTGTACTCCTCCTATATAATATACTGGTGGTCCCCAGTACCCACAATAAAGCAGTGTGAGCACAGATATATGCAGAACACTGAGCACAGATATGGAGCGTTTTTCAGGCAGACAACGTATACTGGTGGTCACTGGTCAGCAAAACTCTGCACTGTACTCCTCCTATATAATACTGCTGGTCCCTAGTCCCCACAATAAAGCAGTGTGAGCACAGATATATGCAGCACACTGAGCACAGATATGGAGCATTTTTCAGGCAGACAACGTATACTGGTGGTCACTGGTCAGCAAAACTCTGCACTGTACTCCTCCTATATAATATACTGGTGGTCCCCAGTACCCACAATAAAGCAGTGTGAGCACAGATATATGCAGCACACTGAGCACAGATATGGAGCGTTTTTCAGGCAGACAACGTATAATACTGGTGGTCACTGGTCAGCAAATCTCTGCACTGTACTCCTCCTATATAATATACTGGTGGTCCCCAGTACCCACAATAAAGCAGTGTGAGCACAGATATATGCAGCACACTGAGCACAGATATGGAGCGTTTTTCAGGCAGACAACGTATAATACTGGTGGTCACTGGTCAGCAAAACTCTGCACTGTACTCCTCCTATATAATACTGCTGGTCCCCAGTCCCCACAATAAAGCAGAGTGAGCACAGATATATGCAGCACACTGAGCACAGATATGGAGCGTTTTTCAGGCAGACAACGTATAATACTGGTGGTCACTGGTCAGCAAAACTCTGCACTGTACTCCTCCTATAATACTGCTGGTCCCCAGAATAAAGATATGCAGCCCCCTGAAACAAAGTGAGAGGACGCCAGCCACGTCCTCTCACTATCATTTCCAATGCACGAGTGAAAAATGGCGGCGACGCGCGGCTCCTTATATAGAATCCGAATCTCACGAGAATCCGACAGCGGGATGATGACGTTCGGGCGCACTCGGGTTAACCGAGCCATACAGGAGAATCCGAGTATGCCTCGGACCCGTGTAAAATGGGTGAAGTTCGGGGGGGTTCGGTTTCCGAGGAACCGAACCCGCTCATCTCTAGTTACGAGGCAGGAGGAGGTGCAGCGCAGTGCTGGCGGCTGACAGTATGAGTACGACGACTGTCAGTGGGAAGCATAGCACCACGCCACGGGTCAGTAATAGAAATCCGATCCGTGGCAGGGGGCCCTTTCAGACAGGGGTCCGGGGTACTTACCCTCAGAGCCCCCCCTTCCTTAATCCGGCTCTGACCGCCGGGCCTCCTGCGCTGGGACTAGTGCCCACTGGCTCTATCTGTGGCCGATTAAAAAAAAAAAAAAAACTGCCACAAATGACAGGGGGGGCACGGGCCCGAGTGCCCCTCCCCTGGATCTGCCACTGGGTATAGAAGGAACACTGCATGCAGCATGGATATGCCTACTATAACACAGTCACAGCTATGCTCCCTGTGGCACTTTTATTTGCTAAACTTTACTGCCTCAACTTCATAAGCATAAGCATCTCCATAAAACAATGCACTGTGAAAGAATGAGGCTCTGTGTCTAGTTTTTTTCCATTCAAGGGCACTCATTTTCTTATGCATTATGTCATAGTTATTTATTTTGTGGTGAAATGTAGATACTGATAAAGACAAATGACATTACACATTTTGATTTCTTATTCTCTTTGATTTGCATGTAGTAATCATTACAATTTCTATCTTGCGTTACCTTTTTTTGTTAAAATTATACTAATGATTTAAAAGCAGTAAGCAGTGCAAATGAAGATAGAGCTATGTTTAAATGCTAAGAGTGCCATCTAGCGTCTCTAGAAAACTATGCACATATTTAGATTTAGCAGCAAATTCTCTAGAAGATGCACTGCAGAGGGAGGGTGGGTTACATGTAAAATCAACAGACAGATTTTGAGTTGGGATGGTGATTGTTAATATAAAGCTATATAAAATGTCTTTGCTTAATGCAAAAGCTGGCTGAAGTTTACCAGCATGCAATATATAATATATACCAGTTGGTCAAATCTTTAATACAGAATATGGTGATAGGAAAGGGACAGGGACACATACTTTGTGCAGCCAGCTAGAGGAGGTATGGAGGCAGGGCCAGATTAACAATAGGGCGGATGGAGCTACAGCTCCAGACCTCCACATAAAAATAGGCCCAATATGCTGGCTTAAGGATGATTACCAGGCACACAGCTGGCCAAACAATCATAAATCATAAGTATTAAAATTGTTTTTGTAGTTTTCTCACAAAATCATCCAATTTTTCTATGTTTATGTGTTTAGGAAGACATTGTGCACATAATGCATAGGGTATACAAGCCTACATGGCTCTGGCCACATTCACACAACACTGGTCACATCTTCTCTCCTTCTCAGTATAGGCCCTTGAAAATTTTCAGCTCCAGGCCTATGTGGCCCTTAATCCGGCCCTGTATGGAGGTGGAGCCTGCTACACACATTTACAGATTTAGATGCATGCGCAGTCACAAAATATTGCTTATTTGCGTGAACATTGGTATTGTGCGTGACATCCCATAATGTGCATGTGATGATGCTTAATAAATTATTATGTATGTAAAGATGTTTTGTTTTGAAAAACATTTATAAAATGACAAATTTTCAGGTTTAGTAGTCCCATAGTTTTTGATTCTTTCAAATGTTTGTGCTTTTTTCTCCGGCAAATAATAAATGATAAAAATGTCCCTAAATGAGGGCCACCCTTTACACCTTGGGGTTTATTTACTAAAGTCCCGATTTTGTCCGAGTTTGTTTTTTTTTCTAAGTGTCATCTCGGGAATTTACTAAGCACAAATATCGGCGGTGTTGGGGCTATTCGTAATGATTTTCACGGCAGAGGGCGCAAATACGAATGAAAAGACCATCGGTCAATCACGGCTGTTTGTTCATACAACACGGGAATTTACTATTCATTCGTATTTTGGTGTTTGTCCCTGAATGTTCAATTGCAGTTGTATTTTTTTACTAATCGTAAAAAAAAGCAGCAAGAAAATAGACCTGCTTTTTCCTGGCGTGTTTGGATAGTTATGCACGGATCAGTGAGATCCGTGCATGCTTATCTGTGGGAAAGGGTCTGTTTAGCTTAAAGATTTTAAAAAAATTGCGTGGGGTCCCCCCTCCTAAGTATAACCAACCTCGGTCTCTTTGAGCCGGTCCTGGTTGTAAAATTACAGGGAAATAATTGCATAGGGTCCCCCCATATTTATACAACCAGCACCGAGCTGTGTCTGGTCCTGGTTCCAAAAATATGGGAGACAAAATATGTAGGGGTCCCCCGTAATTTTTAAAACCAGCACCGCGCTCCACTAGCCAGAGAGATAATGCCACAGCCGGGGGACACTTTTATATTGGTCCCTGCGGCCGTGGCATTACCCCCCAACTAGTCACCCCTGGCCGGGGTACCCTGGAGGAGTGGGGACCCCTTAAATCAAGGGGTCCCCCCCTCCAACCACCCAAGGCCCAGGAATGAAGCCCGAGGCTGTCCCCCCATCCCTGGGCGGTGGATGGGTGCTGATAGCCTTTGTGTAAAAATAAGAATATTGTTTTTTGTTGAAGAACTAAAAGTCCCAGCAGGACTTCCCCGCAAGCTAGTAATTGGAGAACCACAAGTACCAGCATGCGGGGAAATAACGGGCCAGCTGGTACCGGTAGTTCTACCCAAAAAAACCACAACACACACAACGTGACAGTAAAGCTTTATTTTACGTACTCCAAGGCAAGGTCCTCAGCTTGCCTCTCACCATCCAAGGGCATGGGCGGGGACATCTAGCGCCGTATCTGTCCGTGTCGGCCCTCTGCTAGGGCTCCTCAGCTTGCCTCTCGCTGTCCAAGGTCAAGGGTGGGGATGTTCAGCGCCGTCCCTGTCTGCGGCATTCCACTGCTGGGGCTTCTCAACGCTCCTTTCACGGTCCACGGGGATGTCCAGTGCCGACCTTGCTGCATTGGTCCTCTGCTAGGGCTCCTCAGCTTGCCTCTTGCAGTCCATGAGCATGTGTGGGGACATCCAGCGCCCTCTCTGTCC
This sequence comes from Pseudophryne corroboree, assembly GCF_028390025.1. Taxonomy (NCBI): domain Eukaryota; kingdom Metazoa; phylum Chordata; class Amphibia; order Anura; family Myobatrachidae; genus Pseudophryne; species Pseudophryne corroboree. The sequence continues at coordinate 862,104,612 of NC_086444.1, read as the reverse complement.
GCGTCAGTCCTCTGCTAAGGCTCCTCAGCTTGCCTCTCGCTGTCCAAGGTCAAGGGTGTTTTACTAATCACTCCCGTAAAACACTGCCCGACAACATGAATCACATCAACATCGGAAAATACGAAAATAGAAAACGTGCCAGCTTAGTAAATTACCGTAGATGGATTCAAAAAGTTGCAGTAAAATACATCCGATAAAATTTGAGATCAAACTCCCTAAAAATTGGCACAAACACGAATATTAGTAAATAAACCACCTTGTTTTACAAATTGCTTTGGTTGCATTTACCTGCCAACCATTATCACCCTTATTCCATCTATTATGGATTATTTGCATTTCTGAATAAACATTTTCAAAAACATTATACTGTTCTTATATGATTAGATTATGTTGGGCAAGACAAACAGCATTTCTTGCAGGTCTACCCTTGGTGGGAAAAGAACATCCTCATTACCTGCCCCATGACTACTTTACTTTTTCTCCACTTACTTAGTTCTCCCCACCAGCAAGTAGCAAATACCAGAAGGGCCGATAGTCTGATGGGCCGGTCTGGCCTAAAAGCCTGGCATATAAAGAGATGGTGGCTAGCCAAGCAGCTCCGCCTCCCGGCTCTCTGCTCTGCCACAAGACATACAGAGAAACAGGGGCATGTCGTGAGGCCAGGCTCCCATGACTCATGGCACACCTCCTCAAGTCATGACCATGACCCCTTATCATGTGAATGCCCCAGTCCCTCCCTGTGTACATATAATATATGCCTCTATTAACAGTTGATTATCCTCTCTAGCACGGTCACTACATTCTAATCTTTGATTGTCTCTGTATACCAAAAAATAGTGGCAGAGCTCATCTACACATAAAATCTGTTAAAAGAAGCAAGACAGCTAGTTACTTTGCAGATAATTGATAGCCATTCAGTTTTGTGGAGGTGGACAAGTCATGAATAGATTATTGGTACTACTGCATTTGCAAATGTCCTTGGATCTAAAATGGAATCTGAAATAATTTACCATTGAGCTATTAATCAACTATTACTAATATGTTCTTTATTTTTATTTTTAAGTTTTTGTTTCTTAAACATTCTGCTTTAGTAATAATTTTTAATAAATAAAGGAGAGGGGAAGGATACAGAAAAGAAAGTCGGGGGGGGGAGGTTAGAGACATGGGATTTCTGCATCTAATACATTGGCCAGGTATGAAACATATATCAACAAATCAGAAAATTAAAAAAAGAATATAGTCATTCGGACTACACTGGGAGACAATTTTGTTAAATTAATAATAATAAGGAAACTTGTTTCCAATATAAAGCTTAAACTGTTGCAACTTAACTATTTTTATTAGCATAAAGAAAGGAGACCACGGGCTCATGTAGAGTTGGACACATTGCTGGGTGTTTTATTTTTGTGTAAAATACACATTTCTGTAAAGCTCATGCACATACTAACATTAGGTTGTATCTTACACTAATAACTGCCTATGCCAAGTACAGTACCAATGTGTTCACATAACTTAACATACAGGCCAGCACAGAAATGCACACGTTTGTAGGAGCCTACAAAGACATTAGGAAATACATTGTTTTATGCAGAAAAGATTACATATTGAATTTTTGAATACAGAATTTTAAATTTAACTAATTGTACAGGAGAAAATCATGTAAGACACAAGAATTGAAGTGCTGAATACATAATGAATGGTAATGTACTGAAAAGAATGGAATGGCAGAAGGGACCTACTACAATCGATAAACATAGTAAAATAGTAAATAAATAGTATAGTACAGTAGAGAGAAGAGCCAGTATAAGTTATAACAAAATGTTTCTATAAAGCTATTCATACCCCTTTTCACACAGATACTGAATTTACTGGGTGAAGCAGTTCTACCCGGTAATTTCACGAAACACACGGGTCCTTTTACTAAGTGAAAGGGTCAAACCGAGTTGAAATTCCCGGGATTTCGACCCTGGAAGTTACCTGGGTCAGAGACCCAGTAATTTCAACCCAGGTTGGCCCTTTTACACAGGCGAAATACTTGTGTTGATTCGCAATTACTGGGTAGAAATTCTAGACCCGGTAATTTGCTTGTCTGTGGGAAAGGGGGACCCTTTTTTGCAGGACCCGGCAAAACAACTTAGCATTGAAATCAATGCGGGGTAAAAGTCGTGACTTTCAGACATTTCTCTCTGAAAGTGGAAACAGGAAGATGGATTATGTTACATTTTGAATGTTAAGTATTATTTGTGATTCTAAATGTCCTAAAAGTTAAAGAAAATAACAAAAAAACAATTATAGGAGAAAATTTACACAGCACAATGCTAACAGCAAAAGAGATTTTGGATACAAAACCAAACTGTTATGAAAATATTAAAAAAATTTAACATGGCAATTGTAACATATAAACATTCAAATCTACCAAGGATACTAGTACTCTAGAAATTAGATTATTGTACAGTAATAGTTCTAGGAATAGAAAAGTCACTATTTCAGAAGGGAGAATCATGCTGAAAGATTATTTAGTAACATACCTCTTTGCAAAGAGGGTAAGGCTGTCACCCATACTGTATGAAACAGAATTGTCCTGTAATTGAGAGGGGTATGCTATGTCTTGTTTTGATTCAATACAGGACACAGTATGTCCTATTTCTAGTTCTGGTGTCACTGTCTGGTCTCACAGTGGTGCTATGCCTGTGCCCATTGGGGGTGTCTGTGTGACCTCAGAGCTCTGCCTCCAAGTACCAGAGTGACAGTGCTTTCAGCCTACGTGATGGTCATGCTGGTGGCCTGCGTGCACTGTCAGCATGATTGAATCAAACTCTTCATGGTCACCAAGCAGCATGACTCAGGCTGTGCATGGGTGGCCAGGCTCCTATCCAGAAGAACCGCTACATTTTGGGAATGTGTGTGCAGTTTTGTTGGTAACAGAGTGCTGTAACCACCAGCGGTTATAATGTAGCAATGACCAGTCCTGTAACGTAACCAGGCTTTGTGGTTTATTGTCACAAGTGAATGTACAGTCGTACTCACTGTAGTTAGATATGTGATGGGATGTAGGCAGCTCACCTGCCAGTGACGGTCACTTATCTCAGGTAGTGTTGTACGGCGCTGGAGCAACAGTAATGGTGGGGTGAAGTCACGGGTTTCAGGATCTTAGAGGAGGATGTCCGTTCTCCACCAGGTCACTCTTACACATTGACAAGATGGCACAGTGCAAGCACAGATACACTAGCAGTGGCCATCTTGCTTAGGGAATGCAGTTTCCCCTGAGGAGCCATTTTGCTGGAGACTGAACAGTAGCACACTCCACATCTAACACCCCCCCTTGCTATAAGCTTCTCCATGTTACACAAAATTACAATAAAAGCTTTCTTGTAGCAAGCTCTAAAAAAAGGTGAGGTTAGATACATAAAAGAACATCATTATATCAGACAACTTTAGTTTGGCCTTCTTTACTGGTACTTTAGCAAAGTCCATCTCTCTGATAACATATGCCCGAGCAATAGTCTATTGATTCAAAACTTTTACATTGTTGTCACTGTTACGAAGCTCAATGTCTTTTGTATTGTGTACTCCTGTTCCTTGAAAATTATTTTTTCCTATTGTAGACTTCCATTCACACCAACCAGCAGGGGTGGATTGGGATGGAAAACCAGCCTGAAAATTTTATGGAAGCAGCCCTAATTGGGGTGCGGACTGATGAGGGGGTATGGTCTGTTGAGGGGGGTGGAATAATTTGTCATATTGTCTGCTCTGCCCACTGTTAATTACCTTCTAGAAGTCCTGCATGCCTCTGTGCTTTCTTTGGTTCCATTCAATTACTTTTTGTAAATTATCATATTCTATCAATCAGCCCGTCAAAATGACGGAACAACATAACAGTAATTGCGCAGATGGCTGTGCGCGCCTGAATGGAGCAACAATTGAGATGCTCAGTCGGCACCATCTAGTGGCCACCAACATGCAAAACACTTGATTTTCCCCATAGAGATGAGGATCAGCATTAGCCTTTAATATGTGTGTGTGTGTGTGTGTGTGTGTGTGTGTGTGTGTGTGTGTGTGTGTGTGTGTGTGTGTGTGTGTGTGTGTGTGGTGTGTGTTATGCTATCTGTCAGGACATTTTAAAACCATAAGGGTCATTCAATAGCAGGCAATGCTACATTTACGGTATACCCTAGATCCCATATTTTAGCATGCATCCCTATGGTGCTGCAAACAACAATATGCAGGGAAATATTGGGGGCAATCTGATGTGCTGCTGTTGGTGGAAAAGGATATCTAAGGACAGAGCTCAAAAATGTCCAGATATTTCTATTCTTATGGCAGCTCAACTATGCTTTGACAAGACAAAAAAATGTAGCCGTTAAAGAGCCAGACCCAATTAAAGGACCTCGGGTAGCTATATTTACAGTTTTTTGCTGTATCATTACTTTGCGTGTCACATAAATTTTTATGCCTAATATCGCATTTGATTGTTCAATTTTTAGCATGTCATGAAACAATTAAATGCGCTATTTTTAGTGACTGCGAAGTTAGTGCTCTTTTGTGATTATTTTTTTTTATTATTATCTCAATGCGATAAATAGCTTCATTTTTATCACATTGTCTTATTGCGCATGCGCCGGCTTTGGGTTTTTGATTTTGATAGAGGGAGATGCTGGCAGGGACCGCTCTGATCCGTTTTCTTTATCCTCCGTGCAGTATGGGTGCGGATGCGGAGGTGCTGACATGTCTCCCGTCGTTGAGAAATACTGTGCAGTGTGGGTGTGGATGCGGAGGTGCGGGGTTGTTGCTCCAGGGTCTGTGCAGCATTGTGTGAAGGGTAGGAGGGAGCCGAGGTCTCCTGTCTCCTGGCACAACCATTAGAAGCCGGGTGAGGTGCGGCTCTATCTCCTGCCTGTCCCTTTTTTATGTTTCATATTTATCAACTGTGATGTGGTGGGGGGGCAGTGTTTCCCAAAGGGATGTATATGGTGTTTTTTATTTTAGGGGCTCAGGGGGGGTGTAATATGAAACTTATTAATGGTTGTCATGGGGTTGTTTAGAGGGGATTTTCATGGGGGAGAGGTTTTGGGTGCTCCATAGCTCTGGAGCAAATAACTTTTGTCATACTAATGTTTCTAACTAGTCTGGGGGAGTGGGGAAACTGGGAACATATTTTGACCTGGGGAGGGGGAATGGTGTGTTTTGAGCCTTTTATGGGGGGGCTCATGTTCCATTGGGGGTATATGCCATGTTTCTACTGGGTGCTTTTGCATTTGTGTGGGCACTGCATGTTCTACCTGGGAGTCTGTCTGCGTCTCATGTTCAAATCTGAGTTTGTGTGTGTGTGCTCTGCAGGGCTGGATCTAGACCTTGTGGTGGCCAGGGTGAATGCTTCCTTTGGCACCACCCCCGCCCCACATTGCGCCAGGTAGAGTCCTCTAAACATTGGGCCAGGTAGAACCCCTTACACACGTTATGCCAGGTATAGCCTCTTATACACATTGCACCAGGTAGCCCCTTATACACATTGCACCAGGTAGAGCCTCTTATACATTGCGCGAGGTAGCCCCTTAAACACTTTGCACAAGGTAGAGCCTCTTATGCACATTGCACCAGGTAGCCCCTTATACACATTGCGCCAGGTAGAGCCTCTTATGCACATTGCAGCAGGTAGACATTTACACACATTGCACCAGGTATCCCCTTACATACATTGTGCCAGGACAATAAAAAACAAGCTAAAAAAATTAGACCAATACATATGATTTTTATAGAAGTCAATAGACTCCTATGGAACTGGGAAGCTTTTTGTGATAAGGGAAAAGCAGATTTTTTTATCTCTAAAAAAATTGAGAAAAAATATTTTGTTACATAAGGCTGGAAAAAAATTGAGATAAGAATGCTTATCACTGAAAAAAAATGCAGAAACAGCTTGATACATCAGCCCCTTAGTCAGGGAATGAGAACAAACATTGGGACACATGTATTAAGCCTGGAGAAGTGATAAAGCAGTGATAAGTGGAAGGTGATAATGCACCAGCCAATCAGCTTCTGTCATTTTTCAAACCCATAATGATTGACTGGTGCGTTATCATCTTACACTTATCACTGCTTTATCACTTCTCCAGGCTTAATATATCTCCACTATTATTTGTGTTATACTCTAGGGGGTCACAGAATGTTAAAAATTAGCTCTCGGACCAGTCCTGGTTCCAAAAATATGGGGGCATGGACTTAAGGGTCCCACCATATATTTTAAACCAGCACCGGGCTCCACTAGACAAGGAGATAATGCCACAGCAGGGTGACACATTTATATAGGTCCCTGTGGTCATGGCATTAAATACTCAACTAGTCAACCCTGGCTGGGGTTCCCTGGGGGAGTGTGGACCCCCCAATAAAAGGGTCTCCCCCTTCAGCCACCCAAGGGCCAGGGATGAAGACCGGGGCTATGGACGCCACCGCTAGGCTTGGCTTCATAGGTTTTGTGTAAAAAAAAAAAAAGAATTTAATATTGTCGTTTGCTGTGGAACTAAAAGTCCAAGCAAGCCTCCCCTGCATAATGGTACTTGGAGAACCACAAGTACCACCATGCAGGGTATTAAAGGGCCCACTGGTACCTGTAGTTCCACAACAGAATAAAAATTCCAACAAAGACATTACACAGACACCGTGAAAGTAAAGGTTTATTAAAACACAATTGCACACTCACATATACTTAGCTACTGTCCCACGGAGCCCCTCGGTCCCCTTGTCAAATAGAATCCATAGGGTACCTGTAAAATATATATATATACTCACATATTTCCAGTGTAGATCAGTCCTATTCAGTCCATGTATGCATCCACAGGGTTAAAAAATAAAAAAGCAACAAACCGAACCAGCGGACATTAAGGGGATTTTTCCCGTATGACGGATACCCTCGTGACTTATGTCAATTAGAGACCGCCAGCCAATTAGGGAGCACCACGTCATAACACTCTCCTGATTAGCTGTGCGCTCGCGGCCTGCCAATCAAGCAGAGCACATATGCTATAATGGGTGAAAAAAAATCCCCATTAAAGTCTACCACAGACCGCAAGGATAGTTGAGGTCACCAACAAGAATGGTCAGGAGCACACAGCCAATCAGGGGAGTGCTATGACGTGGTGCTCCCTGCTTGACTGGCCCTTGGGTGCCTGGAGGGGGGGAACCACTTTATTGGGGGGTCCCCACTCCCCCAGGGAACCCCGGCCAGGGGTGACTAGTTGAGGATTTAATACCACGTCCACAGGGACTTATATAAATGTATCCCCCAGCTATGGCATTATCTCCTTGACTAGTGGAGCCCGGTGCTGGTTTAAAAAATACGGGGGACCCTTACATCCTTTTTCCCAGGACCAGTCCAAGAGCCTGGTGCTGGTTTATAAAATACTGGGAACACCTACACAATTTTATCCCGGTATTTTAACAACCAGGACTGGCTCTAAGAGTCCGGGGCTGGTTATGTTCAGTAGCGGGGACCCCACTAATTTTTTTTTTTACTCTTTACTACACTTTTTAATAGAGAAGCATGTACGGATGTCACTGATCCATGAATGTTTCTCCAAACACACTAGCCAGAGTCAGGTTTATTTGAAAGTTCTGTTTGTATTCCATCCTTTTCTAGCAGTGTATGGCAATTGTTGGCAGTGATATTCCCGTGTTCTATGAGGTGTATGTGAAAATCTAATCGTGTTTGGGCCATGGACTGTGGATTTGTATTTGTGTGAACGGCAGTGTATCTCAAAACAAATTGGTAGAACTCTGCCGTGATTGCTGTTTAGTAAATTACCGAGTTACATTTTCATATGAAAATGCCAACTCGAATAAAATCGGGAGCTTAGTAAATTTCCCTAGATGTTTTAATGAATTCATATTTGCAGTTCCAGAGCCTTTTATCTTATCAATGAAAAAAATTCATCTGTGATGCAGATGCAAAGGGGTCTATTTACTTAGCCTTGGATGGAGATAAAGTGGACGGAGATAAAGTACCAGCCAATCAGCTCCTAACTGCCATGTCACAGGGGAATAAATAGTAATTACCGGTAGCCGGGATGCCAGATGTCAAGATCCCGACAGCGGCATTCCGGCTGCCAGTATCCTGGCAGTGGGGTGTGCGCTAGAAAGCCCCTTGCGAGATCGCTGCGCTAACCATGCTGTGGGCACAGTGGCTCGCTGCGCTTGCCACAGGTTTTATTGTCCCTCTATGGGTGTCGTGGACACCCACAGAGGGAGAATAGCTTAGCTTGCTGGTATTCCAGTGGCGGCATTGTGACCGTCGGGATACTGACAGGCGGTCTCCTGATTGCCTCCCGTCACAGGCTGTGTTTGAAAAATGACAGAAGCTGGTTGGTTGGGACTATGGGGGACATGTACTAAGCAGTGATAAAAGTAGAGAAGTGAGCCAGTGAAGAAGCTGCACATGGCAACCAATCAGCTGCTCTGTATAGGTTTATAGTATGCAAATTATAAATGTTACATCAATGCTTATTGGTTGCCATGGGCAACTTCTCCACTGTCTCATTGCTCCACTTTTTTCACTGCTTAGTACATGTTTATCTCCATCCACTTTATCTTCATCCAAGGCTTAGTAAATAGACCCCATAGACTACTAGTTACCAGCCCATCAAATTGACAGAACAACATAACAGTATGTCAGCGCTGGCAGCTATGCGTGCCCGAATGGAGCAATACTTGAATTGCTACATCGGGTGCCATCTAGGGGTTGCTGGCACACAAAACACTTGAATTCCCCCCATAGGGATGAGGAGACGCATTAGCCTTTTATTATAGGATGTATAATAAATGTTTGTAATGTTTTTATTTATTTATTTATTGCTTTATATTTAGGGGCATTTTTATTAAACTCATTTTTGCTTAAAAGTGGTATTGGTCAGTAGAATAGTCCCTTTATTTTATACCAGTCAGTAGAATAGTCCCTGCATTTTTTATCAGTTACTAGAATGGTTGCTGCATTGCCCTGTCTGCTGTATTAGTCCAAGGGTGCTGCTAAGTCTGCTGTATCAGTCCAGAGGTGCTGCTAAGTCTGCCGTATCAAACCAGGGGTGCCCTGTCTGCCATAGTAGTCCAGGGGTACCCTGTCTGCCATATCAGCCCAGAGGTGCTGCTAAGTCTACCGTATCAGTCATGGGGTGCTGCTAAGTCTGCCATATCAGTCCAGGGGTGCCCTGTCTGCCGTATCAGTCCAGGGCTGCCGTATCAGTCCAGGGGTGCTTCTATGTCTGCCGTATCACTCCAAGGGTGCCCTGTCTATTTGTATCAGTCCAGGGGTGCTGATAAGTCTGCCGTATCAGTCCATGGGTGCCCTGTCTGCTGTATCAGTCGAGGGGTGCTGCTAAGTATGCCATATCAGTCCAGGGGTACCCTGTCTGCTGTATCAGTCCAGGGGTGCTCTGTCTGCTATATCAGTCCAAGGGTGCTGCTAAGTCTACTGTATTAGTCCAGGGGTGCTCTGCCTGCTGTATCTGAAAAAGGGGTGCTCTGTCTGCTGTATCTAAAAGGGGTGATCTTTCCGTCCATCAAGGGGTTTCACCCCAGTGTAAAATTAAAATAATACAAGCTAAATACAAAAAGCCTAAAATTAAAATTATAAAGAAATATATATATTTTTTTGTTTGTGCTGTACCCCAGTGTACTTAACAATTTTTATTTTATTTTCAGAAGTACTGTGACACTGCCAGTCAGACCACAGTATATTATTTCCTACTCATACACATATTGTGCAATGCTGTCGGTGACGTCAACTGCAGTGTGTAATTATTATATATATTTCTGACTCATTTGTGCGACACTGTAACCGCAGTGTGTGATATAAAAAATACAGTAATATATATATTTTTATTTAAATTAATATTTTGTGCTGTGTCATCCCAGTATACATCCAGGGACTGCAGCTGCTACGTCCATCTAGGGGTGTTCTGTCAGTCTACGCAAAATAAAAGACATAATTGTTTTCATATTTTGTGCTGTGTCCTCCCAGTATACATCCAGGCGTGCTCCATCCATTTTAGGGTGCCGTGTCCGTAGCTCATATTCTTATGTTATAACTTATTGTCCTATTTTTAGAATTCTTCTTATCACTACATTGTGATTAAGTAAAATATATATTATTAATAATTATTATAATTTAACTACATTTTAATTAAATGAGTATAAATAAACTCTCCACACTTGTATATCGAACCTTCTGCATGTCAAATCTATCTTCGAGGAAATTAAGAATTTGATCCAAAATAACAAATTTAAATAATGATTACAGCATCTAAAATATTGTCTTTTTTTATTCTTCTTTGCCTTAATCATCTTTTTGTGAACTGAAATCTTGAGCCTTGCCTAATGCGTAATTTTTTTTATTATTATTTTTTTTATATTTTGTGCTGTGTCTGTCCTCCCAGTATATACATATGTCCGTCCATCCAGGGGCTTTGGCCCAGTATTAAAAAAAGTATTAAAAAAAGAAATAAAATATTTTGTGTTGTACCCCAGTATACTATACATTCAGGGGCTGCTACTTCCCCTTCTAGTGACAAGGGCTGTGATGTGTTCTGTCCATCTAGGCTCTGCCCCAGTGTTTAAAAAAAAAATTAAGTATTTTTATTAATAATATAAATATATATATATCAAAACGCAATTATACCTAATTACTGCGCTGGTGCGGCAGCCCTCTAATTCGATCCTCCTGTTAGTGAGGACCATACAAAACAACACCTGCAGCAAATTGAATCAGAGGGCGCTCTCAATCACTTAAACTGGTTACCAACTAAAAATTGACCAAATGATTATGGCTTTACACAATTTATTAAAAGCAAAGTATTGCCCAATCTAGACAGAGGTAACCCTTTTTCACAATTACAGATCACAATATATGTCAAATGTACAATAGTGTAGGGTTTCTTTTCTCTCTGTCTTCAACCCTTACGCGTCTCGTCCTTCGTGGACTTCTTCAGAGGGATGGTCAACACAGCTGGTAAAACATACATATTATAATGTATAAACAAAAATATACATATTACAATTTAACAATAACAATTAAAATTCATAAATTTATACTTATTAGAAAATTGTTAAACTAAATTTGCTGGAGATAGATATATATATATATATATATATATATATAGTATTTTGTGCTGTAACCTAGTATACTGTACATCCAGGTTTCCAGATGTGTTGAAAACTCTTTCTGAGCACACACTGGAGTGCGTAGCAAATGTGAGTCCAGTTCCTCTACACATCAAACTACTAGCGTACAAAGAAGGGCAACTAAAATGGTGCATGGCCTACATCACAAAACGTACCCGGAAAGGCTAAAAGATCTTAACATGTATAGTTTGGAGGAGAGAAGGGAAAGGGGGGACATGATAGAAACTTTCAAATATATCAAGGGTCTTAACAAAGTTCAGGAGGGAAACATTCTTCAAAGGAAGAGAAATATTAGAACTCGAGGACATACACTGAGACTGGAGGGGGGGAGGTTCAGGGCAAATTTAAGGAAAAATTACTTCACAGAAAGGGTAGTGGATAAGTGGAATAGACTCCCATCAGAGGTGGTAGAGGCTAAGACTGTAGAGCAATTTAAACATGCTTGGGATAGGCATATGAATATCCTTACAAAGAATTAAGGTTCAAAAAGGGTTGAGATTACCTAAAGGACAAAAAAAAGGGGCAGACTAGATGGGCCAAGTGGTTCTTATCTGCCGTCAAATTCTATGTTTCTATGTTTCTATGGAGGGTGGACAACTTAAGCAAAGCAAAGCCAGTTTTTGCAAGGGCCTATTACTCTGCTTTTTTTTCCCTGCCAGTATTGGAACAGACTGGAATGCTGTGACTAAAATAATCATCATCAACCATTTTTTGAATGGTTACCGTGTCATATGGAGTCCCAGTAGACATGTCAGTAATAATTGTAGGCAGCTCCTTCAGTCTGGATCAGATGTCAAAAGTTTTGCTGAATGATCTGCATCACTGCCACTGGGTATCTTAGAAAAATCTGCAGAGTGGAAAAATGGCCCAAAAGTGTCCAGGGTCACGACAAAAAAAAGTTTGCAATTTGTTTTTTGTGTGATTAGATGGGTTAAGTAGTACTTAATTCCTGTCAAATTCCTTCTAAAATAATCCTTTATTTCTTTCTTTTACAGGAATTACAGGAATTTGGAAATTAAGAATGTTTGTTATTTAAGTGTGTAGGGTTTAGTTGCCTCAGCCAGCTTTATGCACAGTATGTACTACATATGTATGTGTTTGACACAACTAATGTTTGTATTAATTAAATATAATTCCTTTCCACTTTATTGCAGACATCCTGGACAAAGGACAAGACCTGCAAGATCCGAAGTGTGACTTGGAATCGGAGTCTGGTGGGACAACCCAAGCCGTCACGTACTTCTCTAGACCCTCCTCCCTCATAAATTTGCTTCGGAATAAAATAATATTACATTTACTATAATCAATTCTTTCTTACCTGTCTTCCACTATATACATACTTCAACTCCTATGGGCCTCTAACAACCCTCCAACATTTTACACATAAAAACTGGTACAAATTTGAAAAGAGGGCATAGCCACAGGTAAAGGGAGCGCAGCCACGCCCCTTTTCCTATACTTTCAATGGAAGTTTGGAGAGCCAAAAATCAGTACAGACCATAGAAAAGGTACTGTACCTGCTAAAAAGGTACAGTTGGAGGGTATGCTCTAATCTAGTTATTATTTATTGATTAATGAAAGCTTCCTTGGTTACTTTCTATGAGGTCATATAGTTTATTAAACTGACACCCTGTCTGCCACTGCAGTTCCACTCTGTTTCCTAGATGAGCCATGTTGGGATTTTAAGTGCCACATGTTTGGACCGTCCACTGCTGTCACTTAACTTAGTCATCCAGCTACCTCGGTGCAACCTTTTGGCCTAAACTTGATAAAAACAATATTGTGAGTTGTGAGGTGTTCAGAATAGACTGGAAATGAGTGGAAATTAATGTTATTGAGGTTAATAATACTGTAGAAACAAAAACACCCCAAAATTCTGTGATTTTATCTGTTTTTATGATTTAAAAAAAAATACAGATCTAAAACTAAAACTCGCATGGGCGGTTTTGGCAAAACCAATACAGATCCAAAACACGAAGGAAATAGAGATCCAAAGCCAAAATGCAAAACCCAAAAATTGGCCCGGCGCACAACCCTAGATTTCAGCAGATGTACAGATGTGACCCTTAACAGCCTTGCCTGCGATGTGAACGCATCGTGGGCAAGGTTTCCCGGTTCAGTGCACATGCGTATGCACACTCCCCGAACGCATATAAAGAAGCAGCCTGCGATCGCACACAGTGGGAGCAAGATGCTCCCGCTGCCATGCATACTAAGAGGAACCCAGCAGCCTGTTGTTAGAGCGGGTAGTGGGAAGGTATGCTCCCGCTACCCGAGGATATCAGCTCCATTACAGCGGCAATCACAAGCGTATGCGTACACACGCACCTGCAAATATTTGCATATGAATGCATTTGTGCTGGAGCACATTCTCGCAATGTGTACGCATCACAGGAATGCCATGCTATGGTGGTATTTTGCACAAATATGTGTGAGGACACATCTGTAGTGTACAGTAGTTCTCTGTACCTTCATGTGTAATGAACCCTATTACAGGGGTAATTCCTGTATATATGCTCCTCACCAGGGGTAGATTGGGCAATCAGGAAGCCGAGTAACTCAGATGTGACCCAAACCCAGAATCGGATTAAGGGAGGGCTTTGGGGGTAAGTACTCCAGGCGATATCCGGACTCCAGGTCGACAACAAAAAGGTTGACACACCTTTGGTCGACACCAATTGGTCTACACACCTTAGGTCGACCTGGACAAAAGGTCGACATGGACAAAAGGTCAACATGAACAAGGTCGACATGGAAAAAGGTCGACATGAGTTTTTCACAAATTTTTTTCTTCATTTTTTGAACTTTTTCATACTGTACAATCCACGTGGACTACAATTGGGAACGTTAATCTGTGCCGAGCGCAGCGGTAGCGGAGCAAGGCACTATGGGCCTAATTCTGAGTTGATCGTAGCAGCAAATTTGTTAGCAGTTGGGCAAAACCATGTGCACTGCAGGTGTGGCAGATATAACATGTGCAGAGAGAGTTAGATTTGGGTGGGTTATTTTGTTTCTGTGCAGGGTAAATACTGGCTGCTTTATTTTTACACTGCAAATTAGATTGCAGATTGAACACACCCCACCCAAATCTAACTCTCTCTGCACATGTTAAATCTTCCTCCCCTGCAGTGCACATGGTTTTGCCCAACTGCTAACAATATTCCTGCTGCGATCAACTTGGAATTACCCCCCATGGAGGTCATTCCGAGTTGTTCGTTCGCATGCTGCTTTTAGCAGCTTTACACACGCTAAGCCGCCGCCTACTGGGAGTGAATCTTAGCTTCTTAAAATTGCGAATGAAAGATTCGCAATATAGCGAAAAGACATCTCTGTGCAGTTTCTGAATAGCTCGAGACTTACTCGGCATCTGTGATCAGTTCAGTGCTTGTCGTTCCTGGTTTGACGTCATAAACACACCCAGCGTTCGCCCAGACACTCCTCCATTTCTCCAGCCACTCCCGCGTTTTTTCCAGAAACGGTAGCGTTTTTTCGCACACACCCATAAAACGGCCAGTTTCCGCCAAGAAACACCCACTTCCTGTCAATCACATTACGATCACCAGAACGAAGAAAAAACCGTGAGTAAAAAACCTAACTGCATAGCAAATTTACTTGGCGCAGTCGCACTGCAGACATTGCGCATGCGCACTAAGCGGAAAATCGCTGCGATGCGAAAAAATTTAACGAGCTAACAACTCGGAATGACCCCCCATGTGCACTGCAGGTGTGGCAGATATAACATGTGCAGAGAGAGTTAGATTTGGGTGGGGTGTATTCAAACTGAAATCTAAATTGCATTGTAAAAATAAAGCAGCCAGTATTTACCCTGCACAGAAACAAAATAACCCACCCAAATCTAACTCTCTCTGCACATGTTATATCTGCCCTCCCTGCAGTGCACATGGTTTTGCCCAATTGCTAACAAACTTGCTGCTGTGATCAACTCATAATTACCCCCCTTGCCCGAAGCGTGGCGAGCAAAGTGAGACATGCGAGGGGACACGGTGCACTAATTGGGGTTCCCGGTCACTCTACGAAGAAAACAAAACCAAAAAACATTAAAAACTCATGTCGACATTTTTCCATGTCGACCTAAGGTGTGTCGACCTTTTTGGTGTCGACCTGGAGTCCCATACCCTTCCAGGCCCCTCAGTCTGAGAGGACCCCCCTGCCACCAACCACAGATCGGATCTTTGTTACAGATCCGATCCGCAGCTCTGAGTTTACCCTGCACTGAGGACACTGCCGGCACTCCTGCACTGAGGACAACTCCAGCACTCCCGAATTTCCAACACTGCCGGCACCCCTGCACTGAGGACACCTCTGGCACTCCCGCATTGCTGACACTCGGTGGTGGCGGTAGCTTTGATGTCGGCGCATGCGCAGCAGGACATCGGGGTATTTTCCATAAATAATTCCCCGATGATGCTGCAGATTGTCATCGCAGGGAAAGAGCTTGCAATGTAATCAATTATCACAGGCCCTCATTCCGAGTTGTTCGCTCGCTAGCTGCTTTTAGCAGCATTGCAAACGTTAGGCTGCCGCCCTCTGGGAGAGTATCTTAGCTTAGCAGAATAGCGAACGAAAGATTAGCAGAATTGCTACTAAATAATTCCTTGCAGTTTCTGAGTAGCTCCAGACCTACCCCTAGATTGCGATCAGCTCGGTTCGTTTAGTTCCTGGTTTAACGTCACAAACGCCCTGCGTTCGGCCAGCCACTCCCCCGTTTCTCCAGCCACTCCTGCGTTTTTACCTGGCACACCTGCGTTTTTTAGCACACTCCCTGAAAATGCCATGTTGCTGCCCAGAAACTATTCTATTATTTGCACACTGTCTAAAGAAGCAACACTGCAGTATTTACATTCAGTTAGTCCTCATTAAGAAATCACAGTGTAAGAAAAAAATACTTTCTGGGCAAAATCTCAGTCAATAACTGTTCGTTTGATAGATAGAGAAGAGAGAGGCAGCCAAGCTATCTATTTGCCCATTATATTTTCTGCTTGCTCATTGCTAAATGAGAAAAGATGTATTTACATTTTTAAGACATTACTTTTACAGCTCCTGCAAATGCTGCCACAAACATCTTTGTTTTTTGTTAACTTAGTTGGATTAAATACAAAAAGTAATAGTAAGGAAAAATAACCATAACCGATTAGTCAATGTTTACAAAATAAAACAAGTGGCTAATTAAACTTTAAGAGCTTAATTTAGAGCAGGCCACATGTTATGGGGCATACACATGGGGCTATTTTTGCCTATTTTCTAAGCGATCTGTCTAGATCGCTTAAAAATTAAGCACGGATCGCTCCATGTGTAAACCCCATAGCGATGGCGATGTGTGGCCCAGCGCGTCGACATCGCCCGCTCAGATCTTTAGCACATGCAGGCAAGATCTAGTTAGACCGCCTGGCATGTACATAAAGAACACTGGTTAGCACAGATCGCTCAGCACACATTGCTGTGTGTATAACGATATGTGATGAGCGATCTGTGCTAACTTAGATCGCTTAGCACACAGGCACAATTCACCTCGTGCGTATGCCCTATTAGATACATGCTAGTTAAAATATAGTAAAGAGATGATAGAGATGAAGCCACTTCAAAGATGCGCTCAGAGGTGCTAATGCAGATGCAGCATGGTCTATTTTGCATGTATTCGCACTGCTCATTCCCAGAAATTTTAAGCATGTAAATGCACAATTGCAGAGTCAACGGCAGTCATCTCCATACTTGCCAACTATATGTCTGTCTCCACTGGGAGAGGCAGTCAGGTTGGCAAAACATGGGGAGGTTTTGGCATATGTGGTTGGGGGTTGCAAAGGCATGATCACGTCATTGTAATCCCACCCCCGCTTACCGCTATACAAAACCCAAATTACAGGCATTGTAGAACTGGAGCAGGTCTACGATGATGCGATTCAGCAAGAATCAGCAAAACGGCTGGGGGGGGGGGAGTGTGTTGCTACAGTGGGGTGGGAGAGTGTAGACAAGTGGAGTTCAGCTACGGTAGACTTGCCTTCCTTGCACTGGGCAGAACTTTGACACAGGGAGTCTGTTCTGGGCCTTCCACTGGATGGATTTGAAAGGAAATGTCACAGAGTGGTAACACTGGATCCCAGAAAACATAATAGGGGGTGAGGGTCCAAGTCAGACCTCCTGTTGGAATACAGTGTGCAGAACTTTGACGCAGGGAGCCTGTTCTGGGCCTGCCACTGGATGGATTTTGAGTGGTAACACTGGATCACAGTAGAGTTTGGGGTCCCAGATGGACCTCCAGTTGGTGTACGCTGGGCAGAACTTTAACACAGGGTGCCTGTTCTGGGCCTTCCACTGGATGGATTTGGATGAAAACTTTAATGAACTGTAATAACTGACAGCACTGACCATAATTCAATGACCTGAAATAACTGACTGAAAATGGGATTTTAATTACCTACCGGTAAATCCTTTTCTCATAGTCCGTAGAGGATTCTGGGGTCCACATTAGTACCATGGGTTATAGACGGGTCCAATAGGAGCCATGGGCACTTTAAGAGTTTAATAGTGTGGGCTGGCTCCTCCCTCTATGCCCCTAATACCAGATTCATACCAGCTCACATATAACAAGGCAAATTAGGCTAAACAGCCTGAACAATCTCAGCAACATCTGAAAACAGTACTTAAGCAAGTAACAACATAGTACTAAACCAAGTAACAAGGCAGTACTGAACCAAGGAACAACTGCAGGAAAACGAAGCACTGGGCGGGCGCCCAGCATCCTCTACGGACTACGAGAAAAGGATTTACCGGTAGGTAATTAAAATCCTATTATCTCTTACGTC
This sequence comes from Pseudophryne corroboree, assembly GCF_028390025.1. Lineage (NCBI taxonomy): Eukaryota > Metazoa > Chordata > Amphibia > Anura > Myobatrachidae > Pseudophryne > Pseudophryne corroboree. Next base: position 862,086,628 of record NC_086444.1, on the reverse strand, counting down.
CCAGAGGATGCTGGGGTCCACATTAGTACCATAGGGATGTACCAAAGCTCCCAGTACGGGAGGGAGAGCACGGAGGCTGCTGCAGAACAGATTGACCAAACTTTAGGTCCTCAGAGGCCAAAGTATCGAACTTGTAGAACTTAGCAAACGTGTTCAACACCGACCAAGTAGCTGCTAGGCAAAGCTGTAAAGCCTGGGGGGGCAGCCGCCCAGGAAGAGCCCACCTTACGAGCAGGGTGGGCCTTAACAGACTTTGGACACGGCAAGCCTGCCATAGGATAAGCATGCTGGATAGTGAACCTGATCCAGCGAGAAATCGTCTGCTTAGAAGCAGGACACCCAATCTTGTTGGGATCATAAAGGATAAACAGAGAGTCCGACTTTCTGTAACATGAAGTCCTCTTCACATAAATCCTCAAAGCCCTCACAACATCCAAGGACTTTGAGGTAATTGAGGAGTCAGTAGTCACTGGCACCACAATAGGTTGGTTGATATGAAAAGCCAACACAACCTTTGGAAGAAACTGCTGACGCGTCCTGAGCTCAGCTCTATCTTCATGCAAAATCAAGTAGGACAATGCCCCCAACTCAGACACACGCCTAGCTGAAGCTAATGCCAACAGTGTGACCACCTTCCAAATGAGAAACTTCACCTCAACCTCCTGTAGAGGTTCGATCCAATCCGATTGCAGGAGCTGCAACACCACTTTAAGGTCCCAAGGTGCCATAGGAGGCATAAAGGGAGGCTGGATGTGCAGCACCCCTTTCAAGAAAGTCTGAACCTCAGGGAGGGAAGCAAACTGATTCTGGAAGAAAATGGACAAGGCCGAAATCTGGACTTTTAAGGAGCCCAAATATAGGCCCACATCCACACCTGCTTGCAGGAAGAGGAAAAACTGCCCAAGTTGAAACTCCACCGTAGGAAACTTCTTGGATTCACACCAACACACATACTTTTTCCAAATGCGATGGTAATGTTTAGACGTTACTCCTTTCCTAGCCTGTATCAGGGTAGGAATAACTTTGTTCAGAATGCCCTTCCGAGCTAAGATCTGGCATTCAACCTCCATGCCGTCAAATGTAGCCATGGTAAGTCTTGATAAGTGAACGGCCCCTGTTGTAGAAGGTCCTCTAGAAGAGGAAGAGGCCTCGGATCTTCCAGTAGTAACTCCAGAAGATCCATGTACCAAGCTCTTCTTGGCCAGTCTGGAGCAATAAGGATCGCCTGAGCTCTTGTTCTTTTGATGATTTTGAGAATCCTTGGAATGAGTGAAAGTGGAGGAAACACATACACTGACTTGAACACCCACGGAGTTACCAGGGCATCCACCGCCACTGCCTGTGGGTCCCTTGACCTGGAACAATACCTCCGAAGATTCTTGTTGAGGCGTGAGGCCATCATGTCTATTTGAGGTATGCCCCAAAGACTTATCACCTCTGCAAACACCTCTGGGTGGAGGCCCCACTCTCCTGGATGGAGATTGTGTCTGCTGAGGAAGTCCGCTTCCCAGTTGTCTACTCCCGGAATGAAGATTGCTGACAGCGCCACTGTGTGTTTTTCCACCCAGAAGATGATTCTTGTTACCTCTGACATTGCAGCTCTGCTCTTCATTCCACCTTGTCGGTTTATGTAGGCCACTGTCGTTACATTGTCCGACTGACCTTGAATGGCTTGATCTTTTAGAAGATGAGACGCCTGTAGAAGACCGTTGTCCACAGCTCTTAGTTCTAGAATGTTTATTAGAAGGCTGTATTCCAGACTTGACCACCTTCCTTGGAAGTTTTCCCCCTGGGTGATAGCTCCCCAACCTCTGAGCCTTGCATCTGTGGTTAGAAGGATCCAATTCTGAATCCCAAACCTGCGGCCCTCCAGTAGGTGAGAAGTTTGTAGCCACCAAAGGAGCAAGATTCCGGCTTTTGGTGACAGACGTATCCTCTGGTGCATGTGAAGATGAGACCCTGACCATTTGTTCAGGAGCTCCAGCTGGAAAGACCGTGCATGAAATCTTCCGTACTGTAGAGCCTCGTAGGAGGCAACCATCTTCCCCAGAAGGTGAATGCACTGATGAACCGATACTTGGGCTGGCTTCAGGACATCCCATACCATTGATTGGATCACTAATGCTTTCTCCACTGGCAGAAACACCCTCTGCACTTCCGTGTTGAGAATCATCCCCAGGAAGGACAGTCTTCTCGTCGGCTCCAAATGTGACTTTGGAAGATTCAAGATCCAACCATGATCCCGGAGCAGTCGAGTTGTGAGAGCAATGGACTGCAACAACTTCTCCCTGGATGATGCTTTTATCAGCAGATCGTAAAGATATGAAATTATGTTCACACCCTGTTTACGGAGTAGAAGCATCATCTCCGCCATTACCTTGGTGAACACTCTCGGTGCAGTGGAGAGGCCGAATGGCAGTGCCTGGAACTGATAGCGACAGTCCAACAGCGCAAACCTGAGATAAGCCTGGTGTGGCCGCCAAATAGGAATGTGAAGGTAAGCATCCTTGATATCTAAGGACACCAGGAATTCCCCCTCCTCCAGACCTGAGATGACCCGGCTCTCAGAGATTCCATTTTGAACTAGAATTTCCTCAAAAATGGATTTAACGATTTGAGGTTCAATATTGGTCTGACCGAACTGTCCAGCTTCGGCACCACAAACAGGTTTGAGTAGTAACCTTTGTTTTCCAGGTGCGATTGAACTGGAACAATGACAGTTGCCCTATCCAATTTTTGAATGGCTTCTTGTTAGATAGCCCTTTCTGTCAGCAAAGCTGGTAAGCCTGATTTGAAAAATCTGTGAGGTGGTAGCTCTTAAAACTCTAGTCTGTACCCCTGAGAACCAAAATCTTGAACCCAGGGGTCCAAGCCTGAGGACACCCAAACCTGACTGAAATTTTGTAGACATGCTCCCACCTGCCCGATCTCCAGGCTGGGAAGTCCACCGTCATGCTGAGGATTTGAGCAAACAGAGCCCGGCTTCTGTTCCTGTGAACCTATCGGTGCAGGTTTTCTGGATTTTTCTCGACCACCTCTGAAGAAGGTGGAAGGGGATTTGGACTTCTTAACCTTTGCTACCAAAAGGACTGCATTGTAGACGCAGAAAATAATTTATTTGGTGTTGGAGCAGCTGAGGGAAGAAAGGTTGACTTACCTGTGGTTGCCGTGGAGATCCATGCATCCAAAGCCTCCCCAAATAGAGCCTGACCTGTGTAGGGTAGGTTGTCCACACTCTTCTTGGATTCCGCATCCGAAGACCATTGGCACAGCCAGAGTCCCCTGCGGTCAGAGAAAGCCATGAAAGATGTCTGTGCAGTCAGATTACCAAGGTCCTTTGTGGCCTCCACCATGAAACCCGCAGAATCCTGTATGTGACATAAAAAAACAATTCAATGTCACTTCTATCCATAGTATCTAAATCCTCTAGTAATGTGCCTGACCACTTTACTATGGCTTTAGAAATCCCTGCACAAACAATAGTGGACCTAAGCGCCATGCCTGAAGCAGTGTATATGGATTTGAGTGTAGTCTCCATCTTGCGGTCTGCCAGTTCTTTCAAGGCGGTAGACCCAGGGACAGGTAAAACCACCTTTTTAGACAATCTAGAAACAGAAGCGTCTACTAAAGGAGGATTTTCCCACTTTTTCCTATCCTCTTCAGGGAAAGGAAAAGCAACCAGAACTCTCTTTGGTATCTTGAATTTTTTCTGTGGGTTTTCCCAGGATTTTTCAATTATAGTGTTTATTTCCCTAGATGCAGGAAAGGTAAGGGAGACTTTCTTATTGTCAGTAAAATGTCTTGCATACAAAGGGAGGGAATGTGGGAAAAGAGGGGAGTCTGTTGCACAGGAAATATATAGTATATTCTACCTGGGAGGGTAGTGTTGGAGAACCCCTATTACTTATAAGACAAAAATATCATATCAAATAGTGGGGGTGCAACCACAGATCATAATGTCATATGGATACAAGAAGAGAAAAAAAGGTGATCTATTTGTGGTGCACTAGTTATTAAAATATAACGTTTATTGAATTAATTTAAAAAAAAGTGGATGGTAAAAGTCTTAAAGTGGCCATGGCTCCTGCGGAACCGTCTATACCCCATGGTACTGAAGTGGACCCCAGCATCCTCTACGGACTAGGAGAAAAGGATTTACCGGTAGGTATTAAAATCCGGTTTTAACTGACAATAAGGAAACAAGTAAAGAAAAAAAGGGGATCTGTTTGTGGTGCACTAGTTATTAAAATATAACGTTTATTGAATTAATTTTAGAAAAGTGGATGGTATATCTCACTACACTAAAGAACAATTATGTGAAATATTGGTTAAAAAACATATATAGTAGTGTAAAAGTACCAGACAATGTGAATATTTAGAAGAAAAGCTGAATAAAGATGTTTTTAAAAACAACCCAAGTGTCTTTAATGTGTCTACTCCTATTAAATGTATAAATATACACAGTAGCTACATTTGTAATTCAATTTTAAGTCTGTGCTACAATTTATACAAGCGTTCGCAACAAATGTTGCTGTTGAAGCCCAGCAATGATTCTTGGCAGGAGAACTGTAAATTGAGCCGTTCAGTTTGCCCTAATATCGGAACACTATGAATTGTGTGCCGTGTTCTATCCAATTGGTAGAATGTAAGATACCAATGTGCATAATCTCTCACTGATCACAATATGTCATGAAAGAGCCAGCATATAACTTGCTCAGGAAATATTCCTGCGAGAGTAATTTGCAATAGTGGAAGAATCTCGTAGTAATAGTCCCCTATCAGTACTGATAACTATCAGTACTGATAACCCCTCCTCCAGACCTCAGTATAGGAACTGTGCCCAGGGAGACAGACATTTTGAGAAAAGGATTTACTTTTAAGTTAACGGTGAGATTCATACCAGCTCACACTTCAACCATGCCGCACAACATGGCATTCAACATAACACATGCCAACGGGCATGAACTATTGTAGCAACATGCTGAAAATAATTTTAACACAACACTTGTGTAACTACAACTAAATAACAACTGCAGGTGAAGTACGCAGTGGGTAGGGTGCCTAGCATCCTCTACGGATTAGGATAAAAGTATTTACCAGTAGGTATTAAAATCCAGTTTTCTCATACGTCCTAGAGGATGCTGGGGTCCACTTCAGTACCATGGGGTTATACCAAAGCTCCAGTACGGGTGGGAGAGTGTGGATGACCCTGCAGCACCGATTGACCAAACTTTAGGTCCTCATCGGCCAAGGTGTCAAACTTGTAAAACTTAGCAAACGTGTCTGTCCCTGACCAAGTAGCTGCTCGGCAAAGTTGTAAAGCCGAGACCCCCCGGGCAGCCGCCCAGGATGAGCCCACCTTTCTAGTAGAATGGGATTTTACCGAAGTCGGTAATGGCAATCCTGCCGTGGAATGAGCGTGCTGAATCGTACCTCTGATCCAGAACGCAATAGTCTGCTTAGAAGCAGGACACCCAATCTTGTTGGGAGCATACAGGACAAACAGAGCCTCTGTTTTCCGTATCCGAGCTGTTCTTGCAACATAAAATCTCAAAGCTCTGACCACATCCAGAGACTTTGAAGCATCGAAGGTGTCAGTAGCCACTGGCACCACAATAAGTTGATTTATATGGAAAGAAGAAACCACCTTAGGCAGAAATTGTTGATGAGTTCTTAACTCCGCCCTATCTTCATGGAAGATCAAGTAAGAGCTCTTGTAAGACAAGGCCCCTAACTCAGACACCCGTCTTGCAGATGCCAAGGCCAACAGCATGACCACTTTCCAAGTGAGAAACTTAAATTCTATCTCCTGGAGAGGTTCAAACCAATCCGATTGAAGGAACTGCAACACCACGTTAAGATCCCATGGTGCCACAGGAGGCACAAATGGAGGTTGGATGTGCAGAACCCCTTTCACGAAGGTCTGAACTTCTGGAAGGGAGGCCAGTTGTTTCTGAAAGAAAACGGACAAGGCCGAAATCTGGACCTTGACTGACCCCAATCATAGGCCCACATCCACACCCACCTGGAGAAAATGGAGAAAACATCCTAACTGAAACTCTTCCATTGGAGCCTTCTTGGATTCACACCAAGACACATATTTTCTCCAAATACGGTGGTAATGTTTAGACGTTACCCCTTTCCTGGCCTGAATCAGAGTGGGAATGACTTCTTTGGGAATACCCTTTCGGGCTAAGATCCGGCACCCAACAGCTATGCCATCAAACGTAGCCGCGGTAAGTCTTGATATATGCACGGCACCTGCTGCAGCAGGTCCTCGCAAAGAGGAAGAGGCCGAGGATCTTCTATGAGCAACTCCTAAAGATCTGGATACCAAGCCCACCTTGGCCAGTCCGGGACAACGAGGATCGCTCAAACACTTGTTCTATTTATGATCTTGAGAACTTTTGGTATTAGTGGAAGTAGAGGGAAGACATACACTGAACCGAAACACCCACTGGGTCACTAGTGCATCCATTGCTATTGCTTGAGAGTCTCTCGACCTGGAAAAATATCTCTGAAGCTTTTTGTTGAGACGAGATACCATCATGTCTACTCAAGGAACTCCCCAAAGACCTGTCACCTCTGCAAAGACTTCTTGGTGGAGGCCCCATTCTCCTGGATGGAGATAGTGTCTGCTGAGGAAGTCCGCTTCCCAGTTGTCCACTCATGGAATGAAAATTGCCGACAGAGCTCTTGCATGGCTTTCTGCCCAGAGGAGGATCTTTGTCACCTCTGCCATCACCACTCTGCTTTTTGTTCCACCCTGACGGTTTATGTACGCGACTGCTGTTACATTGTCCGACTGGATCTGTACGGGTTGATCTTGAAGAAGATGTACCGCTTGTAGAAGGCCATTGTAAATGGCTCTCAACTCCAGAACATTTATGTGAAGACAAGCTTCTTGACTTGACCATCTTCCTTGGAAGCTTTCCCCCTGTGTGACTTCCCCCAGCCTCGGAGACTTGCATCTGTGGTTACTAGGACCCAGTCCTGAATCCCGAACCTGTGTCCCTCTAGTAAGTGAGAACTGTGTAGCCACCACAGAAGCAAAATTCTTTCTTTGGATGACAGGATTATCCCCTGGTGCATGTGTAGGTGGGATCCGGACCACTTGACCAACAGGTCCCACTGGAATACTCTGGCATGGAATCGGCCAAACTGTATTGCCTCGTAAGCCGCTACCATCTTTCCCAACAACCGAATGCATTGATGAATCGACACTTTTGTTGGTTTCAGAATTTGTTTGACCATTCTCTGGATTTTCAGAGCCTTTTCTACTGGAAGAAATACCCTCTGTACTTCTGTGTCCAGTATCATCCCTAGAAAAGACAATCTTGTCGTCGGGTCCAACTGTGACTTTGGAAAATTTATGATCCAACCGTGTTGTTGAAGTACTGTCAGGGAGAGTGCAATATTCTGTACCAACCATTCCCTGGACCTCGCTTTTATCAGGAGATCGTCCAGGTAAGGAATTATATTGACTCCTTTCTGTTGAAGGAGGACCATCATCTCCGCCATCACCTTGGTGAACACTCTCAGTGCCGTGGAGAGCCCAATCGGCAATGTCTGAAATTGGTAATGACAATTCTGTATCGTGAATCTCAGATAAGCTTGATGTGGAGGATAAATGGGAACATGTAAGTAGGCATCTTTTATGTCCACTGACACCATGAAGTCCCCTTCCTCCAGACTGGAAATCACTGCCCTCAGAGATTCCATCTTGAACTTGAACCTTTGCAGGTAGAGATTCAGAGTTTTCAGGTTTAGAATCGGTCTGACCAAGCTGTTCGGCTTCAGAACTACGAATAGGCTTGAATAAAACCCTTCTCCTTGTGACAAGGGAACCAGGACAATAACTTGATCCTGACACAATTTTTGTATTGCTGCCGCTATCACTTCCCTGTCTGGGATAGAAGCTGGTAAGGCCAATTTGAAAAATCGGCATGGGGGAATGTCTTGAAACTCCAGTTTGTACCGGTGGGACACTATTTGTAAGACCCACGGGTCCAGGCCCGATTCAACCCAGACCTGACTGAAGAGTTTCAGACGTGCTCCCACCTAAGCGGACTCCCGCAAGGGAGTCCCAGCGTCATGCTGCAGATTTGGCAGAAGCAGAAGTTGATTTCTGCTCCTGTGATCCTGTAGACGCTGCAGACTTTTTTCCTTTTCCCCTTCCTTTACCCACAAAGAAAGGGGAACCTTTACCCTTTTTGTATTTATTGGGCCGAAAGGACTGCATCTGAGAGTGATGTGTCTTTTTCGCCAGCGCAGGAACATTAGGCAAGAATGCCGACTTACCTGCGGTAGCCGCAGAAACTAACGCATCCAGCCCATCTCCAAACAAGGCCTCACACTTATACGGGAGAGCCTCCATATTCCTTTTGGAATCTGCGTCAGCATTCCATTGGCGAATCCACAACGCCCTCCGTGCTGAGACTGCCATGGTAGCGGCTCTTGATCCCAAGAGACCAATATCTTTCATGGCTTCTAGCATGTATGCAGCAGCGTCTTTGATATGACCTAACGTTAGGAGTATCTCGTCTCTATCTATTGTGTCAATGTCTGATGACAAGTTTTCTGACCACTTTTCAATAGCACTACTCACCCACGCACAGGCAATGGTAGGCCTGAGTAGTGTCCCATTGGCCACATAAATAGATTTCAACGTATTCTCCAACTTGCGGTCTGCCGGCTCCTTCAGTGAAGCCGTCCCAGGCGCAGGGAGAATCACCTTTTTTGTTAACCGTGACAGGGCACTGTCTAAAACGGGGGGTGACTCCCACCTTTTCCTGTCCTCTGCAGGGAAAGGGTAAGCTACCTGAATTCTTTTGGGAATCTGAAATGTATTTTCAGGATTTGTCCAGACTCCCTCAAAGAGACTGTTCAGCTCATGAGATGGAGGAAAAGTTACATTAATTTTCTTTTCTTTACAAAAATAAGCCTTCTCATGTGGTAAAGGAGGGGCCTCCATAACTTCTAACACCTCCTTTATAGCAACAATCATGTATTGAATGTTTTTTGCAAACTTTGGATCTATTCCCCTGGAATCACTAGTGTCGACACAGGAATCAGAGTCTGTGTTGGTATCAGTCTCTACAACTTGTGTAAATGACCTTTTATGTGACCCAGGGGGTCATTCCGAGTTGTTCGCTCGCAAGCTGCTTTTAGCAGCTTTGCACACGCTAAGCCGCCGCCTACTGGGAGTGAATCTTAGCATATTAAAATTGTGAACGAAAGATTAGCAGAATTGCGAATAGACACTTCTTAGCAGTTTCTGAGTAGCTCCAGACTTACTCGGCATCTGCGATCAGTTCAGTGCTTGTCGTTCCTGGTTTGACGTCACAAACACACCCAGCGTTCGCCCAGACACTCCTCCATTTCTCCAGCCACTCCCGCGTTTTTTCCTGAAACGGTAGCGTTTTTTCACACACTCCCATAAAACGGCCTGTTTCCGCCCAGAAACACCCACTTCCTGTCAATCACATTACGATCACCAGAACGAAGAAAAAACCTTGTAATGCCGTGAGTAAAATTCCTAACTGCATAGCAAATTTACTTGGCGCAGTCGCACTGCGGACATTGCGCATGCGCAAATGCGACTATTCGCTCCGCTGCAACAAAAAAATAACGAGCGAACAACTCGGAATGACCCCCCAATAGGGGTGTGCTGACAGCGCCACCACATTACAACTCTGTGTCCCTAAAATGGCTCCCTCAGGGGAAGAGCTCCCTGCCTCAGACATGTCACACGCGTGCACAATCACACCACAGACACTCCGGGGCTTAATAGGGACAGACCCACAGTAAAGTCTGTCAGAAGGACACAGAAAGGAATTGCCAGCTCACAACTCAGCGCCAAAAGAAAAATTCCCCATGTTGCGTACTTTGTACACAGAGACAAAAATCCCTGTGTCGCGTACTTTGTACACAGAGACAAAATCCCTGTGATGCGTACTTTGGTCCTCATTCCGAGTTGTTCGCTCGCAAGCTGCTTTTAGCAGCATTGCACATGCTAAGCCGCCGCCTACTGGGAGTGAATCTTATCAAAATTGCGAACGAGAGATTCGCAATACTGCGAAAAGACTTCTCTGTGCAGTTTCTGAGTAGCTCGAGACTTACTCTTCCAGTGCGATCAGTTCAGTGCTTGTCGTTCCTGGTTTGACATCACAAACACACCCAGCGTTCGCCCAGACACTCCTCTGTTTCTCCAGCCACTCCCGCGTTTTTCCCAGAAACGGTAGCGTTTTTTCACACACTCCCATAAAACGGCCAGTTTCCGCCCAGAAACACCCACTTCCTGTCAATCACATTACAATCACCAGAACGAAGAAAAAACCTCGTAATGCCGTGAGTAAAATACCAATCTTCATAGCAAATTTACTTGGCGCTGTCGCAGTGCGGACATTGCGCATGCGCAATTAGCAGAAAATCGCTGCGATGCGAAGAAAATTACCGAGCGAACAACTCGGAATGACCATCTTTGTGCACAGAGATCTCCAAGCGCTTTATATTACGAATAATAGGTTTTAGCCCGAATATTACACTCCCCCCCCTTTTTTTGCACCCTGATACTTGGTTCAGAAGTGGAGAGGAGGATCAGCGTTTCTTGCCCTGCAGCTGCTGGGAGAAAATGGCGCTGAGCAGTGTGCTGGCTGCCTGAGGAAGAACCCCCGCCCCCTGTAATGGCGCATTTTTCCTCAGCTTTAGGATAGATATTTATACTGGTCGGGGTGTAGGACAGTGTAAATACAAAGTATGCTACCTTTTGCCAGTGAGAGTAGGGTGCACTGTGTTATGGATAGCATGTTTGCGCAGCGTTCCCGCTCGCTGTGCGGTACCTTGAGCCATCACGATGACCAGAGACCCCTCTCTGCAGACCTCTGGTAATAATACTCACACGTCTTCTGACTTCTGGCTCTGTTAGGGGGGTGACGGCGTGCTGTGGGAGTGAGCGCGTAGCCGCAGCTAGTGTTCAGTACCCTTCAGGAGCTAATGGTGTCCTGTCAGCAAGAAGCAGAGCCATGAAACTCTTTAGGAAGTTGGTTCCTACTTCTTCCCCCTAAGTCCCACGAAGCAGGCAGAATGTTGCCAGCAGTCTCCCTGAAAATAAAAAACCTAACATTAAGTCTTTCAGTGAAACTCGGTAGAGCTCCACTGGAGTGCGACCAGTCTGCCTGGGCACATTTTCTAAACTGAGGTCTGGAGGAGGGGCATAGAGGGAGGAGCCAGTTCACACTCTGAAAAAGTCTTAAAGTGCCCATGGCTCCTGCGGAACCATCTATACCCCATGGTACTGAAGTGGACCCCATCATCCTCTAGGACGTATGAGAAATAAGCCTCCTCGACCTGTTCTGGAAATTTATCAGTAATGTGTAAATCATCCCTAATGGCCTCAATTATTAGCTGTACCGCTTTAGCAAGGGATACCTCCCCCCGCAGTATGTCCCATTACCGTCACCCGTATCAGAGTCAGTATCCATGTCAATTTGCATTACCTGGGCAAGAGCACGCTTTTGGGGGCATAAACCAGGGAACTTAGATGAGGTAGTGTCAGTTGAATACGACAAAACCTCCACAGATTGTTTTAAAACCTGTGTTTCAGTCTCATAATGAACTATCCTAGATGAAATCTGGGATATCATACCCTTAATATAAGCCACCCGCTTGGGTTCGAGTTCAGAGGGCTGAGACAGTGTATTGCATTCCTGAGTACATGGAATAGACTCATCTGGAGAAGATACATACTCTGCAGCACAAGATACAGAGTCCCTACACAAGGGAATGTGAGATATATAGTATACACACACACACATGAAAATGTCAGACACAGTTTCCCCCAAGTACCTTCAGAGAGACACAGAGTTATGGAGCCAGCCCACACAGCGCCCCAGTAGACAGATATATAATAACTATAGACAATATATACAATTCCTAGCGCTTGTATATTCAAACGTTCTGCTCGTTTTTTCAATAAAATATTTTGATTATAGCTGCTCCCAAAATAGGTACTGCTGGAATACCAATCAATTGAACCAAAAAAACGAAAATGATATAAATATATCAGGGAGCGCTTTTTAATCAAATATCATTAATTTATTAAAATTTATTACTTAACAATACATATGCCAAATAGTACAAACATATGGCTATTAAAATAATTCTCAACTATGTCTGTATAAAGTTCCATAAAATGGTATTGCACACTGATATTGTTACTTTAGGGAGTCTTGGTACATCGGCACTTAATGCATTTATACTCCTTATGTCAGTCTGATGGCAACGTGAGGATCTTTAAGGCAAGCAAGCCAATTAGCAGTGTTTCCTCCGTGTTGATATGCCTAGCAACAGGAACAGCTGGAGGGAGGGCGCTGATCTGATGAAATCTCAGCGCTATGCTACACCCCCGTCTGTTCTATGCTGACAGTCTCCAAGGACGGACTTCGCAATAAGGGAAGGATACTTCTTACCGGACTATACGTGACATGTCTATACGTGACATGTCTATACGTGACAAGTGTGCAGACCGTATTTACAGACCCATACATCAACCTGTCTGCGGCTGCACACTTGTACTGGGAGCCGGTGTTGAAATACCCGGACGGCACTAGGAGATGCTCAAGCTCCACATTTAAGGACTATTGCACGATACTACCTCGGACATCATCTAACTGTGACAAAGATGACAATCTGCTGATAAACAGATCCATGCAAGACATGTCACGTATAGTCCGGTAAGAAGTATCCTTCCCTTATTGCGAAGTCCGTCCTTGGAGACTGTCAGCATAGAACAGACGGGGGTGTAGCATAGCGCTGAGATTTCATCAGATCAGCGCCCTCCCTCCAGCTGTTCCTGTTGCTAGGCATATCAACACGGAGGAAACACTGCTAATTGGCTTGCTTGCCTTAAAGATCCTCACGTTGCCATCAGACTGACATAAGGAGTATAAATGCATTAAGTGCCGATGTACCAAGACTCCCTAAAGTAACAATATCAGTGTGCAATACCATTTTATGGAACTTTATACAGACATAGTTGAGAATTATTTTAATAGCCATATGTTTGTACTATTTGGCATATGTATTGTTAAGTAATAAATTTTAATAAATTAATGATATTTGATTAAAAAGCGCTCCCTGATATATTTATATCATTTTCGTTTTTTTAGATATATAATAACTGCCTGGCGCAGACTGTGCTACCTTAACAGACTACACAGTAATGTGAATAACACTCCCCCCCCCCTTCTATAACCCCCTGGTACCGCATAGGATAGCTGGAGTTATGTGGAGGGTCAGCGCTCCCTGTCAGCGTCTCTGTAGTGTGATATGCAGGAAGAAAATGGCACTGGTGAGTGCTGGATCTGCTCTGAGGAGAAGCTCCACCCCCTAAAATGGCACGTCTTCCCGCACTTCTAGAGATTATATGGGCCTGAGGTAAATGTTGCTAGAAGTAGTGCAGTATCCCTGATAGCTACTGTGACCAGTTTAAGGGTGTTTGCGCTGGCCCAGGGCCCCCCTCACAGCGCTGCACTTTGTACCCTCTGGAGTGCAGCCTCAGTGCTGTGCTCCCACCCTGATGCCGTCATTCTCACAGGATCCCCGCTTGTCGGGTCACCGGTGTCCAACTCACCACCAACGTCTTCTGGCTCTGTTAGGGGGTGGCGGCAGTGCTGCGGGAGCGAGCGGTCGCCTTGGGTGCTTGCGATCGATCTCCTCGGGAGCTCAGTGTCCTGTCAGCGGAGCTACAGTAGTGGCCATTAACCTCAGAGGGTTGGACACTACTCCTCCCCTAAAACCCACGAAGCAGGGAGGCTGTTGCCAGCAGCCTCCCTGTGCCTAACTCTAATGAAAATAAGAAAACTAGAAAAACTCCTATGGAGCTCCCCTAGCTGTGACTGGCTCATCCGGGCACATTTTCTAAACTGAGTCTGGTAGGAGGGGCATAGAGGGAGGAGCCAGCCCACACTATTAAACTCTTAAAGTGCCCATGGCTCCTGGTGGACCCGTCTATACCCCATGGTACTAATGATGTGGACCCCCAGCATCCTCTAGGACGTAAGACAAATAAACATAAATCAATTAACTAAAATAACTGACAGAAATGGAGGTTGGAAGACAAAAAATGTTGTGTACCCATAAGCCTTGGGATAGCAACATTGATAACAGAAGGAAAACATTAAACCCATCTCGCAATGGAAAAGTGATTATATAACTGAACAGAAAGAAAAGCTCAGGGATAAGGGCTTCTGGCAACACCCCAAAAATAAAACCAACAATGGGCAGCCACCACATGGGTGTGTTGGAAGAGATACTAAGCTGCTATTTTTAATATGTTGATAGTAACATCCAACTCATTGATAACTTAATTACTGAAAAATGTAAACCTTGTGAATGCAAGGTACTTTAGTTAGTTTAGAATAAACTAAGATCACAATCTATTTTGCATTAACTGAGAAAAGAAAAGGCCATAAAAGAGAACAATTTTAATAGCCAAGGATTCTTCACAAGGGTTGAAACTAACCAAGAAAAAGAATAGTTGCATTGCAGAGCTGCAATTCCAAAATCTGCCTATATTATACTAACAAATATTAGGAGGCTGTCCTGCTGGCCATATTACCCCCTTCCTTCCTAATTGTGAAACACACTCCTGTAGTACTTTTATGAGGTACACCAGAGAGTCTGAGTATGAAGGATAATACCTTGGGAATAGTTTTACATCTAGTCCACAAGTGGTGCAAGATGGAATTGTCCTTGAGCTCTCCCACCCACCCTTATGCTGGAAGTTAAAAGGACATGCACATTTTAACAAACCAATCACTTCAGAAACAGGCACTGACACTTTTGTGGATGAAGTGCTTGGTTTCTTTGGGCCTCCCATAAACATTTTTTTTTAAAAGCATTACCTCCAATCATTAATGAGAAGGCTGATTAGGGTGTTAGCAATGGGAATTGCATGTGCTGGGCCAAACTGATGGCAGGTGATACTGGACTGTTTGTTTTTATTTTACGGGATTTTTTCAGATTTTGATAAATACTGTACTGTAAATTGCATGAAGTCACTGTAAATGACGTAACAGTCTGAGCACTAGGATCTCAGACTGTAATACGCATGCGACTGCCATTTTCCCAGGGATTTCTCTACTGCTCATGTGCAAAATGCCCAGAAAATAACCACAACACAATTTTCCCAGTGGCAGCTGTGCCATTTTCCTGATGGCCTGAGTCTTTCCTTGCTACTATGTGTGGTGTATGGCATGTTGGGAATTTTACATGTTTTGGCAGTAAATTTACCTTTTAGAGGTGATGTTTTCTTTAATGCTGTGAAATACAGTGGTGCTTGAAAGTTTGTGAACCTTTCAGAATTTTCTATATTTCTGCTGAAATTTGGCCTAAAACTACCTAAGATTTTCAAGTACTAAAAGTAGATAAGGAGAACCAAATCAAACAAATGAGACAAAAAATAATAGATGTGCTCATTTTTTTTATTGAGGAAAATGAGCCAATATCACATTACTGTGAGTGGAAAAGTATGTGAACCTTTGCTTTCAGTATCTGGTATGACACCCTTGTGCAGCAATAACTGCATTTAAATGTTTCCGGTAATTGTTGATTAGTCCTGAACATTGGCTTGGAGGAATTATACCTCATTCCTCCGTACAAAACAGCTTCAACTCTGTTATGTTGGTGGGGTTCCTTCCATGAACTGCTCACTGGTCTTTCCACAACATTTCAATTGGATTAAGGTCAGGAGTTTGACTTGACCATTCCAAAACTTTAAATTTACTCTTCTTTAACTATTATTTGGTCAAATGACTTGTGTGCTTTGGGTCGTTGTCTTGCTGCATGAACCACATTCTCTTGAGATGCAGTTGCTTGACCCACGTTCTCTTGAGATGCAGCTCATGGACAGATGTCCTGACATTTTCCTTAAGAATATTTTTGAATAATTCAGAATTCATTGTGCCATCAATGATGTCAAGTCGTCCTGGGCCAGATGCAGCAAAACATCATACCATCAACCATGATACTACCACCACCATGTTTCACAGATGGTATGAGCTTTTTATGCTAGAATGCAGTGTTATCCTTTTTCCTAACATATTGCTTCTCAGTTAAGCCAAAAAGCTATATTTTGGACTCATCTGTCCACAAAACATTGTTCCAATAGCCTTCTGGCCTGTCCAGGTAATCTTTAGTAAAATGCAGATGGTCAGCAATGTTCTTTTTGGAGAGCAGCGGTTTTTTCCTTGCAATACTGCCATGCACACCATTGTTGTTCAGTGTCCTCCTGATGGTGGACTCATGACATTAACATTAGCTAAGGTAAGAAAGGCCGTCAGTTGCTTAGAGCAGTGGTTCTCAAACTAGGTCGTCAGGACCCCACACGGTTCACGTTTTCCATGTCACCCAGCAGGTACACTGTGTATGACCAACTGTCACATTTTAAAAATCTACAGATGACCTGCAAAACATGAACCGTGTGGGGTCCTGAGGACTGAGTTTGATAACCTGTGGCTTAGAGGATACCTTGGGATCCTTTGTGACCAACATTAGAGATATGGCACGTAATAAAGTCCTTGATTTTTAGCTTGTTATTTCAGTTGTTATTATTGTCATTTCAGTGCTTTTGCTGGATTGATCTTTAACATTCTTACAGCCTATACATAAACCGCAGCGATGTAATCCTTTGGTACATATCATACTTTTAGAGGCCATGGGTAATGTGCTTTTGATCAGTTGGTTCTCAATATTCTTTGATCTTTGGTAGATGAAATGTTGGTTATCAGGTACAGTATTATATTTCCCAGGATTGGGTCTTTTTTTAACAAGTACCAATATCTGTTAAATATTTTTTGACTTGTTTAAAAACCAGTGCATCATAACCAGTTATTAATGCTCATTTTATTTTGTCATTTTCATCATAACCAGTTATGAATGCATCATAACCAGTTATTAATCATAACCAGTTATTAATGCCTTTTTTTATTTTGTAATTTTCATCATAACCAGTTATGGATGCATCATAACCAGTTACAGGTTGAGTCTCCCTTATCCAAAATGCCTGGGACCAGAAGTATTTTGGATATCAGATTTTTCCGTATTTTGGAATAATTGCATACCATAATGCAGTGATTTTCAACCTTTTTTTAGTCACGGCACACCGAATAATATTTTAAAATTCCCAGGGCACACCATCAGTTCCCCACAGAAAAAAAACAAAAAACACACATTGGCCCTCACAGTAAAGAAAAATCCACACATACATTGGCCTACACAGTTGCTCCCCACATAAATCATGTTGCTCACACATAAATCAATCACATTTCTCCCCACATAAATCGTATTGCTCCCCACATTAATTATTCACATTGTTCCCCCCATAAATCCATATAAATCCTTATTCTCCCCACATAAATCTTATTGTTCCCCACAGGAGAAATAAAATAACAAATATTAGCCCCTACCGGTCAGCTGTCCTCCTCCCTGTCCCTCGGTTGCGGGCGTTCATAGTGGAGTGCTGCAAATACTGAGCAGGGGGCGGTTGGGCAGGTGTGGATGTGGGTTGACAAGGAAAGCTGTGTATGCAGGCGGGAACTGGAAGATGTGTAAGCAGGCAAGTGGGCTGGCTGGGTGGTAGACGCGGCAGCAGTGACCTATGATATCACACCGCCGCGTCTTCAAGTCATAGGTCACGGCCGGAGCATGACTGATCCTCTAAAAAGAGCCCGGGCCAACAGTTCACTCTGAAGGTGCAGGACACTGCTCTGGCTCCGCGGCACACCTTGCAACTGGTCGCGGCACACTAGTGTGCCACGGCACACTGGTTGAAAAAGCCTGCCATAATGAGATGTCATGGCGATGGGACCCAAGTCTAAGCACAGAATGCATTTATGTTTCATATACACCTTATACACACAGCCTGAAGGCAATTTTAACCAATATTTTTTATAACTTTGTGCATTAAAGAAAGTGTGTGTACATTCACACAATTCATTTATGTTTCATATACACCTTATATACACAGTCTGAAGGTCATTTAATACAATATTTTTAATAACTCTGTGTATTAAACAAAGTTTGTGTGCATTGAGCCATCAAAAAACAAAGGTTTCACTATCTCAGTCTCACTCAAAAAATTCCGTATTTCGGAATATTCCGTATTTCGGAATATATGGATATGGGATACTCAACCTGTATTAATCATAACCAGTTATTAATGCCTTTTTTATTTTGTCATTTTCTTCTTCTTTGCTCCCTACTTCTTTGTTCTTTATTAAGGTGCATCTTTCTTGATTTTCTGTATCTTCTATGATTTTGTCTAGATCTGGAGGCTTATACCCTTTGGCCAGAAAATGTTCTTTCATTTCTGTCATTTGTTGTTTGCAGACCTCTGTGTTGCTGCAGTTCCTCTGCATAAAAACTGACCTTTAGGTATGCCTTTTAGTCATAAATAATGGTGTTAGCTGTCTGTGGGAACATGGGTATTTCAGTCAGTAGGTTTGTAGATTGTCCTGGTGTTTATGTTATTATTTTCAATGTAGATGATGAGATCCAGAAAGTTGAATCATTATGTACTGAAGGGGATGGTGAAATGAATATTGAAGATGTTGTCATTGATCTTTTGAAAGAAATCCTTCTATCTCAACCAATTAATAAATAGAATGCTCTTATATCAACTCTTCTCTGAGCTGTTATACTGTAGGTTGAAAGCTTCAACCAGAGTGGTCACTCTCATATTAAAAGCAGTCATTCAGCTCTGGATAGCCCATAGTTTGGCACTTTACAATTGGGGGAGGTCTTATGTTGTGATTCACCACACACTCATGGTAGTCAGCCCAGTAGGTTAGGGAAGGAGCTGCTGTGTAATGGGTATGGGATCTGTGGACAGGAGCCCTGCAGATGTGACTTTGTTTTCTGTGAATGTTTAGTGACCTACTTATTTCCCTAGCTGCAAGGTACAGTAGCTTTTGTGCTTTATGGTACAGGGCTGTTGTAATTAGTAGTGGAAGACCATAGACATTTGTCCCATTCTATTAAACTGTATATAAATCATGTTCCTATATATAAATATAGACTTCCAAGAAAAGTAAAATTTTACACTTCAAAGGATATAGAAGTGTTATCTAGTCTGGTAATCCCTAGTGCTTTTAATTTACCTACTTCTGCTGCCTGCACTAATTAATTTAAAGGCTAGACCTTTTTGATGTACTTTGAATGAGAAATTTAAAGTGGCAATTTTCCATAAATCAATATAAAATACATTTACAGTACATCAGTCACGCTTTAGTTCCAAAACTCTACAGAGGTTTTGTCGAGTTAGCAGATAAATTTACAGTGGCAATGTTTAGTAAGGCAAAACCAACTGGGTTTTGCTTTAGTTAACATTGCCATAGTTAACCCTATTACATTTCTCCCAATGTATTTTAGGCCTAATTTAGCATTCGCATGCTGAAGCTCTGTGCAGTGTGCGCACGCGCAGCAGCCGCCCTGCGCGTGCGTACACTATGAAATGTGAAAGCATCTCACTTGTGTGAATGCCTCTGCCTGATTGACAGGCAGAGGCATTTGCAGGGCGAGAGTGGGCGTTGCGGCAGCATTAAAGAGGCATCATGGTGGCATGGGAAGGCACAGTCTGGACAACTCAGGCATGTTCGGACCATTAGTGGGGTGGGCTGCAGCCTCTGTGTGATGTCAAACGCAGCTGCTGTGACCCTAAACATGGCGGGTAGCCGCCTGTCTTTTCAGCTAGGCTACTCTAAACATGCGAAAGCACCGCCGCCGTGCTTTAGCATGTTTGCAGGGGGGCAGGACCCGGCATGCGGGGCCGACTTGCACTGTGCTGGGCATTCCCCCGCATGTCAGTATCAGTGTAAATTTTTTGCACATCTACGATCCATGCTGAATTAGGCATATTGTCCCAGGAACACTGTCCATTCCTGGTTTTTGTCCTAATTATCAGGCAAACATTTTAGTGTTTGTTTGTGCTTCCTCTATAGTGTGGAATACAAAAAGGTTCAGTACTAGGCAATCTTCTCTATTTATACATCTCTCTTACAAAACTAGCAAGCTCCATTTAGTTTCGGAATTGTATATGTATGACACCCAAATCTACCTATCCTCTTTAGATCTTTCACCATCGTTGTTGACCTGCAATGTACTGTATAATCAGCTATCCTCAATATGCACTACTGTGTGTGTATATTCTATATATATATATATATATATATATATATATATATATATATATATATATATACTATTAGTACAATAGTTAGTCTGGAAAGTTTAATGGAATCCTGATATGTCCTGCATGGTCATGTGATCGGGGACCTCAGCCTGCCTATCAGAAGAACCTTTTTTATATACATATATAATATATAGGGCGGGGGCAGCTTTGTTTACTTATATATGTATATCATGACAATAATTTGCAGAGTTGTGAGCTATGAGGTCTTCCTAGTTCAGATATGGATAGTTCTCTACTGGCTGCTGTGGGTTAGTTGCTCGAAAGTTTTAAAAGCATTTTTCTATAATTAAAGCTTAGGGAAATCTTAACAACATCAACAATATGGTTCAGTTTATGTGGGAGGGGGGAGGCTGATGTAGAGTGGTTAGAAAGGATAAAAAGATGGACAACAGTGTTCTTTGAGAATAGATTGATTGAATTAGTGGGGAAAGGTGAGTAAGATAGAGGCCAGAGAGGAAGAAGTTACAATAGTTGAGGTGCCAAGCCTAATTGCACTAGCCTACCAAGGAGTTTTAACCCATGGGCCATGCCCTGTCCATTTTCTCATCAAAATTGCAGCTTTTCCTGTAAATACTTCATGGTTTAAACCCAGTTCCTTTAGCATTAAAGGCATATCTGTTGACATTTTCTCAGTGAAAAATCCATGTTATCCGACCAACAGGATTCCAGCAGTCAGACACCCAATAAAGGAAAGCAGTTTGTATCTTTTCTGTTGTATAGTATAAAGTCATAGGTAGGGGTGTGCGCTGAGCTATGTTTTTGTGTTTTTGTTTTGGATCTGTTTCTCCTTTGTTTGGGGGTGTTTATGTAGCTGCAGTATTATGAAATATTTTGAAAACATGTCTTATATTTTGGGTGGATTGACAGAACACCCCTTGATGGACGCAACAGCTGCAGTCCCTGGATGTATACTGGGATGACACAGCACAAAATAGTAATTTAAACCAAATATTATTATTAACCTCAATAACATTGATTTCCACTAATTTCCAGTCTATTCTGAACACCTTACACCTCACAATATTGTTTTAGGCCAAGAGTTTGCGCGAGATAGCTGGATGACTATGCTAAGCGACAGAAGTGGACGGCACAAACACGTGGCACATCTAGGAGTGGCACTACAGTGGCAGACAAGATATTAGTTTTATAAACTATGCCATAAAAAATACTCCAAAGAGCACATAATGCAAAGAAAAGAGGTTCAAGATGGAATTGTCCTTGGGCCCTCCTACCCACACCCCCACCCTTATGTTGTATATTAAGCAGGACATGCAAAGTTTAACAAACCAATCATTTCAGCGACAGGGACTGTCACTTGTGGCTGAAATGACTGGTTTGTTTGGACGTCCACAAAACAAGCTGGCAATGGGCAGTGCACAATCTGGCTTTAGTACTTTAAATAGTCACAATGTCATCATCAGCATCCAATTCCTAACCCCCATCAGTGTGCACATCCTCTTCTTCACAGACTATTAATTTATCCCCGCTGGAATCCACCATCACAGGTTCCTATGTACTTTTTGGATGTAATTGCTGGTAAAGGTAATTCATTTTGATGAACATCATCTTTTCCACATTTTGAGGAATTAACCTCCTATGCTGATCGTTGACAAGGTTCCCGGCTGTGCAAAAACTGTTTTTGAGTACACACTGGAGGGTGGGCAGCTCAAGTAAAACAAAGCTAGTTTGTGCAAGGGCCTCCAAATTGCCTCTTTTTCCTGCCTATTTGGTCATCAACCATTCTTTCAATGGTAAAAGCATCATATGCAGTGACAGTAGACATGCCAGTAATTGCAAGCAGCTCCTTCAGTCCAGACCAGATGACAAAACTTGTTCCTGACTGATCTGCATCACTGCCAGTTGGTCTTTTTGGAAAAGTTAGTTTTATCCTCGCAGCTGCAGTTGGTAGAGAAAATGAAGGAGGAGATGTTGCTGTATCACGTTCCGCTTGAGCTGACAAATTTCTCACCAACAGCGGGAAGATGACATTCGTCCTCTCTTTGGGATCTGAGTCAGGGATAAAAACCCGACACGGACTCGGATCCCGCCTCGGATCGCAAAGTTCGGGTAAGTTCCTTTCCTTAGGAACCGAACCCACTCATCCCTAGTTATAGGGGGTGATACAAAGAGAATACTGCGACAGTTTGTGTAGCATATCTACACATGCATAGAAAGTGAACACACACAATGTAGACCTATATGCATTTTGAACGCATTGTACCTAACGACCGAACAGTTGCATAAAAGCCTCATGAGGAACAGCAATTATGTGTATATGATTATGCAGAGCCGGCCTTAGGCATAGGCAAACTAGGCAATTGCCTAGGGCATTTGGTATGCTTAGGGGCACCAGCAGCTTCTGCTGATTAAAATGATATGCGGCATGCCTATATTCTGTGTGTCTGTATCTGCATACGAAATGCTACGTTGCAGTGTCTTCCTGGAAATCACTGTAATGTAGCATTTCGTATGCAGATACAGCCACAGTCACACATAGAATATAGGCATGCTGCATATCATTTTAATCAGCAGAAGCTGCTTGTGCATACTAGCCACATAGTAATGCAAATAATGTGATGCATTTTCATAAACAAAAGGCGCCCGACGTTAGCAGAGCTGCCAGCTGACTCATGCCAGGCATCTCCTGCAGAACTAACGGCTGTGATAGGGGGCACCAGACAAAATCTTGCCTAGGGCATCATATTGGTTAGGGCCGGCTCTGTGATTATGCGTATATGAACTAAGAAATACTTAGGTTCCAGCATGCATTGCAGGGATTTTCCAGTTATCCTGTATTTCTGTAATACAGGGATCCAAGAATTACAGACTTTATCCTATTTATGTAGGGAGGTTTAGCTGCATTCCTGAATTCGAGTTATTGTGTAGACAAAGTCTGCCAGCTGTGAAAAATCCTTAGATTCTCAGTGGTAGAGCATTTTTCTCACCCTTTTAGATAAGTTTTAACTTAACTTTCACATTTTCTTTTTATATAGAAGCACCCAAAGAGCTCTTTGATATGCAGTATATATATATATATATATATATATATATATATATTCTACCAATATATATATATATATATATATATATAAGAACAGATAGTATGAGCGCAAATAACAAGGTAAAAGCTTTTTTTGTTTTTGATATGAATATATATGGAAAGTCCCGTGGAACTACAAGTCCAAAGATAAACTAGGAGCAATGTTCCTCAAATTCACTGACTGCCAATATTATTTGGTGGAAGAAGTTTGTCAGTACGCACTTCTGGGATTTCCAGCTGTCGCCTCCCCAATGTTACCCGATCCCGGACGGGTGGTAGTCCTGCCAAAAAATTGAAGAAGCAGGGAGCGCCAATAGTGCATTAAAAGAGTACAGGAATTTTATTTAAAAAGTCCAAATTGGTGACAAGTAAAACCCGTACCATAAAAGGCGGTCAAACCACCGCTCGTATAACCGGCATATAATTTACCCCACCGTGCGAACGGAATATTCTTAATTCCAAATCCAAACGTCAGACCACGCCCATACGCGTTTCGTCATTCGACTTCGTCAGTAGGCCTGGTCTTTTTTGTTCACAGCAGTTGTATCAATCCTCACAGTTGGGTGTCTGCATTTGCATCGCCTGTAGCTATTTTTTGGCATATATATATATATATATATATATTTATTTATTTATTTTTTTTAAATCCATACCATATTATATCTATGTTTTATGGGATATCAAGCCCAATGGGTCATCATGTCAGGGGTCTTTAAATTATACAGTAAATCTGGGGTTCACGCAAAATGCTCTTTCACTAACTGTATGAGAACAAAAGCTTCACCTCAGCCTCGTAACAACAATTTTTGTGTTATTTTTCCGATTAGCTTGAATATTTAATTGAGATGGGTGAGTAATTACACTTAGGGGGTAATTCCAAGTTGATCGCAGCAGGAAATTTTTTAGCAGTTGGGCAAAACCATGTGCACTGCAGGGGAGGCAGATATAACATGTGCAGAGAGAGATAGATTTGGGTGTGGTGAGTTCAATCTGCAATCTAAATTGCAGTGTAAAAATAAAGCAGCCAGTATTTACCCTGCACAGAAACAAAATGACCCACCCAAATCTAACTCTCTCTGCAAATGTTATATCTGCCCGCCCTGCAGTGCACATGGTTTTGCCCAACTGCTAAAAAAATTTCCTGCTGCGATCAACTTGGAATTACCCCCTTAAATAGGTAAGTAACTACAATTCAAGCAAGTGCATACATCAATGGTTCAGAAACTTTTCTCAGTCACGGCGCCCTATAGTATAAAAAAACAATTCATGGCACCCCTAGGCCAAAAGTTTATTTTCAAGAAATTCAGAAAAAAATATAAAATTAAGTAAATTGTGTTTATATGTCAACTTTAGGGTCAATTATGAGGTGAAGGACATTATCAGATGGAGAAAGGTACTTTAAACCTTACTTACAATAAATGTGTGGCATTTAATGCTTGGTAATGAGAAACTTTTTTATGTTCACTAATATAATAATTAAATTAAATGGTGAGAGTTATTACGATTGTGAATACTGTATAATACCAATTTGATACAGTTAAAAAAATTATCGAGATCAGCAAGACGGCAATTTTTAACATGCTTGATTTTGCTGGTTGCCTAAATGTTTGCGATCATCGATATCGGCAAATCGGTGGATCGGATTGGTGTTGGGGAATCTCCTGTCTGATACAAGGCCTACATAACTACAGATAATAAGCCTCTCAACTAAATAATTGATCTCCAAATGTACAATTGCATACTACTAGGCTGAATACTATCTACTTAACAGTTTTCTTGTCCATCTAAATCAGTGGTTTCCAAACTCGCCAGCATGTCATGCTCCCTTCGGACCTTTCCTGTTGCTTGGCCTTACCATCCAGTCGGCTCCCAGAAGGTGTGGGTGGAGGGGGTAGTGGGATTAGAGAGAGACAGGGTGAGGGGGACACAGAAACATAGATTGAAATGGGGGGGGGGGGGAGACCCAGAGCGACATAGAATGAAGGTAGGGGGGAAGAGAAACAGAGAGATATAGAATGAGGTGGGCAGAGAGACACAGAATTAAGGGAGGGAGAGACGAAGATAGACAGAATAAAGCGGGAGAGCCAGAGACACAGAGAGACATAGAATAAAGGTGGGGGTGCATAGAGACATAGAATAAAGGTTGGGGGGAAACACAGAAGGGGGGAGATGCAGAGAGACATAGACTGAAAAGGGAGATGCAGAGAAACAAAGAATGAAGGTGGGGGGGACACAGAGAGACATATAATGAAGGAGAAGGGGGAGAGCCACCCAGAGACATAGAATGAAGAGGGGAGAGACGCAGAGAGATATAGAATGAAGGGGGAGATGCAGAGAGACACAGAATGAAGGGGGGGGGGGATGCAGAGAGACATAGAATGAAGAAGGAGGGGGAGAGACATAGAATGAAGGGGGGAGAGAACCAGATACATAGAATGAAGAGGAGAGAAATGCAGAGAGACATAGAATGAAGGGGGGAGAGTCACAGAGAGACATAGACTCAAGGGGGAGGGGGAGAGATGTACCGACACATAGAAAGAAGGGGGGGTGCACAGAGAGACAAAGAATGAAGGGGGAGAGGAGGCAAAGAGAGGCATAGAGAGAAAGGGGAGAGGTAGAGACAAAGAGAGACATAGAGTATAGGGGGTGTAGAGAGACACAGAGAGACATAGAATAAAGGGGCGGGAGAAAGATATTAATAGAATGAAGGTGGGGGGGAGACACAGAGAGACATAGAATGAAGGGGGAGGAGAACCACACAGAGACAGAGAAAGAGGGAATATAGATGTTAGAATGAAGGGGGAGATACATAGAATGAAGGGGGGAGACAGAGGGAGACATAGGGGTATATGCAATTACCGGCGAATCGCTGCAATTTTTCACCCGTTTTTTAATTCGACACAATTCGACCGTCGAATTCCGGCAAGTGGGTGCCGGAATAAAAAGCGGATTCGACAGTCTCCCGCTGTCGAAAAACGGCCGATTTGACGGATTTTGATCCGATTTTTTAAAAACAGGAAAAAACGGGAAAAAACCCAGAAAAAAATTGCGTGGGGTCCCCCCTCCAAAGCATAACCAGCCTCGGGCTCTTCGAACCGGTCCTGGTTCTAAAAATCCAGGGGGAAAACTGACAGGGGATTCCCCGTATTTTTAAAACCAGCACCGGACTCTGCGCCTGGTGCTGCTGCAAAAAATACGGGGGACAAAAAGAGTAGGGGTCCCCCGTATTTTTTACACCAGCATCGGGCTCCACTAGCTGGACAGATAATGCCACAGCCGGTGGTCACTTTTATACAGCGCCCTGCGGCCGTGGCATTAAATATCCAACTAGTCAACCCTGGCCGGGGTACCCTGGGGGAGTGGGGACCCCTTCAATCAAGGGGTCCCCCCCAGCCACCCAAGGGCCAGGGGTGAAGCCCGAGGCTGTCCCCCCCATCCAAGGGCTGCGGATGGGGGGCTGATAGCCTTGAGAAAATTGAAAGAATATTGTTTTTTTCCAGTAGTACTACAAGTCCCAGCAAGCCTCCCCCGCAAGCTGGTACTTGGAGAACCACAAGTACCAGCATGCGGGAGAAAAATGGGCCCGCTGGTACCTGTAGTTCTACTGGGGAAAAAATACCCAAATAAAAACAGGACACGCACACCGTGAGAGTAAAACTTTATTTCACACATGTCGACACACAAACATACTTACCTATGTTCACACGCCGACCTCTGTCCACTTGTCCAAGTAGAATCCACGTGTAAATGTGAATAAAATTATACTCACCTCAATCCAGTGTCCGGATCTTTTAAAATAATCCTCGTACTTGGCAAAACAACAAAACGAACTCCCGGACCAAACGGACTGAAAGGGGTCCCATGTTTACACATGGGACCCCTTTCCCCGAGTGCATGTCCTGTTTTTATTTGGGTATTTTTTTTCCCAGTAGAACTACAGGTACCAGTGGGCCCGTTTTTCTCCCGCATGCTGGTACTTGTGGTTCTCCAAGTACCAGCTTGCGGGGGAGGCTTGCTGGGACTTGTAGTACTACTGGCAAAAACAATATTCTTTCAATTTTCTCAAGGCTATCAGCCCCCCATCTGCAGCCCTTGGATGGGGGGACAGCCTCGGGCTTCACCCCTGGCCCTTGGGTGGCTGGGGTGGGACCCCTTGATTGAAGGGGTCCCCACTCCCCCAGGGTACCCCGGCCAGGGGTGACTAGTTGGATATTTAATGCCACGGCCGCAGGGCGCTGTATAAAAGTGACCCCCGGCTGTGGCATTATCTGTCCAGCTAGTGGAGCCCGATGCTGGTGTAAAAAATACGGGGGACCCCTACTCTTTTTGTCCCCCGTATTTTTTGCACCAGGCGCAGAGCCCGGTGCTGGTTTTAAAAATACGGGGGATCCCCTGTCATTTTTTCCCCCTGGATTTTTAGAACCAGGACCGGCTCGAAGAGCCCGAGGCTGGTTATGCTTAGGAGGGGGGACCCCACGCCATTTTTTTTCTGATTTTTACCATTCCATTTTAAAAAAAATAATAAAAAAAATAATATTTAAAAAAATATATAAATAATACTTGTGCCTCCAAAATAGACAAACCAAGTGCCTAATCCCTTCTAATATAAATAGATATGCTATTACCAATAAAAAAAAACACCAAAAAAAACATGTTTAAAATTTTTTATTAGATCCCGCCACCAATGTGTGGCGGATTGAAAATGACGAATTTACTGTCTAAAAGCACTGTTGTCGAATTTCCAAACTTCAATTGAATATACTTTTGTCGAATTGCCGCATTTGTACCATTGCAGAAATGTCGAATTTGACAAATGTCGAATTTCAAAAAGTCGAATTTGGAAAGTCCGTTTTTTTGACGAAAAGTACTGAATTGCATTGTCGAATTTTTTTTTTTTTTTTGCGAAAATGTCCCGTTTTTCGACATTTTCGGGAATTCGACCGCAATTGCATATACCCCATAGAATGATAGGGGAGAGACAGAGAGACATAGAATGAAGATGGGGGAGAAACGGAGAGACATAGAAAGAAGAAAGAGCACACAGAGAGACACATAATGAAGTGGGGAGGCTGTTTGAAACAGAGTGAAGGGAGGGGGAAACTGAGAGACACAGAGTGAAGTGGATGGAGAGAGACACAGGTGGAGCATGATAGTGTGGCAGAGAGACGCAGTTGGTAGATGATAATGTGGCAGAGATGCAGGCAGGAGATGATGGTGTGGTTTAGAGAGAAGCAGGGGGGAGATGATGGTATGGTTGAGAGAGATGGGGGGGGAATGATGGTGTGGTTGTTACTTATTATTTTCTGTATCATGTTTAGTTAATTACTATGCAGTTGAGGCAATAGTTTTACCAGTGAGGCAGCATTTATGTAGTTATTACAGTTAATATGTATTATTTCAGTCAATCAATTGTTAATATTAAAGTTGAGGAGCTAATTTATATAGATTAAACCTTGGGTAATATTTATTATTCATGCATAGGTTAGTTAATAGGTAAGTTTTTGATAACCCAGTATTACTTAATATTAGTGGAACTAAGAAATACTTAGGCCCCAGCATGCATATCAGGGATTTTCCAGTTATCCTGTATTTCTGTACTGCAGGGATCCAAGAATTACAGACTTTATCTTATTTATGTAGTAAGGTTTAGCTGCCATCCTAGATCCACATTAGTGTGGGCAAAGTCTGCCTGCTGTGAAAGATTCTTAGATTCTCAGCGGTAGAGCATTTTTCTCACCTTTTTTAGATAAGTTTTAACTTAACTTTCACATTTTCTTTTATAGAAGCACCCAAAGAGCTCTTTCATTTGCAGTATACATATTCTATTTGATCATATTCTCAGTAGAGATGTGCGGCGGGCACTTTTCATGTTTTATGTTTTGGTTCTGGATCCTCGCAGGTATTTTGGATGTGGTTTGATTTTGCCAAAACCACCCTTTCGGGTTTTGGTTTTGGTTTGGGATCTGGATGATTTTTGGGGGAAAAACACAAAAACAGCTAAAATCACAGAATTTGGGGGTAATTTTGATCCTACTGTATTATTAACCTCAATAACATTCATTTCCACTCATTTCCAGTCTATTCTGAACACCTAACAATATTGTTTTTAGGCCAAAAGGTTGCACCGAGTTAGCTGGATGACTTTGCTTAGCAACACAAGTATGCGGCACAAACACCTGGCCCATCTAGAAGTGGCACTGCAGTGGCAGACAGGATGGCACTTTTAAAAACTATGCCCCAAACAGCTCATCCTGCAAAGATAAAAAAGAGGTGCAATGAGGTAGCTGGATGACTTTGCTAAGCGACACAAGTGTGCGGCACAAACACCTGGCCCATCTAGGAGTGCCACTCAGTGGCTGAATGTCGAAAGTGGCCCACACTGGTGTGGTTCATCAAATCGACAGTATCTAGGTCGACAATGTTTAGGTCGACCACTATAGGTCGACAGTCACTAGATCGACATGGATGGAAGGTCGACATGGTTTCTAGGTCGACATGTGCAGGTCGACAGGTCTAAAGGTCGACATGAGGGGGGGGGGTTTTGTCGTTTTCTTCGTAGAGTGACCGGGATCCCAAATTAGTGCACCGCGTCCCCTCGCATGGCTCGCTTCGCTCGCCATGCTTCGGGCATGGTGCCTTCGCTTCGCTCGGCACAGATTACCGTTCCAATCGTAGTCCACCTGGATCGTTAAGTATGAAAAAAAAAAATGTGAAAAACTCATGCCGACCATTAGACCTGTCAACCTAGCACATGTCGACCTAGAAACCCTGTCGACCTTCCATCCATGTCGACCTAGTGACTGTCGACCTATAGTGGTCGACCTAAACATTGTCGACCTAGATACTGTCGATCTTCAGACCGGATCCCGGCCCACACACCCCTGAGTTTTTTCAAAAGTTCTGCACCACCGAATTAATTGTATGTGCAAAACATGGGACGTGCTGGAATTTGCCCAGATGTAATGCAAGCACAATATTGGTGGACTTATATGGCAGTACCCCTGGACAGTACCCCTGGACTTATACGGCAGTATCACTGGACTTATACAGCTGCACCACTGGACTGGACTTATACAGAAGTACCACTGGACTTATACGGCAGTACCCCTGGACTTATACGGCAGTACCACTGGAATTATACGGCAGTACCACTGGAATTATACGGCAGTACCTCTGGACTTATACGGCAGTACCACTGGACTTATACGGCAGTACCACTGGACTGGACTTATACGGCAGTACCGCTGGACTTATATGGCAGTACCCTTGAACTTATACGGCTGCACCACTGGATTGGATTTATACGACAGTACCCCTGGACTTATACGACAGTACCACTGGACTTATACGGCAGTACTCCATGTCTTATACGGCAGTACCACTGGTCTTATATGGCAGTACCACTGGACTGGACTTATACAGCAGTGCCACTGGACTTATACGGCAGTACCACTGGACTTATAATGCAGTACCACTGGACTGGACTTATATGGCAGTACCACTGGACTTATACGGAAGTACCTCTGTACTTATACGGCAGTACCACTGGACTTATATGGCAGTACCCCTGAACTTATATGGCTGCACCACTGTACTGGATTTATGCGGCAATACCCCTGGACTTATACGGGAGTACCCCTGGACTTATACGGCAGTACCACTGGACTTATATGGCAGTACCACTGGACTTATACGGCTGCTCCACCGGACTGGACTTATATGGCAGTACCACTGTACTTATACGGCAGTACCCCGTGACTTATACAGCAGTACCCCTGGACTTATGGCAGCACAGGATACCACCACTGGACTTATGGCAGCAAAGGACACCACCACTGGACTGATGCAGCACAACACAGCACCACTGTACTGGACTTATACAGCAGCAGCACTGGAGTTATGGCAGCACAGGACACCACCACTGGACTGATGCAACACAACATAGCACAACTGCACTGGACTTATACAGCAGCACTGGACTTATGGCAGCACAGGACAACACCACTGTGAGTGGACTGATGCAGCACAAGACACCACCACTGGACTGATGTAGCACAACACAGCACAACTGCACTGTACTGGACTTAAACAGCAGCACTGGACTTATCGCAGCACAAGACACCACCACTGTGAGTGGACTGATGCAGCACAAGACACCACCACTGGACTGATGTAGCACAACACAGCACAACTGCACTTCACTGGACTTATACAGCAGCACTGGACTTATCGCAGCACAAGACACCACAACTGTGAGTGGACTGATGCAGCACAAGACACCACCACTGGACTGATGTAGCACAAGACAGCACTGGAATGACACATAAGAGCAGGTCTCCACCCCACGCGCCACACTACTTTCCCGCACAGACACTGAGGAGGCATGTCCTCTTGCTACACTCTCCAGGACTGGAGTGGCAATGGCAGCGATGCGCGGCTCCTTATATGGAATCCAAAACTCGTGAGAATCCAACAGTGAGATGATGACGTTTTGCCTCGTTCTGGTTTCAGAGTCTGGTGGGTAGTCCCGAGCCGGGCTCGGAACCAGGCTTGGGACGTGATGTTCGGTAGGGTTCGTTTCTCAGGGAACCGAACCCACTCATCCCTAATTCTCAAATAATTTATAGATAGATTTACATGGATTGAGAGGGATTACTTTAAGAAACATTTTTTGTTTTTTGCTTTTTTTTACTAAAGGCAGATTTCATCTTTTAATGAGACTAGTAATTCACACCAATATTTTTTTTTTTTAAACCCGTACCATATTATATCTATTTTTTATGGGGGAATGGGCCCAATGGCTCATCATGTCAGGGGTTTTTAAATTATACAGTAAATCTGGGGTTCACTCAAAATGCCCTTTCACTAACTGTATGAGAACAAAAGCTTCACCTCAGCCTCGTAACAACAATTTATATTTTATTTTTCCAATTATCT
The DNA here is from genome assembly GCF_028390025.1 of Pseudophryne corroboree. Taxonomy (NCBI): domain Eukaryota; kingdom Metazoa; phylum Chordata; class Amphibia; order Anura; family Myobatrachidae; genus Pseudophryne; species Pseudophryne corroboree. Next base: position 862,054,400 of record NC_086444.1, on the reverse strand, counting down.
TGAACATTTAATTGAGATGGGTAAGAGTCTACACTGAATTAGGTAAGTAACTACAATTCTAGCAAGTGCATAGATCAATGGTTCAGAAACTTTTCTCAGTCACGGCACCCTATAGTATAAAAAAAACAATTCACCGCACCCCTAGGCCAAAAGTTTATTTTCAAGAAATTCAGAAAATATGAAATTAAGTAAATTGTGTTTATATGTCAACCTTTGGGTCAGTTATTAGGTGTGGGACATTATTTGCTTCTGTTTGTCCACATGTTTTATAATTGGCAGCCACAAGCACTGGTTTGCATATCACATTGAACATAAATAATAAAATTGGACCTGGATCACCAACCCAGGGCACCCTTGCAAATGCCCCAAGGGAACACAGGGTGCCATGGAACCCAGTTTTGGAACCACTGGGAACTATTGTTTTGGGAGTACACTTTTCTTCAACAATGTTGCAAAGTTATGGGGCCCTGGACTTGAACCTTAGTGCTAGAGACCCACTAGATGAGGTCACCTGGAAATCTGGACCTTTACCGATCCCAACCTCAGGCCCATATCCACACCTGCTTGCAGGAAGAGGAGGAAATGTCCCAGTTGAAACTCCACCATATGAAACTTCTTGTACTCACACCAAGAGACATATTTCTTCCAAATACGATGGTAATGCTTAGACGTTACCCCTTTCCTAGCCTGTATCAGGGTAGGAATGACCTTCCATGGAATGCCCTTCCGAGCAAGTATCAGGCGCTCAACTTCCATGCCGTCATACGTAGCCACGGTAAGTCTTGATAGGCGAACGGCCCCTGCTGCAGCAGGTCCTCCCGATAAGGAAGAGGCCTCGGCTCTACCTGCAAGAGATTCATAAGATCCGCGTACCAAGCCCGCCTTGGTCAGTCTGGAGCAATGAGGATCGCTTGAACTCTTGTTCTCCTTACGAGCTTTAGAACTCTTGGAATGAGTGGAAGTGGTGGAAACGCATACACTGACTGGAACACCCACGGAGACACCAGGGCGTCCACTGCCGTTGGTCCCTCGATCTGGAACAATAGCGTTGAAGCTTCTTGTTGAGACGAGAGGCCATCATGTCTGTTGCCAGCAGCCTCCCTGTAAAATAATAAACTCTAAATAAAACTTTTCTAGCGAAACTCTGGAGAGCTCCCCTAGCTGTGACCGGCTCTTCCGGGCACATTTTCTAAACTGAGTCTGGTAGGAGGGGCATAGATGGAGGAGCCAGCCCACACTCTCAAACTCTTAAAGTGCCAATGGCTCCTGGTGGACACATCTATACCCCATGGTACTAATGTGGACCCCAGCATCCTGTAGGACGTAAGAGAAAAGGGAAAAATCTCAGTCCTCCATGGTGCTGATATATATATATATATATATGTAAATAGATAATTATAGTGGTTCAATAGCTTTTCCTAATAAAAGTTCTGTGGGTTTTATAAGGAAAACAAATTGACAAACAAATAGAAACTGCACTCTAGCAGACAATAATCTTTTTTGAAGTACAACTGATATCTATATTAGAGCATCATACACACCCAATCATATGTAAAAAATATTTATTACAAGCAAAAATTAATAAAAATATATACATCTACACACATCAGGTAATGCTCAGGTAATGCTCAGAAGCTTTGATGAATCACATGTAGTCCAATAATTATATGTGGACATCCTGATGTGCCGGCATACACCTAGCATCTTTATACCATATTACCCAAGACCCTTGGTGTGACTGAGAGGCTCCAACACTGGTAGCATAGCTTACCTTTCCCCTAAATATTCTTCTTATGCTGCATTCACACCGCAAATGCCGGGTCCTACCCGGTAAGACAAACGTGTACTTACCGGGTGGGATCCGGCATTTGCGCTCCGTTGCAGGCTTCCCGACCCGGCAATATACCGGGTCGGTTGCCATGACAACGGAGGCCGCAGCAGCAGCAGGGGCGGGGGTGGAGGCGGCGTCGGGAGATGAGCTCATCTCCAGCGCCGCCTCTCCCTATCTTGTGAATGGGAACCGTGTCGCATCGACACGGCTCCCATTCACACCGCACCTGACCCGGTAATCAACCCGGGTAAAACCCTTCTTTTTTACCGGGTTGATTTACCGGGTCAGGCGACCCGCTAAATCGCCCAGTGTGCTTTCACATCGCACACTGACCCAGTTCGACACGGCAATATGCCGTGTCGGTACCGGGTTATTTGTGCGATGTGAAAGGGGTCTTAGTTGTATCAAAGCCACTCACAGTGCACCAGAGATGCTAGGTTTTTCACAATGGAATTGATACAACATACTGTATGTACAATGTCGTAGATGCAGCATAATGGAATGTAGTGGGAGGAATAGCTGCAGCCACCTGCACTGGAATGTTTTCTACACAGATTTAGGACTTGTGGGCCCTACACACTGGCCGATTACACTGGAAGATCTAAACGATCTTGTTCATTAATGAACGAGATATCGTTCATATCTTTCAGTGTGTATGCACCAACGATGAATGATGCGCAGCCCCGCACTCGTTCATCATTGGTGCCGGCTCATTTATGCCTGCAAGCCAATATGGACAATATCGTCCATATTAGCATGCAGGGCTATGTGGCCGGGTGATGGGGGGGAGTGAAGAAACTTCACTCCCCCCTTCATAATCCCCCCCCCCACACACCCCCACCAGTGCTTAGTGTGTGCTATCAATGTAGTTAGTCACTTCTTGCAAATTGAACTATATGAATAAGCTGCAAATTTTAATTAAAAAGGACACTTCTTAAGTCTCAAGGACCCTAGAGAACTAAAAGGGCTATTGGTGCCTAGAGCAAAGGGCAAAGGTGTATGAGGACACATCTTTACAGTTTTTAGATATGTTTTTAATAGTAATACAATTCAATCTTACCTGTAATGATATAAACACATTGTTTCCGTACAGTAAGAGTTTTGTCTGTCCATTGTGGAGTCTGGTCTTCTAAGACCTTACTTGCTGCATGTGGTCCTCTTTTCTCAGGAGCCTCTTACCTCATGCAGCAGGACCTTACCAAAAGACTGTAGTTCCACAGAAAGTAAAAAAGTAATTATTGCAGATTCTCATATTTCAATAGCTCACTCCTCTTGTTGTTTGTGATCTTAAGGTGAATGTACTATGGGGGTAATTCCAAGTTGATCGCAGCAGGATATTTTTTAGCAGTTGGGCAAAACAATGTGCACTGCAGGGCGGGCAGATATAACATTTGCAGAGAGAGTTAGATTTGGCTGGGTTATTTTGCTTCTGTGCAGGGTAAATACTGGCTGCTTTTTTTTTACACTGCAATTTAGATTGCAGATTGAACTCACCACACCCAAATCTATCTCTCTCTGCACATGTTATATCTGCCCCCCTGCAGTGCACATGGTTTTGCCCAACTGCTAAAAAAATATCCTGCTGCGATCAACTTGGATTTACCCCCTATATCCTCCCTTCATGACGTAAGTTTAAGAAAAAAAAGTCAAATACAGATATGTCCTCCTCATACACCTTTTCTGCAGTCACACCAAACAGCCTCTCTTGGCATGCCTCGTTGCAGGACTATCTTCTAGCATTAGGCATCCTTTTTGCTTCTGTTTTTGCCGAATATGATAGGATACTATACAATTACATGTATATTCATAATACATATATAAACTTGTGCCTAAGGATAGAATTGCTTAATGTTATTAGCCACATACTATGCTAGTGAACCAACAGCTGAAGTCTCTATGGAAACAGTGTAATTTGTTCAGTGTTTGAATTACTGCAGAAAAGAAAGTGCCCAGGGTCACGCAACCTCACAACTCCAGAACATAATTTGTGAGGTCTAATAAAACGTGCAATCTGCAGATACAATCAATATTCTGCTTTGCTAGAGATGACCTGGTTGCTTTAAATTTCACAGTGCTTTTGAACAAGTGTGGAAATTACAGTAACTGGTGATGAATTGATGTAGTATAATCGTATAGGAAATAGATTTTTGTTTTCATAATCAAACAGAGGAGAAAGGTTAATAGCTTCCATTACACTATTTAGGATTGTTCATTGTAGATAAAAATGTATCATATTATCACAGCAGTGGCATAACTAGAAATTTTTCTCCCCCAAGCCAAAAAATCCTTCGGCGCCCCCCCCCCCCCACCCATACCCCCCATAGTTGGCGCGCCGTGCAAAAAGGGTGTGTGGCTTCATTGAAATGGGCGTGGCTTCGCGTAAAGGGGCGTGGTATTGCAGGAAAAGACTACCTTATACCCCAGTTTTGCAACCTGCACGCCCAGACGTTAGCCACCACAGGAAAGAAAAATAATCCTGATTCATGCCCCTTACATTATTTGTCATTTTTCCTCCTTATAGTAATGCCCAGTATATATTATGCCACATACTGCAATGGCCCTTAGACATTATTCCACACACAATAATGCACATGACACAATATGCACACACTGTAATGCCCCCGACACATTATGCCACACACCGTAATGCCTGTGACACATTATGACAGGAATCGCAATGCCCGTTATACATTATGCTACACACTGCAATGCCCCTGATACATTATAGCACATACAATGTCTGTGACACAGTATGACACACACCACAATGATCCTGAGACATTATACCACATACCACAATGCCCGTGATATAGTATACAACACACCGTAATGCCTGACACATTATGACACACACCGCAATGTCCATGATACATTATGCCAAACACTGCAGTGACCCTGAGACATTATACCACATACCACACAATGCCCGTGATATAGTATATCACACACCATAATGCCCATTACACATTAAGTTCTACAGTAAGGCTTCCAATTACTTTTAAATTACCTGCTCGTTGCCAGGGGTTTCATGCTCTTGGTTCCATGCACGGTGCCAGGGGTTTTCATGCTCAGGGTGTCATGCTCGTTGCCAGGGGTTTCATGCACTGGGTGTCATGCTCGTTGCTAGGGGGTAGTGCTTGTTGCTAGGGCCGTGCTCCCAGTGCCACATATGCCCCCAGTGCCAGATATTCCCCCACAGTGCCAGGTATATGCACCCAGTGCCAGATATTCCCCCACAGTGCCAGGTATATGCCCCCAGTGCCAGATATTCCCCCACAGTGCCACATATGCCCCCTCAGTGCCTGCTCCCCCCAGTGCCAAATATTCCCCCACAGTGCCAGGTATATGCCCAGTGCCAGATATTCCCCCACAGTGCCAGGTATATGCCCCCAGTGCCAGATCTTCCCCCACAGTGCCAGGTATATGCCCCCAGTGCCAGATCTTCCCCCACAGTGCCAGGTATATGCCCCCAGTGCCAGATATTCCCCCCAGTGCCAGGTATATGCCCCCAGTGCCAGATATTCCCCCCCAGTGCCAGGTATATGCCCCCAGTGCCAGATCTTCCCCCACAGTGCCAGATATATGCCCCCAGTGCCAGGTATATGCCCCCCCAGTGCCAGATATTCCCCCACAGTGCCTGCTTCCCCCCCAGTGCCAGGTATATGCCCCCAGTGCCAGATATTCCCCCACAGTGCCTGCTTACCCCCCAGTGCCAGATATTCCCCCCAGTGCCAGGTATATGCCCCCAGTGCCAGATATTCCCCCCCCAGTGCCAGGTATATGCCCCCAGTGCCAGATATCCCCCCCCCCCAGTGCCAGGTATATGCCCCCAGTGCCAGGTATATGCCCCCAGTGCCAGGTATATGCCCCCAGTGCCAGATCTTCCCCCACAGTGCCAGGTATATGCCCCCAGTGCTAGATATTCCCCCCAGTGCCAGATATTCCCCCCCAGTGCCAGGTATATGCCCCCAGTGCCAGATCTTCCCCCACAGTGCCAGGTATATGCCCCCAGTGCCAGGTATATGCCCCCCCCCCAGTGCCAGATATTCCCCCACAGTGCCTGCTTCCCCCCCAGTGCCAGATAATCCCCCCCAGTGCCAGGTATATGCCCCCAGTGCCAGATATTCCCCCACAGTGCCTGCTTCCCCCCAGTGCCAGGTATATGCCCCCAGTGCCAGATATTCCCCCCCAGTGCCAGGTATATGCCCCCAGTGCCAGGTGTATATGCCCCCAGTGCCAGGTATATGCCCCCAGTGCCAGGTATATGCCCCCCAGTGCCATGTATATGCCCCCAGTGCCAGGTATATGCCCCCCCCAGTGCCTGCTTCCCCCCTCCCTTGTGTTGGAGGGACATGGAAGCGCATAGCGCGCCTCTCCAATGTCCCTCCTGGCTCTCCCCCGCCGGTCTAATAAAGGAAGTGCCGGTTCGTGAGCCAATCAGAGCTCACGAACGGCACTTCCTTCATTAGACCGGCCGGGGGAGAGCCAGGAGGGACACAGGAGAGACGTGCTATGCGCTCCGTGTCCCTCCTAGTCCTTACAGCAGGGAGGGAGACCGCAGATTGACATGCGGACGCTCGTCCGCATGTCAATCTGTGCAAAGTCAGTGGCGCCCCCGCAGCCCCTCGCCTCCAAGCCACCGCGAGGACTGCGGGGGCAGTAGTTACGCCACTGTATCACAGGAACATTTTGCATCTGTGTATATTCAGTTGCATCATGTGCCACTTTCTAAGTAATTGTATACTTTACTTATTTTGTAGTTTTTAAATTAGGATTCTGCATCTTAGCCAATATAATGATCATTATTGGTTTGTTTCATTATACAGTGGACTAGGGTATTGCCCTAGGCTTCAGCAAAGTATACAGCAAAAATGTACTGTTACTATACGTACACACACGCTGGCATCTTGGGGCTGATTCAGACCCTGACGCTGATGTGCAAAAATCGCTATGAAGCAATTTTCTGCGCATGTGCGTACACAAGTACATGTATGTGCAAGGTCCTAAACTATGTTCTCTTCAGAACGCAGTTTAAAACCTGGAGAGTGCGGGAACGGGGCATCGATGCCGCATTTTGTGGGCGTCGATGCTCCATTTTAGGAGCGTGATCCAGATAATGCAGGCACCTCTGGACCGTTTGTGGGGGAGGGGGCCCACGGCAGCTTTGTGACATCACATGCAGCCGCTGCTACCCTTTATATGGCAGATAGGCTGCGCAGGCAGAGGGCTACTCAAAACATGCAAAAGCATCACCGCCTTGCAGTGCTCTCACATGTCTGCGGGGGTTCTTGACCTGGCATGCGAGGCGGACTTGCCCTGTGCTGGGTGTCCCCCCGCACGTCAAAGAAATTGGTTTTAGATGTGCGTTTTCTCACACATCTACGATCAAGTCTGAATTAGACCCCTAGGCTCCTGTGCCTCTGCCTCAGCATGTTTGCATTGGCAGCAACACAACTTTGAAGAATGTAATTATTAAACTCCTTTATTCTCTATGGTATTGTTCTGTTTCTGGTAACACTTGCAAAGGGTACACTGCCACTATCTAACCTACGTTGTGTATAACAGCTTGTCACAAACTACAGACTTGGGCCCTCATTCAGGTTGGATTGCAAAATTTACAAAGAGAATGCGGGCGCATGCGGGAGGGTGGTGGCAACGCTCCGTTTCCTAGATGGAGCGTTGCGGGGGCGGCGTCTGGGAAACGGAAGCAGCAAATGATCGGGGGCTATGGTATGGGCATGATCGGGGCGGCTGCATGATGTCAAATGCAGCAACTGCAATCACAAAGATGGCGGCGCGCCTCCTGCGGTCACAACCAGGCTGCGTCGGCAGGATGCATCAACAAATTATGTGTTCATGGTGCGATGGACGTATTGGGCGCCCCCCAGCATGCAATCAAAAGGATTGCAATTTCTGCTAATAAGCAGAATTTGCAATCCTTACTGAATTAGGGGGGTCATTCTGACCCATTTGCACGCTGCAGTTTTTCGCATGCACGTGGGCGGCATTGCGCTGGTGCGTTATTGCCTGGCGATGGGCGTCGCCAGCCAGCGACAAGAACAGCAAAGGAAGCGATCGCAGCGGTAAGCACAAGAAGATTGACAGCAGGGAGGCGGATCTGGGTGGCAACTGACTGTTTTCTGGGAGTGGTGAGGAAAACGCAGGCGTGTCGAGGCGTTTGCAGGGTGGGTGTCTGATGTCAATTCCGGGACCTGACAGATTTAAGTGATAGCAGCGGCTGAGTAAGTACAGAGCTACTCAGAAACTGCACAAAACTTTTTTGCCCCACTCCCTTGCACATCCGATCGCACTCTTGCTTAGCTAAAATACACTCCCCCATGGGGGTCATTCCGAGTTGATCGCACGCTGCAACTTTTTGCAGCCTGTGCAATCAGATAGATGCCGCCTATGGCGGAGTGTATTTTAGCTAAGCAAGTGTGCGATCGCATATGCAGGGGAGCAGGGCAAAAAAGTTTTTGTGCAGTTTCTGAGTAGCTCTGTACTTAGGGGGTCATTCCAACCTGATCGCACGCTAGGTTTTTTCGCTGTGCTGCGATCAGGTTACAACTGCGCATGCGTATGCACCGCAATGTGCAGGCGCTTTGTATGTGTACAAAGTGGATCGTTGTTGTGCGATGGATTTAACGAAGTATCCATTTGCACAGCCGATCGCAAGGTGATTGACAGGAAGAAGGCATTTGTGGGTGGCAACTGACCATTTTCTGGGAGTGTTTGGAAAATCGCAGGCGTGTCCAAGCATTTGCAGGGCAGGTGTATGATGTCAATTCTGGGCATGAACAGGCTGAAGTGATCGCAGCGGCTGAGTAAGTTCTGGGCAACTCAGAAACTGCACAAAACTTTTTTGTACCGCTCGGCTGCACATGCGATCGCACACTTGCAAAGTGAAAATACACTCCCCTATAGGCGGCGACTATCTGATCGCAGCGCTGCAAAAAATAGCAATCACTTCAGCCTGTCAAGTCCCAGAATTGACGTCAGACACCCGCCCTGCAAACGCCTTGACACGCCTGCGTTTTCCTCACCACTCCCAGAAAACGGTCAGTTGCCACCCAGAGCCGCCTCCCTGCTGTCCCTCTTCTTGCGCTCACTGCTGTGATCGCTCCCTTCGCTGTTCTTGTCGCTGCCTGGCGATGGCCGTCGCCAGGCAACGACGCACCTGCGCATTGCCGCCCGCGTGCATGTGCAGTTGTGACCCGTTTGCATGGCTGTAAAAAACTGCAGCGTACGAACGGGTCAGAATGACCCCCCATAGGCGGCGTCTATCTGATCGGATGGGCTGCAAAAAGTTGCAGCATGCAGTCAACTCGGAATGACCCCCTAGGTCCTTGGAGAGTCACTCAGGTTTGTTAGCAAACCAAATAAGCACACTAATAGGTAAAACCATGTTGCATTGCAGGTGGAGCTGATATAACATGTGCAGAGATATAGATTTGGGTGGGTTATATTGTTTCTGTGCAGGGTAAATACTGGTTGCTTTGCAATTTAGATTTTAGTTTGAACACACCCCACCCAAATCTAAATAACCTGAATAAGTTTTATCTTACTTAGGGGGACATTTACTAAGCAGTGATAAGGGCGGAGAAGTGAGCCAGTGGAGAAGTTGCCCGTGGGAACCAATCAGCACTGATGTAACATCTATAATTTGCATACTATAAAATTATACAGAACTGCTGATTGGTTGATGGGGTAACATCTCCACTGGCTCACTTCTCCGCTCTTATCACTGCTTAGTAAATGTCCCCCTTAGTATCAATTCAGTTACAGTTAAATTGTGTACAGAAATAGAACATTTAGCAATTATGCAAGAAATAGTCTCTACAATATGAAGTATTTGAGTTCTCATTGAGGCCATTTAGTGGACAGTAAACAGTGCATAGCATAAGAGTAAAGCTAGGTACGCACCTACAGATGTAGCTATTCTCATCCAGCCTGCAGCATGGCCACACGGGCACACGCACCTAGGTATGTGTGCGCCTTAGTACACCAAGCGGCGCCTTAGTATGCCGTCCATGTATTCCTATGGGCACGCATGCGCACATCCTAGTTGCAGGCACACCTGCTGCGCCTGGCTTGCCCCAAATACAGCAAGCAGAAGGCTACAATCATTGGGCTATTCTTTTAACTTCAGCCTGTTCTTTTGATATCACAAGTGTGAGTGTGATCGCACTTTCAATCATGTTTTGTTGAAAGAAAACTGATCAAATTGATGGATTGAATTTTATGTGCTCATACCTTCCAACATGACCATCTCCAGGAGGGACAGAAAGCTCTGCTCCTGGACTTCCCTCTTAATTTATGATTGCCATCACCTGTGTTGAAACACCTTTCTTATCCATTAACCTGTTCAAACAGGTGCCGGCAATTACAAATTAAGAGAAAAGTCCAGAAGTAGAGCATTGTGTCTCCTGGAGAGGGTCATGTTGGGAGGTATGTGTGCTTATATTCATCCGATTCGACAGGGCCAGATAGGACCAAAATTGATCGTTCTTCCGATGAGTCTTATGAGTCTACACCAGCAGTCTTGCAGTAGGTATATAATATACCCCCCATGCTGTAACACAGTGTTTCCCAACCTCGGTCCTCAAGGCACACTAACAGTACAGGTTTTAGTGATATCCATGCTTGAGTACAGATGGTTAAATCAAAATAATTGAGGTACTAATTAAGTCATCTGTGCTCAAGTATGTCGAAACTGTCGAGACTGTTAGTGTGCCTTGAGGACAATGGTTGGGAACTCCTGCTGTAACATATACATAACATAAGGTCTATTCAGACATTGGCCCTCATTCCGAGTTGATCGCTCGCTAGCTGCTTTCAGCTGCAGTGCAAACGCTAGGCCGCCGCCCTCTGGGAGTGTATCTTAGCTTAGCAGAAGTGCGAACGAAAAGGTTAACAGAACTGCTTGAAAATCTTTTCATGCCGTTTCTGAGCAGCACCAAACCTACTCCTACCTTGTGATCACTGCAGACAGTTTAGTTCCTGCTTTGACGTCACAAACACGCCCTGCGTTCGGCCAGCCACTCCCCCGTTTCCCCAGGCACGTCTGCGTTTTTACCTGACAGCCTGCGTTTTTTAGCACACTCCCGGAAAACGGCCAGTTACCACCCACGAAACACCCACTTCCTGTCAATCACTTACCGATCAACAGAGCGACAGAAAAACATCGCTCGACCTTGTGTAAAACTGCATAGTTTTGTGTGAAAGTACTTGGCGCGTGCGTACTGCAGCCCATACGCATGCGCAGAAGTGCTGATTTTTAGCCTGATCGCTGTGCTGCGAACAACGGCAGCTAGCGATCAACTCGGAATGAGGGCCATTGTCCTTGCCACAGTATTCCATTTTCTGGTCATAAAGATAATATGCTTGTATAAAGTTTCCATTTTAAGCATTTTTTTTTAAACCACTGTAATTTTACTCCCTAATTTTAAAGTAGGCCATGTAACTGCATCATTTTCTCCTCAATATTACTTTAGATGCTGGAATTTTCTGGTGTGTTTATATTTGCTCCCTTCTTGTCCCCATCCACACTTTCATCAGAAAGTTCTATTATATATCTACATATGAAGAACAGAATAATAGTTTAGAGGAAAATATTATTGCCATGACAATGCCGTTTTATATGCAGGAATGAAAGCTATACCTTAACACCTTAAAGTTTAACACCTTAAATACACTTTACCATGGAGCCGCTGCGGCCGCTGTACTTAATACACACTCTACGTACTTTGTACGCTATTAGCGTACAAAGTCCCGTGCTGTGTACGGACTTAGCGTACAAACGCCGCGCTGACGGTACAAAGTACACACAGCGCGTACACACCCAATGAACACAGTTTAAACCTTATACAGCAATGTGATGCGTTACTAATACACTTTAAACCTTATGCAGCAATGCAGTGTGATGTTATTACACTTTAAACCTTATGCAGCAATGCAGTGTGATGTTATTACACTTTAAACCTTATGCAGCAATGCAGTGTGATGCTATTACACTTTAAACCTTATGCAGCAATGCAGTGTGATGCTATTACACTTTAAACCTTATGCAGCAATGCAGTGTGATGCTATTACACTTTAAACCTTATGCAGTGTGATGCTATTACACTTTAAACCTTATGCAGCAATGCAGTGTGATGCTATTACACTTTAAACCTTAGCAGGGAAAGAAAGACACAACATCAGTCTATGGCTAAACCACTGGGTTCCGACACCACAGCGTATTATTGCTGAAAGGGGGTTACAATATAAACAATACAATACAACAGAATAATGGCTACAGTCAATGTTACATACGTGAGTGGATTTGCTGCGCTACCCAGTCTGGTCCTCCGTCATCTGATAGATAACATTGTGAGTCTTGTGTCTGACCAGGCCTGCTGCAGGCTCTCTTTATACAATTCATACAAAACATAACACAATAGATACTGTAATCTCTTTGTCCATTGGACACAGAGATGGTCATTTACAGTACAGGAGAGGTCATAGGTCGGTTCGAATAGGTAGGCGATGTCTTTTCCAACTGCTCTTGTGGGTGGTCTCCTCTGGATTCCCGCCGCATATATAATGTACAGTAAATACAGTTTATATCTATATTCTGCTCCTGTACATAACTATCCGCAGGAACATGCGATCTTTCTCAAACCAACACCGGAATGTTACCCTTAAAATACCCTTCAGCTGGATACCAAACACCACCTTATAACCTTGTTCTGTCCCCTCCTATCCTGTAAAGGAGAATCCCTTTGTTCTGATACCATTTAAACTGCTGTTACTTTCTGATGTGGTGCAGGGAAACTATGTGTACATTGTGCACTATTTGGATTAAAGATGTAATATGTTTTGATAGTCTTCCATGCGTTCACAAACTATACCATAAATACTCATACCACACGCTAATATGCAGTACCGCGGGAGTGACCATACGCACATTGCGAATATGCGCACGCACAGCAGAGCAAGTACGTGCATGGAGGCCATCTGTGCGTAGTTTGTACATCATGAGTGTACTGCAATATTTTTCGACTTTGACAGTCCACCCTTTGGCAGTCACCAATAACTGCCACTATCTAATCACTAAACAGAAAAATATCAATACAATATCTACAGATGATCAGGGAGAGTTGTAGGTGGGAAATGTATGACCTAGTGGGATAGTAAAAAGCATGTATGTATGAATCCATGTCTGAGGGGCATGTATCATTGTGCCGTATATGTTCTAAATAAGCTTCGAGGTATTGCGAAGTATACATTAAATCCTTCTTATCCCATATTAAGGGTCTGTAAGTGGGCCAACAAACACTACCGAGCTCTTTTCGGCTTCTTGTTCCAACAAATGGGGTGCACATTTAGTTGATGATACATGCAGGGGGAAACATATGTGAGTGCTAGTATATGTGGATATCACCTGTCGACTATGTGTGCCATTAACTGAAGGTTGCAGGGATGAAGATAAGACATATAAATACATTCACATAAACATTTTGGATAGGGCTGATGTCTTTTTCCGGATGGATGTATCTGGGCAGAGGGGGTGACAAAAGAAAAACGGGTGAACGAAACAGGCCATGAAATTCATTTGCAATCCTTATCATATCACAGTCCCTATGGATGGGTCATAAACTAAATCTGCTGCTGTAACAGTACCCTTGCTCCTTAGACTCATCAATTTTGTGCCGTGCTTGCGCCGCATCAGAATTCGAACACACCTAAATATCAAACCAATAATTATGACGCCTCCCAGGATACAAAGGAGAAACTTCCCTACACTCATGATGACATTTTGATCCCACTCTCCTAAACCTGAGAACCAATTGCGTGGAATCAGTTCCTGCTTGTAAGCTTGTAACTCCCTTCCCGTATACCTGAAGGTGTCGTCATACATCTCAGTGATGTTATCTATCAAGTTCGCTAGCGCATGGATATACCTATAATTTATAATTCCTCTGGCAGTACGGGTGATGTCTAATGCGAGAAGGAATTGAATCCCGGTGGATTCGTGGATCAAATCAGAGGCTGCATGCTCTGTCCTATCTATGAGGTGTCTCTTGATGATGTGTTCATAGTGAGTATGAGTATAAGGAGCCTGAGCACTGCGGTGAACGTCTTTCATCTTATCATGGGTTATGGTCATGACCTCTGGCAGGGGTGGTCTTCTGTTTGCCGGCGGTCGGGCTCCCGGCGCTCAGTATACCGGCGCCGGGAGCCCGACAGCCGGCATATCGACACTTATTTTCCCTCGTGGGGGTCCACGACCCCCATAGAGGGAGAATAAAATAGTGTGGCGCGCATAGCGCGCCACCGTGCCCTTAGCGTGGCGAGCGCAGCGAGCCCGCAAGGGGCTCATTTGCGCTCGCCAAGCTGTTGGTAAGCCGGCGGTCGGGCTCCCGGCGCCGGGATGCTGGTCGCCGGGAGCCCGACCGCCGGCCAGCCGTAGTGAACCCCTCTGGCAGTACTCTCCCAATATAACACAATCCCTCTGAGCTCGGGGCAAGCCACTTGTACGCCTTCCTCCCACATATGAAATAGGCATCATCTGGGAGGACATAGGGGACAAAATATAACATCACCATATTGCAAATTTTCCCATTAAAGAAACCAATCCCTAGTTCTCCCATCTGCTCAGTACAAGTATCGGGCTGGATGATATGAGCACAATACCCTGGCGATACTTTTCCAACCCACATGGTCTTGCTTCCACGAGTATACCTATACCGAAAATACCACCCACTGTTGGCTATTTGGCGTACAAGTTCAGAGTCTATGGGTATCCTATCAGCTCTGTGTGAAAAGGTCATTGTCTGGTTATTCCACGTCACTTCCCAATTTCCTCGGTTTTCGGTAATTGGAAATATTAAAACACAATAAGGACCTGTCTACATGATACTGGTGGAGCTTCAAACTAGGGGGCCTAGAGATATTGAATTTCTTGTCTACCGGTCTCCCACCCCGTAATTCGAGTACCTCATCTATTGCTAAAGGGTACGGTACTAATCCTGACTTGCTCTGACCTTGAGCTACCTGTGAGCACACCCAGCATTCTGTCTGGTTTAAGACCTTACCCACTAGTGAGTGGTAATCACTCAACTGATGACGGTCCATGTTGATATTAAGGTTGGACTGACATCTATGGATGCACCTAGCCTCAACTATATTCTCACAATTCCTACAAATACAATATTCATCAGACAATAACCCCTCACAGTGCCTCCAAGCTCCCTGACTACCAGAGCGCTTACTGATGCCAGCCTTTACTAAAGTGATGCGCTGATCCTGAGATCCTACAAATTCATACTTGCCATCAGAACCCATTCCAGATCCCTGCTCGACCTCTCTGGGACCCTCACCAAAACAAACTGTCCTTGATCAAAACCAGAATTACTAATAGAACCCTAAACGCAGTCTCTTGTGATCGATCCATTTCGTTTAGGGAAACGAGGAAAATAAGAAGGGGAAAAGACAGGAAAATGCAGGGGGAGGTGAAAAAAAAAAAAGAATGATACTACAACTGTTCTAGATCTGTGCTCGGATGCCCTTCAACAGTCCTGCCTCTCAACCTTCCCGGAACAGACACTCCAGTGATACGAGGTTCTCTACACTCTGCTCTTTGTCACGAGTTCTCTGCGGGTCAGCGGCCTTTCTGTAGGGAACATAAATCTTGCATTTCAATGTGTTTAACTGTTGTGTATTATCGGTTGTGTGAAGTAAACCATCTGTGGAAAGTGAAAAGAGAAAGGAAATAATAAAAAGAAAATTTTTCAGATTTGCGTTCACCATCAGGCTGTCATGCCATCATGCATATCGGTGTCTATATACAGTCTCCCTTCACCCGTATTCCCGTTCTCCACCCTTTGTGCATGACCAGGCACACTGATCCTGGTGTCCCTATGCTGGTGAGATATACTGGATTTGGGCAGAACTCTGAAAGACCGAGTAGGCCTGTGGCGTCTGAACTGTAACCCTGTCGGTGAACGTAAGAGATGAAGAGGAAGCTTTGAAGACAAATCACATAGAGTTTAGTAACAGATAAGTTGGTAGAGGCAAAGTAGATTTTACAAAGTTTGACATCTGGATTGGGCACTAAGGGGAATGATTCTCTACTCGGTCTGCTCCCCCCAAAAAAAATCTACGTGTGTTATATCTCTACTGGGACTATCCCAGCCATCAATCCAGTGTCCTGTCCATTCTAAATTCATAGGGAACCCGGAATCTTTGAGATAATTTCCTCTACCTGTGATGGACATGTATCTAGAACAGCGAAATGCAACCTTAGTCTTCGTGAGTATCCAACATAATTCGTACTTCCTGGGCGGGAGCACGCTATATGTATACCATCTCTAACAAAACTTCTGCTAGAGAAATTAGAGGTCACTTCTGCTAGAGAAAGAAGCAGAAGTTTAGAGACCTCCTCCTAACCCCAGTAAGTTCTGTCAAAAGGGTAAAGTTGCATTTATTCCATTCTTCCCATTAACCGAATCTGTGTTTTCTATATGGCTCGTGACTCCTTACAATATGTCCCTTGATCCTGTCTATGTGTTTAATAACGTGGCTTGTTTTCTCTGTCTAGGGGTCTATATTGGCTATGTGCTCTACTACTCTTGCAATCTCTAGCAAAATGTCCTTTATTTTTTTACAAATGTAACAATTTCTCTGTCTTTTCTTACCACCAGGGTTTTTGGGGTTTAGGCTGATGAGACTCTGGTGTAAGAGCCTGTATACTTTCAATCCCCAGCCTTTCCTCCTGCAGTTCTCTACGCCTAGCAATATTCTTATGGTGTTCAATCGCGCACTCTCTACAACAAGCTACTGTGGCCCCTCTCCAATCAGGCAAAAAATGTTTGTACCCTGTCCCTTACTGTCTGATTGAGTCCGTCCATTAATACAGAAACAGCTACCTCCCTGTAATTCGCATCGTTCCCTGTATCTGATACCCCCATGTATCTATCTATTATTTGCAGGTCCTGATGGAAGTATTCAGATGTAATTTAATTTTCCCTCTGTTTTATGGAGAAAATTTTTCTCCACTTAACAGTTGTGGGGAAATACAACTCTAGTTGCATGTTAATTTGCTCTAAGTTCTCCTGATTGTGTTTTGTCAGTCATAAGACTATCCGACTCTAATCTACAATCAGTAATACATTTTTGGGTGTCAATATTAGGAGGTAGGCACGCTTTCAAAAATATCCGCCAGTGTTTGTTTGTCGGTTCATACGCATTACCCAGATCTCTGAAAAATTTCTGACATCTGGCTAAATGCTTCCGAGGGTCGGGGAATTCTGAAATGATTGATGATCGCAGCTCATCTCTGGGCCACGGGCAATACATTGCATTATTCCTGGTGAGGATTATTCCCTGACTATCGGTTCCCCCATTGGGGGTTACTATTTCCAAGACAGGGTGTAATCCTACCATTCCGTTCCTAATCTGTTTACTGTGAGGTGTTGTTCTTTCTGTGCAATGAACTGTCTCACACTTACCGGTAGCTGTGACCTCACTAGCTCTTTAATTGGGGGATATTGTTACTGCGCTACCTGGTTGGACAGGCCCCACCTGAGTTTCCTGCAGCAAGGTGACTGCTTGGAGGAGAGCTGTGATTTGGCTGGATATATTTGTTTAAAAAAAAAATATATATATATATATATATATATAGATTCAATATATATATTACAAAGTACAGTATACCTATAGTTACAACTCATACAGTAAGCAGTTAAAACATACAGTTACATACAATTACAGTTACAGGCCAGCGATACAATTACCATTCCCTCCAACGCATCTTATGTCTCTCTCTCTCTCTGTAAATAAATACAGGAACTGATCTGCCAGCAAGTCCATCATCCTCTTGTGACCTATAACCTTAAAAAGACTTCAAAAACAGGATACATCTTGCAAAAAATAATTAGGGTTAATACATTGTTTTTACATACTACTATATAAAAACGGATATACCATTGACTGTAGCCATCTTCTCCCCCGCAATATACGGTAGTGGTGGTGGTGCGGTCGCCATTATTTTCCCGCTAGGTTTGGAACCTGCTGTGCGAGCTAATTCTCTTTGTATATCCCCCTCCTGTTGCCATAAATTTAAACCGGGGATAACTTGAAGAAGTCCAGACTTTGACGGACGAAACGCGTTGGGACTGTATTGCTGCTGAACTCCTCTAATGGACAGATAAGCGTTTGAACTTTTAATTTCCTGTACGCATGTTTTTCGGCTATTTTATATCCATTGGGACTGTCTATTGCAGTGTCCCCCTTTAGATGGACAGATAAGCTTTTTTAAACATTTGATCTTGTACGTGTGTTGTCTAGCCATTGTATGTCTTTGTATATTAAATTGTTACTATTTTTAAATGTCCGGGCTACTAATTATGTCTAATTGGGAATAAGCATGTTCCCAAATTTACTGCCCTTCATATGCAAATGATCTTATTTGATTGTGAGAACGGTACACACTATGTTCTGTTGTGTTTTTCTCTCTACATGTTAATCCAAAACTGAGGAACACTCGCTGGAAGTTCTGTTACAACCAGATAAGTGTTCTTGGTTATAATTTCACCCACCTGGCTATTTCCTTTTTAAATCATTGTTACACTCAGAAGCGCTTATTTTCTCCACTACCAATTTTTGTCTATGTGTACACCATACACAATATTTTGTATTATGAGCTGCTACCCTTAAAGGGGTTAAGGAGTGTTATTTAATATTACCCCATCATTACACATTTGTACTAAAGTGCCTGGGTCTCTGCTATTCTATATATATATATATATATATATATATATATACACACATATATATACCGTATATACACCTATATATATACACCTATATATATATATATATATATATACATACACATATACATATACACATAGCATATTAAACATATAATGTCATCATTGTTTGGTGCAGGCTATGCACAGGCGTTTGTTCATATGTTTTTTACATGTTAATATGTCACGTTCACACCTGGCAGCAGTGAGCGCACTGAATACGAGTTGTGCACTCTGCTCCCATGGTCACCAGTCCCTCTGTGTACGCAGCTACGGTGGAGGCGGCTCACGGCGGCGCGATTACATCACTTCCTGTGCTGGGTGAGAGCCGCGACCGGAAGTGCGGGTCGCGTGCGCCGGGATCATGCTGACACCGTGGGGCGGCTGGGGTCCTGGTAAGTAGTTATTTAAGTTTGTATCACTGTGTTGCACTTAGTGTGTTGTGTCCTGAGGAAGGGGGTACGTCCCCCGAAACGTTGCTGGTTTTTCACCTATTTTGTGCAAGTCTCCGAGTGCCGCCTATATTGCTGGGTACATATTGGGGTTCACCCCCCTGGGAGGGCACCGGAGCACATACCCCTATGGGGAAGCTGAGTGCCGGACTCATCCATGGACTGTATGCTGCGGGTCTGATTTCAATGCCAGACAGACTTTCGCTTTAGTCAAGGCACCACCATCTGAGTTTACTGCTGTGCTCAGGACCACAGCCCATTGCTCACACACGGTGGGGATTTTTTGCACTTTTTGCACTTTTTAGCACTATTCCGCACAGCAATTTTGCACCAGCACCGCTGCACTTTATTAGCTGTTTTTTGCACATCAGCAGGATTTTGCACTCTGCATATACACCGCATCTGACTCAGAACAAGATGTCGACGGTTGAACCGGATCCCGGTGATACATTGTCATACATTCTACAATGCGACACTTATGACACATTAAGTTTCTCTGATGTGGAAGCGGAACAAATCCTCTTGAAAGAACCGGGGTTTGATGAAAGCACGGGCTCCTCTAACGATGACTTATACCGAGAGTTGTTCAAACTGCGGAAAAGGGAGATTGACTTTATGTATCATGGCCGGACCCTCTCGGATTATTACCGTAACAAGCAGATCCCCAGGGGGTTCCGAGTCCAGAATACTCCCACGATTGGACGGCACAACATTAATTTTTGCAAGAGGTGGATATCGGTCTTAAATAAGTGTGCCATGGACCTCATGCTGTTGGTCATTGAGGAGTCAACTCGGGAGGTCAATGACACCAGGGAGAAACTCAGGATATTTGAGGAAAGTCACCTGAGTGCCCTCACCGCTGATAAATCTGTTAACTGGCTGGACAAACTCAAGACTCAACTCGAATCATATAGAACGGAGCTGGTCAAATATAAAAAAGACAAGCTACGCAAAGTTCAAGCTGATTACGAGCAACATCGGGTATACACCTGGTTGGCCAACAGCACGGGTCCCCCTGCACATAAAAATTATTCAGGACCTCGCAGGCGCAGGACACAGAGGGCACAATACAGCACCTCTGCCAGTGAGACCGATGAGGCATTTGTATCAGACCACACCCCTT
Organism: Pseudophryne corroboree; assembly: GCF_028390025.1. Lineage (NCBI taxonomy): Eukaryota > Metazoa > Chordata > Amphibia > Anura > Myobatrachidae > Pseudophryne > Pseudophryne corroboree. The sequence goes on along the minus strand of NC_086444.1, from coordinate 862,034,198 downwards.
CCACTAAGGGGGCCCCTTTAGGGGCACAGACCCGGGCAATTACGTCCGGCAGACGAAAACACCCACCAGACGGGGGGGCCAGTCGAGGCGGAAAATGGGGAGGAAGACCGCCCAGGTCGAAACGGACCTAATTTTCAACTTGTCTTCTGTAAATTTAACCTCTGCTGAGAACGCCGTACTGGCCAAAGGTCTGTCATATGTCCCCACCAAAGTCCCGGACAAATTTAAATGGAAAATTGAGACGTTCAAGTTTAATAGGACATTAAAATTAAAAGAACATTTTGAAAAGAAATCGGACCATACTGCAATCAAGGACCTTCCACCACAGATACGCAAACTAGGAACTGCATCCAAATTTGATCCGGTGTCCCAAAATGCATCCATCAGAACCTTCACTCGTATGATGGACAATTTACAGTATGCCCCTTCTCCGCAGGTTTACAATAACCTCAATACTGACGAACAGTCCGCCCTCAGGTCCCTGTCAAACAGACAGGACATAATCATCAGGGGAGCGGACAAAGGGGGTGGGATTGTCATCCTAGATACACCAGATTACATCGCTGAATGCAATCGTTTACTCGCAGATAGCGACACATATAGTTTACTGGATAATGATCCCACCGTTGTTTATAAATCTTCACTAGATAACATCTTAGCAGAGGCTCTTCTTGAAGGCTTGATCACACAAGAGATTCACAACAAATTAGTGTGTACGCACCCGGTCACTCCAATATTTTACGCCATCCCAAAGATACACAAGGATGCCCAGCACCCCCCCGGTAGACCGATTATTTCGGCCAGGGGGTCGCTGTGCGAATCCATTGCTATCTTTTTGGATGCATACTTGCAACCTTGTGTGCAAGCCACATTCACCCATCTTAAAGATACCAATATGCTATTGAGGAAACTACTGGCCGTGGGGCAAGTACAGGAGGGCACCATCTTAGCCACACTGGATGTAGCCAGCCTCTATACCTGCATTCCGCAACAGGCAGGTATATCAGCAGTTAGGCGGCTGATCACACATAACCCAGCATACACAGGGCCAGATGTTGACCTATTTATCACACTGTTGGAATTCACTCTAACCCATAATTATTTTCTTTTTAATGGCCAGTTTTTTAAACAAAACACAGGCTGTGCCATGGGGTCGGCAGTGGCCCCGTCTTTGGCTAACACCTACATGTGGGAGGTCGAGCGGGCGCTGTTTTTTGAGGACCCCTCTGTTTCAAAGCACATAGCACTTTATTATCGCTACATAGACGACCTGTTGTTGTTCTGGACCCATGATGAACCAACTTTGGTCAGATTGATTGAAGACCACAATAGGTCACCCAGCCCCGTTAAGCTAGCACTTTCCGTTCATCCCACGGAAATATGTTTTTTGGACATCAAAATTAAAATTCATCATGGACACATACAGACATCACTGTATAGTAAACCCACCGATCGCAACACTCTGTTGCGATACGACAGCTTCCATCCCAGATCGCTGGTAAGAGGTCTACCATACTCACAATTCCTCCGGGTTCGCAGGATTACCAGCGAACCCGAAGACCTGGAGATCCAGCTGGATGCCATGTCCAACAAATTTGCACAACGAGGCTATCCATCCAGCATTTTGACACAAGCTCGTACCAAGGTGATGTCCACCAGTAGACTGGAGCTACTCCAACAGGATGGCATAACATCCACAGATGATAGGGTCACGTGGGTCAATGAATTCAATACCGCTAGTGGGGTCAGAAGTAAACAGATGAAACAAATGTGGCCCATCATAGCCACGGACCCCAATCTAACTTCCCTTAAACGCAGCAAAATCATGCCATGTTACACCAGAAGTGCGAACATTAAGGACTTAGTAGTCAAAAATGATGTAACGGGTTTTAACAAACCCTTACCCACTGCACATTTTCTTAGCCGCAAAAATGGGTGTTTCAAATGCCTAGGCTGCACTACATGCAGCTACATGCTCACGGGTGATTTCATCACTCACCCACATACAGGTAAAAAGATGTCCATCCGATGGCCCCTCACCTGCAGCTCCACGTTTGTAATTTATGTGTTAATCTGCCCTTGTAGCCTATACTATGTCGGCAAAATGCAGTGCCACTTTAAAGAAAGGATGGCCCAGCACAGGTCATCCATCAGGGCAGCCCTGCAATCAGGGAAAAGTGACCAACCTGTGGCACGACATTTCGCACAGATGCAACATTCGTTGGCATCAGTGCGTTATAAAATCGTGGACCACATCCCAGCCACAATAAGAGGTGGCGATCGTGCCACTAAATTGTTAAAACTTGAGGCAAGATGGATTTATCAACTCGATACCATTCATCCTCGAGGCTTGAATGAATATCTAAGCTTACAGTGCTTCTTATGATATTTTTGGTGATATAATATAATATAACGCATTGTGTTGAATATACATTTTCCACACATCTTGTTCCATGCTTTTTGTCTCCCACTTAGAAGAACCTTTATTTAATAATTAATTGATACAGATACATTGATAGGCTGATCAAAAGTGTTAAGAGATACTTTCAGTCTATTACATATCGTTTTCAGGCACAGTCAGCTACGCTGGTGTATATTATTTATAGATATCTAGTGATTTTTTTGTACACACTACAGCGGTAACAAGACTGTCCAGATGTCTAATAATGTGTTTTTAGATACTTTCTTATAGCTTTCACATATTTTTTATATGAGTATTTATTCACTTGGCACTTTATACATTATGCACTTTGATCATTTATCACACACGGAGAGATCCGGAGTGTGCCGTAATCATTCACTTTGTAAGTTTTTATTGATCATAATGTCATCATTGTTTGGTGCAGGCTATGCACAGGCGTTTGTTTATATGTTTTTTACATGTTAATATGTCACGTTCACACCTGGCAGCAGTGAGCGCACTGAATACGAGTTGTGCACTCTGCTCCCATGGTTACCAGTCCCTCTGTGTACGCAGCTACGGTGGAGGCGGCTCACGGCGGCACGATGACGTCACTTCCTGTGCTGGGTGAGAGCCGCGACCGGAAGTGCGGGTCGCGTGCGCCGGGATCACGCTGACACCGTGGGGCGGCTGGGGTCCTGGTAAGTAGTTATTTAAGTTTGTATCACTGTGTTGCACTTAGTGTGTTGTGTCCTGAGGAAGGGGGTACGTCCCCCGAAACGTTGACCTGAATAAATGCACCTTGCTGGTTTTTCACCTATTTTGTGCAAGTCTCCGAGTGCCGCCTTTATTGCTGGGTATATATACTGCTCAAAAAAAAAAAGGGAACACTTACACAACACAATGTAACTCCAAGTCAATCACACTTCTGTGAAATCAAACTGTCCACTTAGGAAGCAACACTGATTGACAATCAATTTCACATGCTGTTGTGCAAATGGAATAGACAACAGGTGGAAATTATAGGCAAATAGCAAGACACCCCCAATAAAGGAGTTGTTCTGCAGGTGGTGACCACAAACCACTTCTCAGCTCCTATGCTTTCTGGCTGATGTTTTGGTCACTTTTGAAAGCTGGCGGTGCTTTCACTCTAGTGGTAGCATGAGACGGAGTCTACAACCCACACAAGTGGCTCAGGTAATGCAGCTCATCCAGGATGACACATCAATGCGAGCTGTGGCAAGAAGGTTTGCTGTGTCTGTCAGCGTAGTGTCCAGAGCAAGGAGGCACTACCAGGAGATAGGCCAGTACATCAGGAGACGTGGAGGAGGCCGTAGGAGGGCAACAACCCAGCAGCAGGACCGCTACCTCCGCCTTTGTGCAAGGAGGAACAGGAGGAGCACTGCCAGAGCCCTGCAAAATGACTTCCAGCAAGCCACACATGTGCATGTGTCTACTCAAACGATCAGAAACGGACTCCATGAGGGTGGTATGAGGGCCCGACGTCCACAGGTGGGGGTTGTGCTTACAGCCCAACACCATGCAGGATGTTTGGCATTTGCCAGAGAACACCAAGATTGGCAAATTCGCCACTGGGGCCCTGTGCTCTTCACAGATGACAGCAGGTTCTCACTGAGCACATGTGACAGACGTGACAGAGTCTGGAGACGCCAAGGAGAACGTTCTGCTGCCTGCAACATCCTCCAGCATGACCGGTTTGGCAGTGGGTCAGTAATGGTGTGGGGTGGCATTTCTTTGGGGGGCCGCACAGCCCTCCATGTGCTCGCCAGAGGTAGCCTGACTGCCATTAGGTACCGAGATGAGATCCTCAGACCCCTTGTGAGACCATATGCTGGTGCGGTTGGCCCTGGGTTCCTCCTAATGCAAGACAATGCTAGACCTCATGTGGCTGGAGTGTGTCAGCAGTTCCTGCAAGACGAAGGCATTGATGCTATGGACAGGCCCGCCCGTTCCCCAGACCTGAATCCAATTGAGCACATCTGGGACATCATGTCTCTCTCTATCCACCAACGCCACGTTGCACCACAGACTGTCCTGGAGTTGGCGGATGCTTTAATCCAGGTCTGGGAGGAGATCCCTCAGGAGACCATCCGCCACCTCATCAGGAGCATGCCCGGGCGTGCAGGGAGGTCATACAGGCACGTGGAGGCCACACACACTACTGAGCCTCATTTTGACTTGTTTCAAGGACATTACATCAAAGTTGGATCAGCCTGTAGTGTGTTTTTCCACTTTCATTTTGAGTGTGACTCCAAATCCAGACCATCATGGGTTAATAAATTTGATTTCCATTGATAATTTTTGTGTGATTTTGTTGTCAGCACATTCAAATATGTAAAGAACAAAGTATTTAATAAGAATATTTCATTCATTCAGGTCTAGGATGTGTTATTTCTAGTATTCCCTTTATTTTTTTAAGTAGTGTTTATACATGTAGTACACGTATATATACACATGTATATATATCGTGTGTGTGTGTGTGTGTGTGTGTGTGTGTGTGTGTGTGTGTGTGTGTGTGTGTGTGTGTGTGTTTATATGTATGTATATACATGTGTGTATATATGTATGCACATGGATATATATGTACTATAATTAAAATAAAGTAAACTTTTATTAAACACTTACAAGTGCCACCAGGAAGAAAGCAGGCTGTAGAGGACACTAGACAGCCATTAATAATACTCGGCTCGCAAAATGCAGTAAACAAAAAAAATATTATTTTTTTTGGTGGAGGAGGGGTTTCTGGGTGCTCGGAAACCCCCCCTGCGTGCGCCACTGTAATGCTAGAAGATACTCCTGCAATCCAGGCATGCCAAGAGAGGCTGTTTGGTGTGACTGCAGAAAAGGTGTATGAGGACATATCTGTATTTGACATTTTTTTCTTAAACTTACGTCATGAAGGGAGGATACTGGGGGTAATTCTGAGTTGATCACAGTAGGAACTTTGGCCCTCATTCCGAGTTGTTCGCTCGCAAGCTGCTTTTAGCAGCTTTGCACGCGCTAAGCCGCCGCCTACTGGGAGTGAATCTTAGCTTATCAAAATTGCGAACAAAAGATTCGCAATATTGCGAAAAGACTTCTCTGTGCAGTTTCTGAGTAGCTCGAGACTTACTCTTCCAGTGCGATCAGTTCAGTGCTTGTCGTTCCTGGTTTGACGTCACAAACACACCCAGCGTTCGCCCAGACACTCCTCCGTTTCTCCAGCCACTCCCGCGTTTTTCCCAGAAACGGTAGAGTTTTTTCACACACTCCCATAAAACGGCCAGTTTCCGCCCAGAAACACCCACTTCCTGTCAATCACATTACGATCACCAGAACTAAGAAAAAACCTCGTAATGCCGTGAGTAAAATTCCTAACTGCATAGCAAATTTACTTGGCGCAGTCGCACTGCGGACATTGCGCATGCGCATTAGCTACTAATCGCTCCGTTGCGAGAAAAAATTAACGAGCGAACAACTCGGAATGACCCCCCTTTGTTAGCAGTTGGGCAAAACCATGTGCACTGCAGGGGAGGCAGATATAACATGTGCAGAAAGAGTTAGATTTGGGTGGGTTATTTTGTTTCTGTGCAGGGTAAATACTGGCTGCTTTATTTTTACACTGCAATTTAGATTGCCGATTGAACACACCACACCCAAATCTAACTCTCTCTGCACATGTTAAATCTGCTTCCCCTGCAGTGCACATGGGGGGTAATTCCAAGTTGATCGCAGCAGGAAATATTTTAGCAGTTGGGCAAAACCATGGGGGTCATTCCGAGTTGTTCGCTCGCAAGCTGCTTTTAGCAGCTTTGCACGCGCTAAGCCGCCGCCTACTGGGAGTGAATCTTAGCTTATCAAAATTGCGAACGAAAGATTCGCAATAATGCGAAAATACTTCTCTGTGCAGTTTCTGAGTAGCTCAAGACTTACTCTGCCAGTGCGATCAGTTCAGTGCTTGTCGTTCCTGGTTTGACGTCACAAACACACCCAGCGTTCGCCCAGACACTCCTCCGTTTCTCCAGCCACTCCCGCGTTTTTCCCAGAAACGGTAGCGTTTTTTCACACACTCCCATAAAATGGACAGTTTCCGCCCAGAAACACCCACTTCCTGTCAATCACATTACGATCACCAGAACGAAGAAAAAACCTCGTAATGCCGTGAGTAAAATTCCTAACTGCATAGCAAATTTACTTGGCGCAGTCGCACTGCGGACATTGCGCATGCGCATTAGCGACTAATCGCTCCGTTGCGAAAAAAAAATAACGAGCGAACAACTCGGAATGACCCCCCATGTGCACTGCAGGGGGGGCAGATAGTAGCATATTATACTTACCGATAATTTAATTTCTTCGAGATACTCCATGGCAGCCATTACTCTGAGAATTTATCCCTACTCCTAGATTTAAGACAGGAATTTTTTTCTATTTTAGGCTCCGCCCCTCTGGGAATATAGGTCCGACCGCCCCTGGCTTCCCCAGTCTTTTGAGTGTCTCCTTGACGGAGCCTAAGAAAAAACAAAGATATATTGAGGTGGGAAAAACTAGGCTGCCATGGAGTATCTCGAAGAAATGAAATTATCGGTAAGTATAATTTGCTACTCTCTTCTACGCTACTCCATGGCAGCCATTACTCTGGGATATACCAAAGCATCCTAGTAGGGAGGGAAATAAACCACACAGAGCCACAAATGATGCTTAAATTAATTTTTTTATGCAGTTGCTTCCTTCAGTACTGCTTCTCCAAAATGACCACCAGAGACATCTAATCCATAGTGTCTGGTGAATGTATGGATGGACGACCATGTCGCTGCCGTACATATCTCTTTAATCGACACCTGCGCTCTCCTTGCCCAGGATGTAGCCACAGCTCTCGTAGAGTGTGCCTTAATGTGGTCTGGAACTGGTCGGCCATTTTCTTGATAGGTGAATGCAATCAGTTCTGTGATCCATCTAGCAATTGTGTTTTTAGAAGGTGATTCACCTTTTTTCACTCCAGAGTATAGAACAAACAGATTTTTAACTTTCCGGAAGCCTTTCACTCTCTCTAAGTATATGGAGACTGCCCACAAGACATCCAGCATATGTAATCTTTCTTCGTAATCATCCGTTGGGTACGGAAAGAAAGATGGTAGAATGATCTCTTGACTCATATGGAAGTTTGATACTACTTTTGGCAGAAATTCTGGATTATTCTTTAATATTATTCTGTCTGGAAGAATATTCAGGTAGGGCTCTTCAGCCCAGAGAGCCTGTAGTTCTCCAACCCTTCTTGCTGAAGTTATTGCTGTGAGGAAAACTACCTTCCAGGTAAGCATTTTTAAAGAGATTTCCCGCAGAGGTTCGAAAGGTGAATCCATCAGCGTATTCAGAACAAGGTTCAGATCCCAGGTTGGTATAACTGATCTGACCCTAGGACGTTCCCTCTTGATGGCTTGACAGAATCTCTGCACCAGGTTATCCTCCGACAACTTCCTATCCAGCAATATACTTAAGGCTGATATTTGCACCTTGATGGTTGATACTGCAAGACCCATTTGAAAACCTTCGCTTAGAAACTGCAGTACCTGCGGGACTTCAACCTTAGAGATTTCGGCGTCATCTCCTAACCAATCGCCAAATTTTCTCCATACTCTATAATAGGACTTTGAAGAGATATTCTTTCTTGCTTTCATAAGTAAGGTAACAACCTGTTTTGAAAGGCCTTTACTTCTCAGGATCGACCGCTCAACTTCCACGTCGTCAAATGGAGACTCTGCGGGTTCGGATGGCAGATTGGTCCTTGTCGCAGTAACCCTGGTTCTATTGGTAAGGTCCATGGACCCTGTATTGCCATTCTGAGGACTGTGGGAAACCACACTCTGTTTGGCCAATGGGGTAAAACTATTATAACTACCGCTTTCTCCTCTCTGATTTTCCGTAGAACTCGAGGTATCATTGGTAGTGGAGGGAACACATAACTGAGGCTGAAGTTCCATCTCTGGGAGAGAGCATCTGTCCCGCTGGAATTTGGGGACTGGTACCTTGAAAAGAAATGTTTCACTTTCGTATTCTAAGATGTGGCCATCAGGTCTATCTGAGGGTACCCAAACCTCTGTGTTATCAAGTGGAACACCTGAGGGTTTAGCTCCCATTCTCCCGGTAATACATCATGTCTGCTCAGGTAATCCGCCACTAAATTGGATTCTCCTGGGACATGAAGGGCTGTTATGGACTTTAGGTTTTGTTATGCCCAATCCAAAATCTTTGCTACTTCCACCCATAGATCTCGACTCCTGGTGCCTCCTTGTCGGTTTAAATATGCCACAACTGTCACATTGTCCGAGAATACTCTCAGATGAGACTGCACCAGCAGCGTCTGAAAACAACGTATCGAGTTCCACACTGCCCTCATTTCTCGCTTGTTGGAAGACATGAGTTTTTCTTGGGTGGACCATGACCCCTGGCATGTGTAACTTAACAGATGACCTCCCCAACCTGTGGCACTTGCATCTGTTGTCAAGACAGCGTACTTGGGTTGCACTAAGGACACTGATCTTTGGCTTAAGCTCTGGTCTATCCACCAATCCAGGGACTTCTTTGCTCCTTGAGTAAGGATTATCTTGTGGTCTAGGTCTCTGCCTATACGGACCGCTCTGATTATGTCCCACTGGAACGTTCTCATTCTCCACCTGGCCCATGGTACTTCTTCTATCGTAGAAGACAACATCCCCATAAGACGTAGGCCTAGGCGGAGTGAAATGCTGTCCTCTACCTGAACCAGGGATGAGAGATCTTGAATTTTTTTGCATCGGTCTTCTGACAATGCTACCGTGTACTTCTTTGAATCTATCCAAACTCCTAGGAACTGTAGGCCTTGTGCTGGATCTAGCTTGCTCTTCTTCCAGTTCAGTAGCTAACCATGAGCCTGAAGAATCTGAAGAGTCTTCTGTACCGCTGCTCTTAGAGTCGCTTTCGTACTCGCACAGATCAACAAGTCGTCCAGGTATGGCCACAATGCTATGCCCATCACTCTCATGTGTGCCACTAGGGCTAGGAGGACTTTCGTGAAAACTCTTGGTGAGGAAGACAGGCCGAACGGCAGACAGGTGAATTGAAGATGTTTCCCGAGGACGTAAAACCTTAGGAATCTCTCGTCGTCTCTGTGAATTGGCACGTGAAAGTAGGCGTCTTTCAAATCTATGGAGGCCATAAAGTCTCCCTGCTTTATTCCTAATAGTATGGTCTTCAGCGTCTCCATATGAAACCGCTTCTTTATAAGGAATCTGTTTAATCCTCTTAAATCCAGAATTGCTCTGAATTCTCCCGATGGTTTCTGAATCAGGAACATCCTGGAATAAAAACCTCTTCTTTCCTCTGCCAACGGTACCTTTTCGACTGCACGTGCTTTGAGAAGATTTTTTATAATATCCTGAAAAGCTGTTATCTGTTCTTCTGACGTTGGAATCTTTGATTTTACAAAATTCCTTCCCATCGGTTTCTCTAGAAATTCTATATGATAACCCTGGGAGATTATCCTTAATACCCAGGCTTCCTGGGTTGACTTTTGCCATTGGTCTGCAAATTTTATTAATCTGCCTCCTACTGGCGCAGCATTCTGGGACATCATATAGTCAGAATTTTCTATTACCTCTTCTGCCAGACTGACGAAAGGACTGCCTGGTAGTTGTTGGAGTATATCTACTATACTGTCTACCTGGCCTGTATGACCTGGCCTCCTTAAACTGTTGCTTGGGTGAAGAAACTAGAGATGAGCGCCTGAAATTTTTCGGGTTTTGTGTTTTGGTTTTGGGTTCAGTTCCGCGGCCGTGTTTTGGGTTCGAACGCGTTTTGGCAAAACCTCACCGAATTTTTTTTGTCGGATTCGGGTGTGTTTTGGATTCGGGTGTTTTTTTCAAAAAACACTAAAAAACAGCTTAAATCATAGAATTTGGGGGTCATTTTGATCCCAAAGTATTATTAACCTCAAAAACCATAATTTACACTCATTTTCAGTCTATTCTGAATACCTCACACCTCACAATATTATTTTTAGTCCTAAAATTTGCACCGAGGTCGCTGTGTGAGTAAGATAAGCGACCCTAGTGGCCGACACAAACACCGGGCCCATCTAGGAGTGGCACTGCAGTGTCACGCAGGATGTCCCTTCCAAAAAACCCTCCCCAAACAGCACATGACGCAAAGAAAAAAATAGGCGCAATGAGGTAGCTGTGTGAGTAAGATTAGCGACCCTAGTGGCCGACACAAACACCGGGCCCATCTAGGAGTGGCACTGCAGTGTCACGCAGGATGGCCCTTCCAAAAAACCCTCCCCAAACAGCACATGACGCAAAGAAAAAAAGAGGCGCAATGAGGTAGCTGTGTGAGTAAGATTAGCGACCCTAGTGGCCGACACAAACACCGGGCCCATCTAGGAGTGGCACTGCAGTGTCACGCAGGATGTCCCTTCCAAAAAACCCTCCCCAAACAGCACATGACGCAAAGAAAAAAAGAGGCGCAATGAGGTAGCTGTGTGAGTAAGATTAGCGACCCTTGTGGCCGACACAAACACCGGGCCCATCTAGGAGTGGCACTGCAGTGTCACGCAGGATGTCCCTTCCAAAAAACCCTCCCCAAACAGCACATGACGCAAAGAAAAAAAGAGGCGCAATGAGGTAGCTGACTGTGTGAGTAAGATTAGCGACCCTAGTGGCCGACACAAACACCGGGCCCATTTAGGAGTGGCACTGCAGTGTCACGCAGGATGTCCCTTCCAAAAAACCCTCCCCAATCAGCACATGATGCAAAGAAAAAGAAAAAAGAGGTGCAAGATGGAATTGTCCTTGGGCCCTCCCACCCACCCTTATGTTGTATAAACAAAACAGGACATGCACACTTTAACCAACCCATCATTTCAGTGACAGGGTCTGCCACACGACTGTGACTGATATGACGGGTTGGTTTGGACCCCCCCCAAAAAAGAAGCAATTAATCTCTCCTTGCACAAACTGGCTCTACAGAGGCAAGATGTCCACCTCATCATCACCCTCCGATATATCACCGTGTACATCCCCCTCCTCACAGATTATCAATTCGTCCCCACTGGAATCCACCATCTCAGCTCCCTGTGTACTTTGTGGAGGCAATTGCTGCTGGTCAATGTCTCCGCGGAGGAATTGATTATAATTCATTTTAATGAACATCATCTTCTCCACATTTTCTGGATGTAACCTCGTACGCCGATTGCTGACAAGGTGAGCGGCGGCACTAAACACTCTTTCGGAGTACACACTTGTGGGAGGGCAACTTAGGTAGAATAAAGCCAGTTTGTGCAAGGGCCTCCAAATTGCCTCTTTTTCCTGCCAGTATAAGTACGGACTGTGTGACGTGCCTACTTGGATGCGGTCACTCATATAATCCTCCACCATTCTATCAATGTTGAGAGAATCATATGCAGTGACAGTAGACGACATGTCCGTAATCGTTGTCAGGTCCTTCAGTCCGGACCAGATGTCAGCATCAGCAGTCGCTCCAGACTGCCCTGCATCACCGCCAGCGGGTGGGCTCGGAATTCTGAGCCTTTTCCTCGCACCCCCAGTTGCGGGAGAATGTGAAGGAGGAGATGTTGACAGGTCGCGTTCCGCTTGACTTGACAATTTTGTCACCAGCAGGTCTTTCAACCCCAGCAGACTTGTGTCTGCCGGAAAGAGAGATCCAAGGTAGGCTTTAAATCTAGGATCGAGCACGGTGGCCAAAATGTAGTGCTCTGATTTCAACAGATTGACCACCCGTGAATCCTTGTTAAGCGAATTAAGGGCTCCATCCACAAGTCCCACATGCCTAGCGGAATCGCTCCGTGTTAGCTCCTCCTTCAATGTCTCCAGCTTCTTCTGCAAAAGCCTGATGAGGGGAATGACCTGACTCAGGCTGGCAGTGTCTGAACTGACTTCACGTGTGGCAAGTTCAAAGGGCATCAGAACCTTGCACAACGTTGAAATCATTCTCCACTGCGCTTGAGACAGGTGCATTCCACCTACTATATCGTGCTCAATTGTATAGGCTTGAATGGCCTTTTGCTGCTCCTCCAACCTCTGAAGCATATAGAGGGTTGAATTCCACCTCGTTACCACTTCTTGCTTCAGATGATGGCAGGGCAGGTTCAGTAGTTTTTGGTGGTGCTCCAGTCTTCTGTACGTGGTGCCTGTACGCCGAAAGTGTCCCGCAATTCTTCTGGCCACCGACAGCATCTCTTGCACGCCCCTGTCGTTTTTTAAAAAATTCTGCACCACCAAATTCAAGGTATGTGCAAAACATGGGACGTGCTGGAATTTGCCCATATTTAATGCACACACAATATTGCTGGCGTTGTCCGATGCCACAAATCCACAGGAGAGTCCAATTGGGGTAAGCCATTCCGCGATGATCTTCCTCAGTTGCCGTAAGAGGTTTTCAGCTGTGTGCGTATTCTGGAAAGCGGTGATACAAAGCGTAGCCTGCCTAGGAAAGAGTTGGCGTTTGCGAGATGCTGCTACTGGTGCCGCCGCTGCTGTTCTTGCGGCGGGAGTCCATACATCTACCCAGTGGGCTGTCACAGTCATATAGTCCTGACCCTGCCCTGCTCCACTTGTCCACATGTCCGTGGTTAAGTGGACATTGGGTACAACTGCATTTTTTAGGACACTGGTGAGTCTTTTTCTGACGTCCGTGTACATTCTCGGTATCGCCTGCCTAGAGAAGTGGAACCTAGATGGTATTTGGTAACGGGGGCACACTGCCTCAATAAATTGTCTAGTTCCCTGTGAACTAACGGCGGATACCGGACGCACGTCTAACACCAACATAGTTGTCAAGGCCTCAGTTATCCGCTTTGCAGCAGGATGACTGCTGTGATATTTCATCTTCCTCGCAAAGGACTGTTGAACAGTCAATTGCTTACTGGAAGTAGTACAAGTGGGCTTACGACTTCCCCTCTGGGATGACCATCGACTCCCAGCAGCAACAACAGCAGCGCCAGCAGCAGTAGGCGTTACACGCAAGGATGCATCGGAGGAATCCCAGGCAGGAGAGGAATCGTCAGAATTGCCAGTGACATGGCCTGCAGGACTATTGGCATTCCTGGGGAAGGAGGAAATTGACACTGAGGGAGTTGGTGGGGTGGTTTGCGTGAGCTTGGTTACAAGAGGAAGGGATTTACTGGTCAGTGGACTGCTTCCGCTGTCACCCAAAGTTTTTGAACTTGTCACTGACTTATTATGAATGCGCTGCAGGTGACGTATAAGGGAGGATGTTCCGAGGTGGTTAACGTCCTTACCCCTACTTATTACAGCTTGACAAAGGGAACACACGGCTTGACACCTGTTGTCCGCATTTCTGGTGAAATACCTCCACACCGAAGAGCTGATTTTTTTGGTATTTTCACCTGGCATGTCAACGGCCATATTCCTCCCACGGACAACAGGTGTCTCCCCGGGTGCCTGACTTAAACAAACCACCTCACCATCAGAATCCTCCTGGTCAATTTCCTCCCCAGCGCCAGCAACACCCATATCCTCCTCATCCTGGTGTACTTCAACACTGACATCTTCAATCTGACTATCAGGAACTGGACTGCGGGTGCTCCTTCCAGCACTTGCAGGGGGCGTGCAAATGGTGGAAGGCGCATGCTCTTCACGTCCAGTGTTGGGAAGGTCAGGCATCGCAACCGACACAATTGGACTCTCCTTGTGGATTTGGGATTTCGAAGAATGCACAGTTCTTTGCTGTGCTGCTTTTGCCAGCTTGAGTCTTTTCATTTTTCTAGCGAGAGGCTGAGTGCTTCCATCCTCATGTGAAGCTGAACCACTAGCCATGAACATAGGCCAGGGCCTCAGCCGTTCCTTGCCACTCCGTGTCGTAAATGGCATATTGGCAAGTTTACGCTTCTCCTCCGACAATTTTATTTTAGGTTTTGGAGTCCTTTTTTTTCTGATATTTGGTGTTTTGGATTTGACATGCTCTGTACTATGACATTGGGCATCGGCCTTGGCAGACGACGTTGCTGGCATTTCATCGTCTCGGCCATGACTAGTGGCAGCAGCTTCAGCACGAGGTGGAAGTGGATCTTGATCTTTCCCTAATTTTGGAACCTCAACATTTTTGTTCTCCATATTTTAATAGGCACAACTAAAAGGCACCTCAGGTAAACAATGGAGATGGATACTAGTATACAATTATGGACTGCCTGCCGAGTGCAGACACAGAGGTAGCCACAGCCGTGAACTACCGTACTGTACTGTGTCTGCTGCTAATATAGACTGGTTGATAAAGAGATGTCTATGTAACTATGTATGTATAAAGAAGAAAGAAAAAAAAACCACGGTTAGGTGGTATACAATTATGGACGGACTGCCTGCCGAGTGCAGACACAGAGGTAGCCACAGCCGTGAACTACCGTACTGTACTGTGTCTGCTGCTAATATAGACTGGTTGATAAAGAGATGTCTATGTAACTATGTATGTATAAAGAAGAAAGAAAAAAAAACCACGGTTAGGTGGTATACAATTATGGACGGACTGCCTGCCGAGTGCAGACACAGAGGTAGCCACAGCCGTGAACTACCGTACTGTACTGTGTCTGCTGCTAATATAGACTGGTTGATAAAGAGATGTCGTAGTAGTATGTATGTATAAAGAAGAAAAAAAAACCACGGTTAGGTGGTATACAATTATGGACGGACTGCCTGCCGAGTGCAGACACAGAGGTAGCCACAGCCGTGAACTACCGTACTGTGTCTGCTGCGACTGGATGATAAATGATATAAAAAATATATATATATCACTACTGCAGCCGGACAGGTATATATTATATATTATATAATGACGGACCTGCTGGACACTGTCTGTCAGCAGAATGAGTTTTATTTTTATAGAATAAAAAAAAAAACAACACACAAGTGAAGTCACACGACGAGTGTTTAACTTTTTCAGGCAATCACAATATAAGTATACTACTAACTATACTGGTGGTCAGTGTGGTCAGGTCACTGGTCAGTCACACTGGCAGTGGCACTCCTGCAGCAAAAGTGTGCACTGTTTAATTTTAATATAATATTATGTACTCCTGGCTCCTGCTATAACCTATAACTGGCACTGCGGTGCTCCCCAGTCTCCCCCACAATTATAAGCTGTGTGAGCTGAGCAGTCAGACAGATATATAATATATATAGATGATGCAGCACACTGGGCTGAGCCTGAGCAGTGCACACAGATATGGTATGTGACTGAGTCACTGTGTGTATCGCTTTTTTCAGGCAGAGAACGGATATATTAAATAAACTGCACTGTCTGGTGGTCACTCACTATATAATATTATGTACTCCTGGCTCCTGCTATAACCTATAACTGGCACTGCAGTGCTCCCCAGTCTCCCCCACAATTATAAGCTGTGTGAGCTGAGCAGTCAGACAGATATATAATATATATAGATGATGCAGCACACTGGGCTGAGCCTGAGCAGTGCACACAGATATGGTATGTGACTGAGTCACTGTGTGTATCGCTTTTTTCAGGCAGAGAACGGATATATTAAATAAACTGCACTGTCTGGTGGTCACTCACTAGTAAACTCTCTGCACTCTCTACACTTCTACAGTACTCCTCCTAGTCCTAAGCTCCAGTAAATCTCTCTCTCTTATAATCTAAATGGAGAGGACGCCAGCCACGTCCTCTCACTATCAATCTCAATGCACGTGTGAAAATGGCGGCGACGCGCGGCTCCTTATATAGAATCCGAGTCTCGCGAGAATCCGACAGCGTCATGATGACGTTCGGGCGCGCTCGGGTTAACCGAGCAAGGCGGGAGGATCCGAGTCTGCTCGGACCCGTGAAAAAAACCATGAAGTTCGGGCGGGTTCGGATTCAGAGAAACCGAACCCGCTCATCTATAGAAGAAACTCTAAACCTCGATTTTCTATCATATGGCAGCTTTGCGGATTTACCGCCTGACATGACATTGATTATCGATTCCAGCTTGCTTCCGAACAGGCGAGAGCCTTCATAAGGAAGAGCTATCAATCTATTTTTTGAATGGACATCTGCCTTCCAGGTACGTAGCCACAGTGACCTTCTAGCCGCTACACCTGCTGCTAATGATTTTGCTGCATATTCGACTACCTCAAAAGAGGCCTCACACAGGTATTCCACCGCCTTCATCATCACAGCCAGGTCTTTCTGCAAGTGATAAGAAAAAATGTATATAAACCCACTGGAAAGTCACAGCTGCTGGAAGAGGTTTGTCAGACCTCCAGAAAGTGAATGAACATTAAGCAAGAAAATACCAGCGCTAAGAGTTGTTTTAACCAAAGTATTGATAGGAAACAGTTGGATCAGTTAATCAGTATCTTTATTTTACTTAATAGATATAAAATAATATTGTTAAAACATTAATAAAAACCGTAATAAAGACTAAATAGTCACCAACAGCATATAAATAAAAAATAGGAAACAATAGTTGATCCTATGTGGCTCTGAGATAATCAAAATATTAGGTTTTGCTGATAGGAACAGTACCATCAATTTAAAAGATCCCGGACTTAAGTGGAAATCCGCTCCTCCTCAAATAGCAGTAAAAAGCACAGTCAGCTGGTAATACCCTAGATATACCTCATCCACAGTTCCACGAAAAAGATGACTCTCAATATTCGTCTGTGTAGGTGATTGAAGGGGTTTCCATAAATTGCTGGAAGTGCTCAACACAGGGAGTATCTGCGGTTTAATTGTATTCCAATGTGAAGGGAAAAGTCCTTATCCAGATCGATAATAGATGGTAGAAGGTGCAAAAGTTCCTCAGCATGGGCCTTAACGCGTTTCCCTGGACTAGGTCGTCCAGCTTCCTCAGAAGTGAATCATAAAGACACCGGGAGCCATTTTTATACCTCACTAATAATTAATTATGCAACAGCTGTGACAACTCTAATTAGCTGATCCTTGTTTTGAAACAGACATTAGTAAGCTTTTTTGGGAAGGCAGTCCTAAACCACTCGTAATACATGTTTTTAAAAGTAAATTTATTAGAAGACAAGCTGTAATATATATAAATAAATAAAGACAAAAACACATGTGCCGGTCATGTGACCATTTTGTCACTTACCGATATCCTAATTGGTATCAGATGTGTGGTGATCCCGCTATTAGGTCCATTGTGCCCCAGGGTCCGTCGGGACGCCCACCCATATGCTGGGTGAGCGCACCTGTGTCACGCTCCCCCATGCGTCACCACGTCCCATCGGTCATAGACCGGAAGACGACCGTGAACCGCATGAATGGAGCGCACCCGACGCTCCCTGGGACAGCGTCACGTGCCCCAGAGTGGACACGTGATCAGACCAACGTAGCGGTCCGCCCCGTTGGTCTGATCACGTGTCCACTCTGAGGCACGTGACGCTGTCCCAGGGAGCGTCGGGTGCGCTCCATTCATGCGGTTCACGGTCGTGAACCGATGGGACGTGGTGACGCATGGGGGAGCGTGACACAGGTGCGCTCACCCAGCATATGGGTGGGCGTCCCGACGGACCCTGGGGCACAATGGACCTAATAGCGGGATCACCACACATCTGATACCAATTAGGATATCGGTAAGTGACAAAATGGTCACATGACCGGCACATGTGTTTTTGTCTTTATTTATTTATATATATTACAGCTTGTCTTCTAATAAATGTACTTTTAAAAACATGTATTACGAGTGGTTTAGGACTGCCTTCCCAAAAAAGCTTACTAATGTCTGTTTCAAAACAAGGATCAGCTAATTAGAGTTGTCACAGCTGTTGCATAATTAATTATTAGTGAGGTATAAAAATGGCTCCCGGTGTCTTTATGATTCACTTCTGAGGAAGCTGGACGACCTAGTCCAGGGAAACGCGTTAAGGCCCATGCTGAGGAACTTTTGCACCTTCTACCATCTATTATCGATCTGGATAAGGACTTTTCCCTTCACATTGGAATACAATTAAACCGCAGATACTCCCTGTGTTGAGCACTTCCAGCAATTTATGGAAACCCCTTCAATCACCTACACAGACGAATATTGAGAGTCATCTTTTTCGTGGAACTGTGGATGAGGTATATCTAGGGTATTACCAGCTGACTGTGCTTTTTACTGCTATTTGAGGAGGAGCGGATTTCCACTTAAGTCCGGGATCTTTTAAATTGATGGTACTGTTCCTATCAGCAAAACCTAATATTTTGATTATCTCAGAGCCATATAGGATCAACTATTGTTTCCTATTTTTTATTTATATGCTGTTGGTGACTATTTAGTCTTTATTACGGTTTTTATTAATGTTTTAACAATATTATTTTATATCTATTAAGTAAAATAAAGATACTGATTAACTGATCCAACTGTTTCCTATCAATACTTTGGTTAAAACAACTCTTAGCGCTGGTATTTTCTTGCTTAATGTTCATTCACTTTCTGCAAGTGATGTCTGGATACCCGATCTTCCAAATCATGATTCAGGTTGTTCCCCCACAACCTCAGGGTTCTGGTTGTTGACGCCATTGCTACCCCAGCTTTTAGCGTCACCGCTGATGCTTTATGGACTTTCCTCAAGGAACTTTCAACCTTCTTATCCATTGCATCTTTAAGTACCGCACCATCTTCCAACAGGATAGTGGTTTTAGAAACAACTTCTGCTACTGCCGCATCCACTTTAGGCAATTCACACCACTTAATGAATTCTTCATCCTGCACCGGAAACATGCGATCCAACCTTTTCATATTATTGAGACGCTTGTCCGCACTCTGCCACTGCACTGACATAATTTCCTTCAGTACCTTATGCACCGGAAAACATCGGTTTTTCTTAATCCTATCTTCAAATAAAGGATCCTGAGTATCTTCCTGAGCTTCCTCCTTAATATTTAAAGCTCTATACATATGCTTAAGTAAGCTATCAACTATATCCAAATTAAATGATCTATCTGGCTCCTGAGCCTCCTCAGATTCTACCGGAGAGGGACTATCAGCATAATCTAACACCACAAGATTATCCGAATCTTCTGCAGCGTCCAGACTTGTCTGCGACCTGGACCTCTTAGCTCCCGAAGCTCCTTTAATTCATCCTTTGTTACGAATGATTTTTTCATCCATTCCATAAGATCCTGAATTTGCTTAGACTGGCCCTGGGATGCTTCACAATCCTCGCATAACTTGCTATGTTTATCTCCGGAAAAACTTCTTTTACATCCAGAACAAGTCAAATGTTTCTTTTTATATGTTCTCTTCCTAGGAACTTCAGACACACTGCAACCAAAGCAAGATAGCATCCTAAACACTCTAACTACATAACATAATACGTGCCCTAAATGAGATTGCTTACCATTCCTGGGCACATGCAGGCGTGGAGGGAGACCTCTCTTTATCCATGCTGTCAAATTCTTCAGTAGCTCTCTTATTCAAGTATTATCCGTTCCCTTATATTTGGGAACACTGAATACTGCTTCTCTCTCACTCTCAGCGGTGTACCGCGCCATCTTTATCCCCTGTGACTCTCAGCCTCCGGGCGGCGCATGCGCAGACCGATCTGCGGCAACTTCCGGGATTCGGCCACGCACTTCCGCCCGCCGCGTCCAGTGCTGCCCTCCAGGCTCAGCGCTACTTCCGCCCTCCAGGCTCAGGCGTCTCGGCGGTCACCAGCGGCACGGGGGCACCTCTTCACAGGCAATCCAGCCAGGGCGCCTTACAGGCAGTTCCAAGCAAGTACATATATCCAGCAGTGGCATTCCATATTTGAACTGCCACAGGCAGCAATTATTATGGTTTTATTCAGCTTTATACTGCCACAGGCAGTAATTATAATGCTGCTCATGGGTCCCGGGTTCCAAACCCCTTCCAGCCGCGGCTCACAGAGGCGCATTAGGCCGGGAAAATCCTGGTAAGCCTCATATTTGGAAAAAACAACAAACGACTACACTGTCACTATCTAAGGAGACAGGAAATAGACTGGGGAAGCCAGGGGCGGTCGGACCTATATTCCCAGAGGGGCGGAGCCTAAAATAGAAAAAACTTCCTGTCTAAAATCTAGGAGTAGGGATAAATTCTCAGAGTAATGGCTGCCATGGAGTAGCGTAGAAGAAATAACATTTGCATAGAGAGTTAGATTTGGGTGGGTTATTTTGTTTCTGTGCAGGGTAAATACTGGCTGCTTTATTTTTACACTGCAATTTAAATTGCAGATTGAACTCACCACACCCAAATCTATCTCTCTCTGCACATGTTATATCTGCCTCCCCTGCAGTGCACATGGTTTTGGCCAACTGCTAAAAAATTTCCTGCTGCGATCAACTTGGAATTACCCCCATGGTTTTGCCCAACTGCTAACAAAGTTCCTGCTGCGATCAACTCGGAATTACCCCCACAATACCTTCACCTTAAGATCACAAACAACAAGAGGAGTGAGCTATTGAAATATGAGAATCTGCAATAATTACTTTTTTACTTTCTGTGGAACTACAGTCTTTTGGTAAGGTCCTGCTGCATGAGGTATGAGGCTCCTGAGAAAAGAGGACCACATGCAGCAAGTAAGGTCTTAGAAGACCAGACTCCACCATGGACAGACAAAACTCTTACTGTAGGGAAACAATGTGTCTATATCATTACAGGTAAGATTGAATTGTATTACTATTAAAAACAAATCTAAAAACTGTACAGATGTGTCCTCAAACACCTTTGCCCTTTGCTCTAGGCACCAATAGTCCTTCTTAGTGCTCCAGGGTCATTGAGACTTAAAAAGTGTCCTTAAAAAGTGTCCTTTGGAATTAAAATTTGCCGCTTATTCATATAGCTCAATTTGCAAGAAGTGACTAACTACATTGATAGCACACACTAAGCACTGGCAGGGGGGGGGGGGGGATTATGAAGGGGGGAGTGAAGTTTCTTCACTCCCCCGTCACCCGGCCCCATAGCCCTGCATGCTAATATGGACGATATTGTCCATATTGGCTTGCAGGCATAAATGAGCCGGTGGAGGGGGGTTTCTGGGTGCTCGGAAACCCCCTGTGCGTGCGCCACTGGGGGTACATTTACTAAGATTCGTGTTGCAGATGATTTCAGCCAAGATCAATCTCGGCTGAAATCGTCCACTTGAGATTGCAACTTTTTGAAATAAAACACACAGTAAATTACTAAACTACCACGTTTTTTCAATTAGAGTCCACCGATGCCAATGTAATTTGTATTGTCAAGCAGTGTTTAACGGGGGAGATTAGTAAAAAACTGCCAGATACACATAACACAATGAAGGCCAGCCGGATCAGTGAAATCCATGCAGGGCTTCATTGTGTACAGTATTTAAATAGTTAAAAATAAAAAAAAATGTGTGGGGTCCCCCCTCCTAAGCTGCGTCGGGCTCTTTGAGCCGGTCCTGGATGTTAAACCAGGGGGGAGGGGGTTAACCCCTGGCTGCCTACATGGGGGACCGATCAACACTCAATTAGGTGAGTATAATTTTTTTTACTTACAGGTACCCGTAAATTCTACTAGCCAAGGGGACCAAGGGGTTCCGTGGCAGGGCCGGCTCCAGGCCTACTAGCGCCCTGAGCAAGAAAATCTGGAAGTCCCCCCGCCACCATGCGCACGCTCCTGGAAAAGTGGGCATGGCCTCACAACTTTATATTATCAAACTGTAAATATATTTTCACACACCCCCCTCTACACACAATTAGCAGCCTTACGCATAATGCCCACAGTAGTGTTCCTTACACATAATGTCTCCAGTATAGTGCCAGATACACATACGCCCCCAGCAGTGCCAAATACACATTATATGCCCCCAGCAGTGTCAAATACACATTATATGCCCCAGCAGTGCCAAATACACATTATATGCCTCCAGCAGTGCCAAATACACATAATATGCCCCCAGCAGTGCCAGATACACATTATATGCCCCCACAGTGCCATGCCAGATACAAATTATATGCCACCACAGTGTCATGCCAGATACACATTATATGCCCTCACAGTGTCGTGCCAGATACACGTTATATGCCCCCACAGTGCTGTGCCAGATACACATTATATGCCCCCACAGTACCTTGCCAGATACACATTATATGGGGTGTAGTACGTGTAGTACGGTATGCCGGCGGTCGGGCTCCTGGCAACCAGCATACCGGCGCCGGGAGCCCGACCGCCGGCATACCGACAGCGTGGCGCACGCAAAGGAGCCACTTGTGGGCTCACTGCGTGTGACACACTATTTTATTCTACCTCCAGGGGGGTCGTGGACCCCCACAAGGGAGAATAGCTGTCGGTATGCTGGGTGTCGGGATTCCGGCGCCGGTATACTGTGCACCGGGATCCCGACTTTCGGCATACTGAAGACCACCCCATTATATGCCCCCACAGTGCTGTGCCAGATACACATTATATGCCCCCACAGTGCCGTACTAGATACACATTATATGCCCCCACAGTGCCGTGCCAGATACACATTATTTTCCCCCACAGTGCCATGCCAGATACACATTATATGCCCCCATAGTACTGTGCCAGATACACATTATATGCCCCCACTGTGCCGTGTCAGATACACATTATATGCCTCCACAGTACCAAATACACATTATATGGTAGCTATAAGCTGGGTGCCTTAGTAAAAGTGACTGTTGCTCGATTCCATATATATGGGAACAGTCTCTCACCGTTATTTGAAGGTACGATGGGCTAGCTTTTAAAAGATAGCTGTGGAGTCCTAGGCTGAATAGCCTGGCACCACCGCACTCTGCACTTATGGACAGTATATAAGGACACTCATGTTAGGACTCCTCATCCATCTTGAGAAAGGTCATTATGCGACTGAATCGCATTGCTTGGAGGAGGAGAAGTAAGGGAGCTTTATTTTGGAGCTGGAGGTGTCCTGCGGAAAAACGCAGAGTGCAGTGGTGCCAGGCTATTCAGCCTAGGACTCCACAGCTATCTTTTAAAAGCTAGCCCACCGCACCTTCAAATAATGGTGAGAGACTGTTCCCATATATATGGAATCGAGCACCAGTCACTTTTACTAAGGCACCCAGCTTATATCTACCTCATTAAAGTTGTTTATTTTGCACATTGTTTTTAAATGTTTTAAATGTTTTTTCTGCAATAAATGTCACGTCTGTGTTTTACTAATATGCACAGTGGTTATTTCTTGGCACTATTAAGTGTCTAAATATGTCCATGAGGAATATGCGCCAGGGATCCCGTATTACCACTTGTTCTATATAAATTGTTGGGGATTGGTGTTTACCCCTTATATACTGGATCCAGGCAGCATTGCCCCCATTACTGCGCTTTCAGAAAATACTATCTTTTCCATTTGTCTAGATACACATAATATGCCACCACAGTGCCAGATACACATAATATGACCCACAGTGTCAGATACACATAATTTGCCCCCACAAAGCCAGATACACATAATATGGCCCCACAGTGTCAGATACACGTGCCCCCCACAGTGCCAGATACAAGTGTCCCCCCCAGTGTCAGATACACGTGCCCGCTGTAGTGCTGCTCACTGCCGCCGGCCTCGTCCTGCTGCTCCTGCACTGCCGCCACTACTCTCTGTGTGAGGGGAGGAGAGCTCAGCGTGTGCCTCTCCTGCCCCCCACTCCCGTCTCTGGTGGCCCCCTGTCTGAAGCCGCACTTATCCCTCTCCCGGGCACCGGCCATTACACTGACTGTGCATGGGCAGGGACAGCATTAGGCGGCATCTGACGTCACGCGTAGATGCCACACAGACCACACACTCTATAAGCTAGTCCTGGTTCACCCACAACACTCCCCCATCATCACAGCCACTGCTAGGAGGAGGGGCAGACCGGGACAGCTGTTATCAGAGCCAGAGCTCCATGATCGGCTCCAATATGGCACAATAAATAGCGGCGCCCATGAAGGGTGGCGCCCTGCGCGGCCGCTCAAGTGGAACTGGCCTGGAGCCGGCCCTGCTCCGTGGGACACTAGGTAAGTATGTGTGAGTGTGTTAAGGTGAATACACACAGTGAGATATTGACTATCTTCGATTTTAACTTTGCGATTTCACCTGAACTCCCCGAGCCCTGAGCGACCGATATTAGCTATCTTTACTTGAGATTTTGACTATGTGAGATTTTGACTAAATGCCAATTTTGACTATACTATGTACAGTACTAGATTGTAAACAATATAGTCAAGATTGACTTGCCTGCACAGTCTATCTTTTTTTGCGATACCGACTCCATGGGAGTGCGCATTGGTATCGTAAATTGTGTACACATGATGCGATTTGCACTAACTTTCCTTACGATTTTGACTATATAGTCAAAATCGTGAGGGTACATTGCACCGTGTGTATGCACCTTAAGTGTGCATGTATGTTTTATTAAAATTGTAGTTTCACAGTGTGTGTGTCCTGTGTTTTTTAAAATATTTATTTTTCTGTGGAACTACAGGTACCAGCGGGTCCTTTAATGCCTAGCATGCTGGTACCTGTGGTTCTCCAAGTGCCAGCATGCGGAGGAGACTTGCTGGGACTTGTAGTTCCACAGCAAAAAATTAAAAAAAAATTTTTTTACACATGGGCTATCAGCCTATTGGAGGGGTCCCCACTCCCCCGGTGCTGGTTGTTAAAATATGGAGAACCCCTACGCAAATATTTTCCGTTATGTTGTTTCCGGGGTTGGTTATGCTTACCATTTTTTTTCTTATTTTTATTTTTTTTTCATTTTTAACTATTTCACACACTTTTACACAGAGAAGCATGCACGGATCTCACTGATCCTTGCATGCTTCTCCAAACACGCCAGCCAAAAGCAGGTCAATTTGAAAGTTCTATATCTGTACGAATTCCATGCTTTTCCGGCAGTGTTTGGCTATTGTCGGCAGTGATTGAGAATAAAAATTCTTACTAAATTCCCGTGTTGTATGAGGTGTATGTGAACAAATAACCGTGTTTGGCCAATGGTCTATTGATTCCTATTTGTGTGGATGGCAGTGTATCTCAATACGAATTGCCCCAACACTGCCAAGATTTGTGTTTAGTAAATTTCCGAGTTGCATTGTCATATGAAAATGCAAAATCGAATCAATCAGGAGTCAGGACCTAAGTAAATTTCCACCACAGAGTGGGGTTCCCCTGCCATGACATTAACCAGGCCTAAATTGGTCAGCCCAGGTCTGGGAGTCCATGGGAAGTTGTTGTCCACCCCATTGCCCCCCTCAAAAAAATTGTATCTTCTGGAAGACAGCTGGTGCATTAATCAACCCAAAGTCTTTATCTTAAGACACTTGAAGGGAGGTGTCTGAGTGAGGCGGAGCTCACTCAGCTCAGCCAGGCTGATGCACTGCATAGAGAAGGAGCCAGATAGCCGTCGCTGAGATGTATATTAGTGCAATACAATATCATTTAAAAAGACTCCCCTGTGTTTTTTTATTTTATTAATCACCACCACATAGTCAATGAACCCTTACAGCCAATAGCAGCATATAGGCTGAACTTATAATGACCCTGTCAGCTCTGGACAGGTAGTTTGGTGCCACTGAGAAGTTTGTGTTCTCCCTCTGGCCAGCAACAGCCCTGCCGTGGAAAATCCCCATTAGTTCATTGGACCCTCTGGTCGCAGGGCAGACTGACCAGGGCGTGGGCTGTTGCCGAAGACCCGAGAACCAGTAGCCACATAGGACGGGGGTGGTCCAAAGGTCGGAGGAGCCATTTAAGGAGCACCGCTATGCAAGTTAAGAGACCTCCGGAGGAATGGGATGTGGACCTGGGAGGCCAGCTATGTAGTGCCCCGCTGGAAAATCATGCTGCCCCGCCACCGCAGTGTGGGTCCACTTACCGGGGCCGGAGGTCCAGATGCACCTGCTTAAGTCTGCCTTTAGCCCAGTGTCAATGGAGCCGAGCTGCCCATCGGGAGAGTGAATGGTGACCGGCCCAGTAAGAGAAGTTACCCGACCTGGTGCCTGCCCGCTGAGACCACTGGAGGACCGCAGGACTAGAGTAGCTAAAGCTGAAGAAGGAGCAAGAAGACCCAGGTGCAGTATAGACATCCATGTCACTGTGCCTGTCTGTGCAGTGAGGACAGCGGGGAATCTGGTGAAAAAGTGGCAGCCACAATGAGGGACAGGGCAACACCAGAATAAAGGACCTTTGCTAATGCCACCATGAAGAGGAGCCTGTGGAGGGAGCCGCGAACAGCAGAGGACGCGAGGCCATTTATCTGACAAAATGGTCTGTGGGGGTGGTAGGGGATAACTCATTGCAGGTCTGGGCAGCAGTAGGCCCCTTAGTGCTTAGGGGCCCAGTGCAATGCACCTGCTGCACCAATGGTATGTCCGCCTCTGGGCAGACTCCCCGTTTCGCTGCCCTTGCATGAGTAAATGTAGGGATAGACTCCCTTTTCCCTCACAGTCCCGGTGTGCTTAATAGATGGGGTAGTCTCCCCTCTGAGGTTTTATCTTGTTGCCTCACAGGGAGGAAAATTTAGTAGAGTGTGGACACTCTTTGCCCGAGGGCCAGTCCGACATTACCAGTACAGGAATATGTACCGTTGTGTTCTCTCTCTCCCGCCTGAATTTACCCTGCATTCCCTTAAAGCAGGCTTTTTCAACCAGTGTGCCGTGGCACACTAGTGTGCCGCGACCAGTTGCAAGGTGTGCCGCGGAGCCAGAGCAGCTTCCTGCACCTTCAGAGTGAACTGTTGGCCCGGGCTCTTCTTAGAGGATCAGTCGTGCTCCGGCCGTGACGTATGCCTTGAAGACGCGGCGGTGTGATATCATAGGTCACGGCCACCGCGTATCACCAGCCAGCCCACCCGCCTGCATACACATCTTCCAGTTCCCGCCTGCATACACAGCTTTCCTTGCCCACCCTCATCCACACCTGCCCGACCGCCTGCTGCTCAGTATTCGCAGCATGACACTATGAACAATCCCCGTCACTGAGGGACAGGGAGGAGGACAGCTGACCGGTAGGGGCTAATATTTGTTATTTTATTTCTCCTGTGGGGAGCAATTGGATTTATGTGGGGAGAATAAGGATTTATGGGGGAAACAATGTGAATAATTCATGTGGGGAGCAATAGGATTTATGTGGGGAGAAATGTGACTGATTTATGTGTGAGCAACATGATTTATGTGGGGAGCAATGTGATTGTTTTTTTTGTGTAGGCCAATGTATGTGTGGATTTTTTTTTTACTATGAGGGCCAATGTGTGTTTTTTGTTTTTTTTCTGTGGGGAACTGATGGTGTGCCTTGGCAATTTTAAAATATTGTTTGGTGTGCAGCGAGTAAAAAAAGGTTGAAAATCACTGCCTTAAAGTGTTTGAAATGTTAAACATGTGTTGATGAAAATGTATGTTAGGCAACACTAATGTAGTTATGCTAAAAGAGAATCTCATGCTGCTCACAGGTTTATTGCAGAGGGGTGTTTCTAGATGCTAAGTGAGATAAGGTGGGCGTGTCTTATGCTAATATGTTATGTCAGAGCGAACTGATAGTGCTGACATGTTAATGCCAGTGGTTTGTGTGTAGAAATTTAATGAATTGATAGAGGTGCACCTGTTTCTGCTTCACCTGCCTGCTATCTAATGCTAATGCTGGTTACCTGTAACTGAGTTTATAAAGCCAAAGCGAGCGTGTTTCACAGTGCACCTTTTTCTTGCATCACCTGCCTGCTATCTAATGCTAATGCTGGTTATCTGTGACTGAGTTAGAAAGCTAAAGCCAGCCTGTTCCGTTAGTTCACCTGCCTGCTACCTAATTGCTACTGCTGATTATCTGTGATTGAGTTTATAAAGCCAAGCCAGCATGTTTCATACAGTAAGTTCACCTGTCTGCTACCTAACTGCTAGTTTGCAAAGCTAAAGTCAGCCTGCGCACCTGTTATTGTCTCATCTGCCTGCTATGTAATGCTACTGCTGCTTATCTGTGCCTGAGTGTGTAAGACCAAAGCCAACCTGTGCACCTGATTCAGCTGCTTTCTCTGGTATTGGGATTTATTGTGCTACTGTAATTGTTACGGCAAATATATAATTATTTAGCGTTATTTTACATTTTCCTCTGCAAAAGTGTCCTTCATTTTAAATTGTATGTACTGTTCTATTGTACTCTTGTAATTGTTAACCCCTGCAACTCTCACCAAGGCAATAAACTGGAGTTGGATCCTGCATTGTGTGTAGTCATTGTGTCTGAGGGGTAAAGTCAGGTCTGCCTCTATGATCTCAACTGAACCTAGTTAATTTTATACTCCACACTCAGTTGTAAGTTCCAGCACCGGATTTCTGGGTGTTACATTAGTAATATACAGTACACTGCAGTGGGCACTCGGCAGATTGCAGTGTCTGGATCCACCCCCAGGGCATCTGTACCCTAGTTACGGCCATACATTTACACCAGTAGCCTATACCCCTTTTCCACTAGCTTTTTAAAACACGGGTAAATGCGTGGGGGCGCGCATTTACCCGTGTTGTTCCCTAGTGTAAAAGGGTCCCCATGCAAATTCCCAGATCAAGTGATCCGGGAATCCTACCCGGGTAGCTTGCCATGTTGAACACGTATTCAACCCTGTAAGCTGTCTAGTGTGAACGGGAGCCGTGTCGAAGCAACACGGCTCCCATTCACAGTGTATGGGAGGGTGGCGCTGGGAGATCATGTGATCTCCCTGCGCCGCCTCCGCCGCGTCACTAGCC
This sequence comes from Pseudophryne corroboree, assembly GCF_028390025.1. NCBI lineage: Eukaryota > Metazoa > Chordata > Amphibia > Anura > Myobatrachidae > Pseudophryne > Pseudophryne corroboree. The sequence continues at coordinate 862,005,126 of NC_086444.1, read as the reverse complement.
GCGTCACCAACCCGGCAATTGTCTGAAGGGGGCTGTAGCACGGGTCGCAACCGTGTCAGGCGACACGGCTGCGACCCGTGCTACAGTGGTGGAAAAAGGATATAAGATGATGCAAGAAATGTTATTGTCCTAATTGTTTTCTCCTTATTTTACTCACCAGATTGGCTTTCTTTGTGTATTTGCAAACTCTCACTAGATTGCAAACTTATTTCTAAATAAAATAAAGCAACTAAAATTAAATTGTCTGATATGTAGGTTTATAAATTACTATAATTTTTAATTTACTTTTCTATACAAAAAATGCATTCAACTAACAGCTAAAAAAAATGTTCAAATAACAGTGTACTTTGTTTTGTGCCCACTCTTATACTCATTGTTAGGCATTTGCACAATTTATACGCTAATAGCATAGCAACATACTGTATGAAAGCAGACTTTTATGTGAAACTTTGCAGTATATATTTTGTAAGAGATTGTATAACAGTTAGAAAAACTGTAATAAAAAGGTGCACTGGGAACAGATGGTTAGTAATAATGAGGAAAGAACACCTCTAAAATAATAATCTAAATACTTGAGCAGAGTTCAAATAGCTAGAATTGATCATTGTTCTTTTATATGCAGTTAGGAAAGTTTTTCCTAAATTTTAGTATAACAAAATGCCAACCAAAGACAGTACAAATAATGAGCCAGTGCAAAAGCTCTATACTTCTGTATTGATCTTTAGGTATAACGCTATGTGTGTGTATTAACATCTTGTAGGACTATTTGTTCCCCACTGTCTGGATCCTAGGGGGGTAAAATCATATACAGTACACATTTTCAAAAACTTCAAAAAACTTAAAAGCCGTAGACAAAGCAATTAAAAAGTAATATAAAATAATTCTCAGTAAATCAAATAAATAAAAAATCTTAAGAAAATTGCATGTTGGTGGCAATAAGTAATGTCAATTAAAAATGTACGTATGTAATAATAAATATTTGAAGATACATATATGACCCGGATACGGTCGTTAGGTCAACACAGATTAGGTCGACAGTCATTAAGTCGACCGCTGAAGGTCGACATGGTCAATAAGTTGACATGGTCAATAGGTCGACATGTACTAGGTCAACATGAGTTTTTTTTTTTTTAAACTTTTTTTTTATTTTTTCATGCTTAACGATCCATGTGGACTACTATTGGAACGTTAACCTGTGCTGAGCGAAGCGGTAGTTGAGTGAGGCACTGTGTCCGAAGCATGGCAAGTGAAGCGAACCATGCGAGGGGACACGGTGCACTAATTGGGGTTCCCCATCACTTTACGAAGAAAACTATGCCAAACAAAGTTTTAAAAAAAACATGTCGACCTTATGACCTGTCGACCTTGTACATGTTGACCTAATGACCATGTCGACATATTGTCCCTGTCGAACTAATGCATGTTGACCTTCCATGGTCGACCTAATGACTGTCGACCTAAGTTGTGTCTACCCAATGACCCATACTCATATCACCTGCTTTTAAATGTACATAAAACTTATTCTTCAACAAGCATGCCAAACCAGTACAAAACATCTGGCAGCTAGGACTGGATCAATCAAAAGAAATTCACCATGCATTAATGTATATGGATCCTAATGTATATGTTAGGAATGTCTCACAACTATTCATGGATGTATGATAAATGTGCCTTGTCTGCAAAGATGTTGCTTTATGATGTAACCTGCCTATATTTCTGCAAGTGAATGATTTTACGTAAATATATGTTTACATGAAGATGTTGGACTCTCTGTGGGTGGCAAAAACTCTTGTGACAGCTGGGGTGTTTCTAACTAAATGTCCTGTTAATTAGAGATGAGCGGGTTTGGTTCTCTGAGAACCAATCCCCCCCGAACTTTGAGATTCAAGCCCGAATCCGAGTCAGGCACGGTTTTGTGTGCCTAACTCTGACAGCAGCATTCCAATCATCAGAATATTGACAGCCCCCAAAAAGTACCCTAACCACCCCCCCCTGCCCCCTACCCTATCCGTCCCTTGTGGGTGCCTAACCCTCCCCGATGGTGCCTAACCCTAATCCTCCCTTCCCCGCTGCCTAACTCTAACCTCCCTTTGTAAGTGCCTAACCCTAACCCCTCTACCCCAGTACCTAAACACCCACTTCCCGTCCCTTTACCCTAACCCCCCCTTCTAATGCCTAAACCTAACCTTCCACCCCCCGCGGCAGGACACGAGGCATCCCTCTGGAAGAACATTCTGGATTCCGGCTTTCAGTAATTTGACGCCGGGATCCCATCCCTTTTGGGATTTTGATGCCAGCATTATGCCACCAGTTAGGATTCCTGCATCTGTATTTCGGCCACCGAGCTCCCGTCCGGCAGCATTGTAACTACATCCCATTATTTTGTCCTTAAGCCACAAATCTAAGGACAGCATGTCCAGGTTACTAAAGAGACGGCTATCTACTGTAAACATAAGCAACATTGTCACACAAACCCATAAAGAAGTACAAACACTATGCTATATAATACAACCAGCAGCTTTTGTTAGATTGTATTTATCTGTGGTCATTTGGATATTATTACTTTGGCTTTGTGTGTATTGAGCTCAATGTAATAGCCTCCGAGTTGCCGGAGGTGTGGGACTTTCAGCAATTATTTACAATGCAAGACAACTCGGAGGCTATTACATTTAGCCCATATTCTTTATTTTGTTTACTTTTGTTACTGTATGTATACATTATATATAAATATTCATAGATAAAGTATAAGTAATTTAGGTATATCATTTTACACTTTTATAGATTTTGTATATTCATATGATGTTATTTCTATAACATGATATTTTTTTCTATGCTTGAAAAAAGTAAATTTAAGTGCATATGTTCAGTTGGAGGTACAACAACAGTTACTACAATAGTAGTATTTGTGATTTGGGTTACCAAGTGTCCTTAAATACTGTAGTGGGGCATATAGAAACTATAGGGATTTGACATTACGATGTTAATAGTAAAGGCTTCAATCTCATTGCCCAATTTTTGTATAATAAATAATGTAATGAAATGGCATATACACAACAGTCAATTGTATCTTCAGTTTTCAATATAATATGTAATTAAATAGAAACACAAATACAAAATTAAATTGACTTACAATACAAACATGTTACGTATTTCCCACTTGAAAAAGCAAATGGAAATCTTTCTTGCAGTAGTCCAAATGGAAATGTCAAATAAGTTATACAAAAAAACAGCCATGACTTCATATGATATAGCCGCTACACGAATGAATTAAGTAGTATTAGCTAGAGGGGTCAATTCCCAATCTGTCAATCAGAAGTGGCTAGAGAGTGCTGCTGATAGCTCAGTATATCATTGCACCAGATAGTCTGCAGTTGTAAGAGATAAGATCTCTAAAAGGCATAAATGCTGATACATCTACTTTTAACTGTGTTGCAATTTATATGTACACACTGTCCTGGTGCTGTTTGTCCTCAGGAAATAATAATTTGGCTGAGGATAGATTGTAAAGGTACCGGAATTAGGATATAAAGCCCACCTTTATTCTATGACCCCCTTAAACACATCGCTCACACAGATAAGGAGAAGGTTCCTTATAATAACACATTTATTGAAAGGTAATGTAAAAACAACAACAGTCTCCAAGTAACATCACATAATCACCAAAGGGCTTGTAATAACATTTCATAATTATCAGTCTGAAAACAAGTCTCCCTAAAACTCATCAGAGGCAGTTACCCCAATTTAATACAGTTCCTACCAGGATCTCAGGTAGACAACTCCTAGGCATACTCTTCAGGCTTCCAGCCACACTGCCACTGCACTTCACCAATATGGTGGGGTCCCAGCAACTATACCCTGTCACCTGCAGCTTACAGGGATATGCCAACCAGGCCTAGCGCAACCTGCTCAGCAGAGGGATGCAAAGGAGGGAGGCGCTAGGCTTGAGAGGTGCTCTCCCTGCTCTGCATCCCTGTTCCTGTGCGGCGCCCCTTGACAGCAGCAGTGTCCAAAACCAGAAATGGAAGCGGAGCGATACGGGGCCAGGGGTGGAGATACATGCGGTTGGGGTGGAGCTACACAGGGCTCGGGGAAGAGCTACATGGGACCACCAGGCTGGGCTAGGGCAGCGGAGCTACATGGAACCACCAGGCTGCTACAGAAGAGGATGAGCTCATACAGATCTGGCCAGCCAGACTGTTAGGTAAGTGGAGGGAAAGAGTGAGTGAGAGAGAAAGTGTGTGTGTGTGTGTGTGTGTGTGTGTGTGTGTGTGTGTGTGTGTGTGTGTGTGTGTGTGTGTGTGTGTGTGTGTGTGTTGTCTGTGGGTGTTATGTGTATAAGCAGCACATCTGTGGCCATTATGTAAAAGCTGCACTACTACTATGGTTATTATGTCTAAGGGGCGCTACTATTGGGGGCATTATTTATATACATCGCACTGCTGTGGTCATTACGTATAAGGGGCACTACTACTATGGGCATTACGTATAAGCAGTGGTGTCGAGAGAGGGTGAGATGGAGAGGGTACAATTTACCGGGGCCCAGGTCTGATGGAAGGGCTCAGTGGTGGCCACAGGTCTTTACCCCTTACCTCGAAGCAGCAGCTGCAGCTTTTCTTCTCAGCCCAGCACATGAATTTGAAAAACCAACACACAGATAACCAGCACTAATTAAATGAATTAATACTAAATAAGATAATATTTTTATTATTTAAGCTGCACACCACCAAAGTGTGTTTGTGAGGCACACTAGAAACAGATATACAGGTGAATCTACTCAAAGAAACACCTGTTCTCCATGAAAATAGTACTGATAAGGTTGTGCTAATATAAAATAACCTGCTATGGCTGAAATAAATTATATTCACTCTCCTTTAATTTATAAAAATATGTACATATTTATTTAAGCACATAATTTAATTAGTGATGAGCGGATTCGGTTTTACTCGGTTTTACTCGGTTCTCAAAACCGAATCTTATTGACTCACTGTTGTCATGTGTTTTGGATAGCCGATAAGATTCGGTTTTGAGAACCGAGTAAAACCGAATCCGCTCATCATTATTTAATATAAGTAAATCACATTAAAAAAATTACAATAAAAATATTGTTGCCCACATGAAATATTACTTCCTTTTTTGTATGTTAAAGGACAATGTTGTAGATATTATAAAGACAAATCCTCTGCATGGTTTAATTAACTGTAGTAGAATATAAATTAATGGTCCAACTTTTAAATGCAGGGTGGGATTATTGCAATCGGAGGTACTGTTAATGTTTCCTGCAGCACAGTTGTAAGTATACTGCCAAGTCAGGTTGAGAAAGCATCTGCAGCTTTCATTTTGCCGAGAGCCGCTGGTTTACACTACTTACCCTCTTCTCTGTGTCATGTGTCGAGGGAAGGCTACGATCGGCTTTTCAATTTCCTCCTGCCCAGGAATGCAAGGAACCTCACTGCTTTGGAGAGCTGATGTCCACGCGGCTCGAAAGTCCGGATCTGATGGCCGTCCATGGGAATGGAAAAATAGCTGTACTTTTGTGTTCCTCCTTGTTAGTCCAAGTCCTAGGGGAGAATTTGTGTATAGCACTAGATTGAGTAGGTCACCTAACGCGTTTCGCTCACATACAAAAAAGGAAGTAATGTTTCAGGTGTGCAACAATATTTTTATTGTGATTTTTTATGTGATTTACTTATATTAAATAATGTGCTAAAATAAATATGTACATATTTTTACAAATTGAAGCACAGTGAATATCGTTTATTTCAGTCATAGCAGGTTCTTTTATATTAGCGCAACCTCATCAGTACTATTTCAGCCCAACACATGTTGCTGTGTGCTGGGCTGCAGTGTGACCAGAAAAGTGCTTAAAATACATTTTTTTCTGTATTTTTTCTAAGGTTTTTTTCTATGGTTGTATGGCCATGCATCCTGTGATTAGGCAATGCCCCTTAAAAGTACCTTGGCCCAGCAAGGATCTCTACTGCCCTGCGTATAAGGGGTGCTTTTACTATGAGCATTACGTATAAGCGGTGCTACTGTTATGGGCATTATGTATGAGGGGCACTAATGCTATGGGCATTGCGTATAAGTAGCGCTATTGATATGGCCATTACGTATAAATGGTGCTACTGCTGTGGCCATTACGTATAAGGGGTGCTACTATTATGAGCATTACATATAAGCAGTACTATTGCTATGGGAATTATGTGTATAGGTGGTGCTACTACTATGGGCATCATGTGTATAAGCGGCACTACTACTATGGGCTTTATGTGTATAAGAGGCACTACTACTGTGGGCATTATGTGTATAAGAGGCACTACTACTGTGGGCATTATGTGTATAAGCAGCATGTCACAACTGAGGGCTGGCTCTGATGGGAGGAAGCCTCAGTTGCAGGGGCAGAGGTGTAGTGAAACCTGGGCGGTAGTATGGGACTCTTGGACATGCAGTATCCCAGCCCGAAGGCGTGACCACGACAACAGGAGTAAAGTTTAAAAAGTTTATTTCAAGCACTGTCCAGGTGGTACATCAAAAGCAACATGAGATATGGTAAAAGGATATGCAATACACAGTTCCTGTGAATACAACAGAGATGCAGATGGTACTGGGTGTGGTAATAATAGATATTAGTCTAGATAGACTTAGGAGGTGGAATGTCCTTAAACTACACCCAGTTGCTGAGTGGTGCAAATGAAGACAGGAACTGACCAGCAGATTGTTCACTGGAAGCTGGTTGTATGGTCGGATAGGTGAGTTAGTGTGTGTTTGATAATCCAATGTAGCTGGAGAATAGCTAGATGCACAGGTGATGCTAGAGATCGTTAGAATTGAGGAGACGTTGACAGAGCACCGATTATGGCTGGTATTCGATGGCGGAGCACCGATGATTACTGGTATTCGATGACGGAGCACCGATGATTGCTGGTATTCGATGGCGGACCACCGATGGTTGCTGATATTTGATGGCGGAGCACCGAGGACTGCTGGTATTCGATGGCAGAGCACCTAGGAGGTTTGAAGACAGAACACCGCTGGAAGCACACTGCTGGAAGCCAGTGTTTGGGCACTGCCAATTGCAGCGGACAGTGTATGGACACTGCAGAGTCAGGCTGCACTGCTTGATGTTGAACTGGTGCGGGTGTCTAGTGGAGTTGGAAGCAGGAGCTGGAATACCTGGAATAGCAAACAACCACAAGCAAAGAGACTTGTAACACTGGGTTGACAACCAAAGCACTGACACTTCCTGGTTCAGGAACAGGATCTTTATACCTGCAGCAGTGCAGGGATTGGATGGACAATTAGGCAGAGTTCAGCGGTGCTGTGGATTGGTGGAGATAGTGTCATATGACTAGAACCAACATGGCTGCACGCATACTAGCATTTGGAGGGAAATCTAGCTTGTTGCACCATGTGAGGAATTACAGTAATGGGGGCGGAGGCCGCGGAGGACAGTGGACGGCAACTTGCGCACTTGATTCACAGAGCTGGCGGCAGAGGCCGCAGCGGGCGAGAGACGCAATGCAGACTTGTTTGCGCATTTGAATTATAAGGATAGCGGCAGAGGCCGCAGCAGACAGGAGATGCCATGCAAACCCATCTGAGTACTGGAAGTGCAGCAATGGCGGCGGAGGCCGCGGAGGGCTAGAAACGCCATCCTAACTACATGAGTTCCTTGTGACAGCGTCTGTGGACTGGCAGAGAGGAGATGTGAAGTGAGGATGTCAGCAGCATGACTGAGACCCGGCCCTGGAATGCTGAGCCAGCCTCAAGAGACACCTGAAAGGTAGATAATGGCATCCAGTAACCCGGATCGTGACACACCACTACTATGGGGTGCTACTACTATGGGCATTATGTATAAGGGGTGCTACTACTATGGGCATTATGTATAAATGGCACTACTACTGGGAGCATTATGTGTATAAGCGATGCTACTGCTATGGGCATCATGTATAAGGGGCGCTGCTACTGTGGGCATTATGTATAAGCGGCGATACTACTGGGGAAATTATGTGTAAAAGCGGCACTACTACTGGTGGAATTATATATAAGCGCCACTACTATAGGGCCTTTACGGGTATAAGGGCAGTACAACTTTGGGCATTATCTATGAGTGACACTTCTACTAGGGGCATTATGTGTATAGGTGGCACTGCTACTGTAGGCAAAATGTGCATACGTGGCACTACTACTGTGGGCAATATGTGTATAAGTGGCACTACTGGCGGCATTATGTGTATAAGCTGCACTACTACTGGGGGCAATATGTGTTTAAGCGGCACTACTATGTGTGGTGTAATGTAAAGAAGATTGAGCTATTGTGTGGCGTAATTTGAAATGAAGGTACTATTGTATGGCCACGCCCCTTCATTGTGAGACCACACCTCTTTGGCGCATGCTGTACCTTTGCAAAGTATGGGAAAACGCAAATGTATATTTTGCGGAGAGCCCCAAACACCCTAGCACGGCCCTGATGCCAACAGACCTCTCAGCATCTATAGAATACCTCTGAAGCTGCTAAACAAACACACTTCCAGCAACACAAACTCTGAACACTGAAACATAACTAGGGATGTGTTCATTTCACAGGGCCAGCATAACAGGAAATCACAAAGGGGCATGCTGGGAGATGTAGTCAAACTAGACAGTAACTGCTGGAGAGACAGAAATTGCCAAGCACAATTTTTACCAAGAGGAAAGCCACCCAGACCACTAAGCTTTGTTTTAGAACAATCAGGTTAACAAACAAAAAGACACGCTCCACAACAGCCTAAAGGCCAGTACTCACCGGCAGATCAGGGGAGAGATGTGTGCTGAGTGGTTCACTCAGCACACATCTCTCCCCCCGCTCAGCACAGCGCGATGAAGCGGGTGAAGTGAGCGACCTGCTAGTTTGGCCTGCAATCTAGCACCAGCGATAGCGATGCGCGGGGCTGCGCATCGCTATCGCTGTGAGGGGTACACACGGAGTGATTGCTGCTTAAAATCTAAGCAATCTAGTCAACTTGCTTAGATTTTAAGCAGCGATCGCTCCGTCAGTACCCCCCTTAAGCCCTCACATAGATCATTAGTTATAAAGCTGAATTCGGAGAGTTGGAGATTGTACACTAGTGAGGTATGAAGCCTATGAATAAAACAACAAAACTAATATAAAGCTGACATTCCATAATACTGGTGTTGTGCTAAATGCAAATGGCGACGAGTACCTCTGTGAAGGTGGGAAGAGTTTAGCAAATTAGTTATTTAATGGACTCCACCAATACTCTCTGAAAGGAGGTAAGCAGTGATTCATTGTTTCACCTGGTGTATGTTGCAGAGTTCAGAATTCACAAACAACCTTACTGTATTTCACTTACTGCACCAAGTTTGCATTTTTGCCTGCTTCTGCTTGGGAAGGAAATCAGGGCCATTCAAAGAATTATATGTGTAACCATTTTTAGTCCACTTGTAAATAACAAAAATGCATATCTTAATCAGAAAAATAGACATTCTGTATAGCCATCATTAAATAAGTTCCTATATGTTCATTGGGTTTGTGATCATTGGGCTTTGAGTAAAGTAGTTTAAATGGGGTTTAGTATGAAATACCTACAATCAAAATGCCGACGCTCAAAACACCAACAACAATTGATTGATGGTCAAAATCCTGGCAAAGTCAAAATACCAACAAGGTCAAATACCGACATTTAAAATACTGACAAGGTCAAAATACCGACATTTAAAATGTCGTCAGGTCACAAAGTTGACACGCAGTCTACATTTATGTGTATGTTGACATATGTCGACACAGACACCATATAAGTGTACTACGTCCCTGCTGCGCTTGGCACACTATTATATTCGCCCTCCAGGTCCACTGGGATGGTAAAGTATGAACAAGTTGGTTTCAAAGAAAAAATCATGAAAAACTCATGTCGACTTTTTGACCTGTCAACATTTTAAATGTAGGTATTTTGACCTTGTCGGTATTTTAAATGTCGGGATTTTGACCTTGTCTGTATTTTGACAGTTGGTCAATGGTTGTCGGTATTTTGACCCTTGAGCTTTTGATTGTAGGTAAATTGACCACATCCCGTTTAAACTTTAAATGAATATTGCTTTATTCCTCATTCCTCTAAGGAGCTAAAGTTTTAAAGAGGTAAGAAAAAAATAAATACAGCTGTGCCCACTGGTTAGCTCTCTCGAATGTGTACTTTGCATTCAGGCATGAAAAATAGTTTTGTTTGAAATGCATTGCCATAGAAACTCCCATGTGCATGTCACATCCACAGATCCAGAGCTGAAGTGCAGAGGAGAATACAGTTGCCAGCGACATTATGAGAGGAAGAGCAGCCCTGTTTTAGTTTTAACATGCTCAATGTTCTATTATATTTTTCTGGGTTAGACTGTAATGAAAGTAGAGATGAGCGCCGGAAATTTTTCGGGTTTTGTGTTTTGGTTTTGGGTTCGGTTCCGCGGCCGTGTTTTGGGTTCGACCGCGTTTTGGCAAAACCTCACCGAATTTTTTTTGTCGGATTCGGGTGTGTTTTGGATTCGGGTGTTTTTTTCAAAAAACCCTAAAAAACAGCTTAAATCATAGAATTTGGGGGTCATTTTGATCCCAAAGTATTATTAACCTCAAAAACCATAATTTACACTCATTTTCAGTCTATTCTGAATACCTCACACCTCACAATATTATTTTTAGTCCTAAAATTTGCACCGAGGTCGCTGTGTGAGTAAGATAAGCGACCCTAGTGGCCGACACAAACACCGGGCCCATCTAGGAGTGGCACTGCAGTGTCACGCAGGATGTCCCTTCCAAAAAACCCTCCCCAAACAGCACATGACGCAAAGAAAAAAAGAGGCGCAATGAGGTAGCTGACTGTGTGAGTAAGATAAGCGACCCTAGTGGCCGACACGAACACCGGGCCCATCTAGGAGTGGCACTGCAGTGTCACGCAGGATGTCCCTTCCAAAAAACCCTCCCCAAACAGCACATGACGCAAAGAAAAAAAGAGGCGCAATGAGGTAGCTGACTGTGTGAGTAAGATAAGCGACCCTAGTGGCCGACACAAACACCGGGCCCATCTAGGAGTGGCACTGCAGTGTCACGCAGGATGGCCCTTCCAAAAAACCCTCCCCAAACAGCACATGACGCAAAGAAAAAAAGAGGCGCAATGAGGTAGCTGACTGTGTGAGTAAGATAAGCGACCCTAGTGGCCGACACAAACACAGGGGCCCATCTAGGAGTGGCACTGCAGTGTCACGCAGGATGGCCCTTCCAAAAAACCCTCCCCAAACAGCACATGACGCAAAGAAAAAAAGAGGCGAAATGAGGTAGCTGACTGTGTGAGTAAGATAAGCGACCCTAGTGGCCGACACAAACACCGGGCCCATCTAGGAGTGGCACTGCAGTGTCACGCAGGATGGCCCTTCCAAAAAACCCTCCCCAAACAGCACATGACGCAAAGAAAAATAAAAGAAAAAAGAGGTGCAAGATGGAATTGTCCTTGGGCCCTCCCACCCACCCTTATGTTGTATAAACAGGACATGCACACTTTAACCAACCCATCATTTCAGTGACAGGGTCTGCCACACGACTGTGACTGATATGACGGGTTGGTTTGGACCCCCCCCAAAAAAAGAAGCAATTAATCTCTCCTTGCACAAACTGGCTCTACAGAGGCAAGATGTCCACCTCATCATCATCCTCCGATATATCACCGTGTACATCCCCCTCCTCACAGATTATCAATTCGTCCCCACTGGAATCCACCATCTCAGCTCCCTGTGTACTTTGTGGAGGCAATTGCTGCTGGTCAATGTCTCCGCGGAGGAATTGATTATAATTCATTTTAATGAACATCATCTTCTCCACATTTTCTGGATGTAACCTCGTACGCCGATTGCTGACAAGGTGAGCGGCGGCACTAAACACTCTTTCGGAGTACACACTTGTGGGAGGGCAACTTAGGTAGAATAAAGCCAGTTTGTGCAAGGGCCTCCAAATTGCCTCTTTTTCCTGCCAGTATAAGTACGGACTGTGTGACGTGCCTACTTGGATGCGGTCACTCATATAATCCTCCACCATTCTTTCAATGTTGAGAGAATCATATGCAGTGACAGTAGACGACATGTCCGTAATCGTTGTCAGGTCCTTCAGTCCGGACCAGATGTCAGCATCAGCAGTCGCTCCAGACTGCCCTGCATCACCGCCAGCGGGTGGGCTCGGAATTCTGAGCCTTTTCCTCGCACCCCCAGTTGCGGGAGAATGTGAAGGAGGAGATGTTGACAGGTCGCGTTCCGCTTGACTTGACAATTTTCTCACCAGCAGGTCTTTCAACCCCAGCAGACTTGTGTCTGCCGGAAAGAGAGATCCAAGGTAGGTTTTAAATCTAGGATCGAGCACAGTGGCCAAAATGTAGTGCTCTGATTTCAACAGATTGACCACCCGTGAATCCTTGTTAAGCGAATTAAGGGCTCCATCCACAAGTCCCACATGCCTAGCGGAATCGCTCCGTGTTAGCTCCTCCTTCAATGTCTCCAGCTTCTTCTGCAAAAGCCTGATGAGGGGAATGACCTGACTCAGGCTGGCAGTGTCTGAACTGACTTCACGTGTGGCAAGTTCAAAGGGCATCAGAACCTTGCACAACGTTGAAATCATTCTCCACTGCACTTGAGACAGGTGCATTCCACCTCCTATATCGTGCTCAATTGTATAGGCTTGAATGGCCTTTTGCTGCTCCTCCAACCTCTGAAGCATATAGAGGGTTGAATTCCACCTCGTTACCACTTCTTGCTTCAGATGATGGCAGGGCAGGTTCAGTAGTTTTTGGTGGTGCTCCAGTCTTCTGTACGTGGTGCCTGTACGCCGAAAGTGTCCTGCAATTCTTCTGGCCACCGACAGCATCTCTTGCACGCCCCTGTCGTTTTTAAAAAAATTCTGCACCACCAAATTCAAGGTATGTGCAAAACATGGGACGTGCTGGAATTTGCCCATATTTAATGCACACACAATATTGCTGGCGTTGTCCGATGCCACAAATCCACAGGAGAGTCCAATTGGGGTAAGCCATTCTGCGATGATCTTCCTCAGTTGCCGTAAGAGGTTTTCAGCTGTGTGCGTATTCTGGAAAGCGGTGATACAAAGCGTAGCCTGCCTAGGAAAGAGTTGGCGTTTGCGAGATGCTGCTACTGGTGCCGCCGCTGCTGTTCTTGCGGCGGGAGTCCATACATCTACCCAGTGGGCTGTCACAGTCATATAGTCCTGACCCTGCCCTGCTCCACTTGTCCACATGTCCGTGGTTAAGTGGACATTGGGTACAACTGCATGTTTTAGGACACTGGTGAGTCTTTTTCTGACGTCCGTGTACATTCTCGGTATCGCCTGCCTACAGAAGTGGAACCTAGATGGTATTTGGTAACGGGGGCACACTGCCTCAATAAATTGTCTAGTTCCCTGTGAACTAACGGCGGATACCGGACGCACGTCTAACACCAACATAGTTGTCAAGGCCTCAGTTATCCGCTTTGCAGCAGGATGACTGCTGTGATATTTCATCTTCCTCGCAAAGGACTGTTGGACAGTCAATTGCTTACAGGAAGTAGTACAAGTGGGCTTACGACTTCCCCTCTGGGATGACCATCGACTCCCAGCAGCAACAACAGCAGCGCCAGCAGCAGTAGGCGTTACACGCAAGGATGCATCGGAGGAATCCCAGGCAGGAGAGGACTCGTCAGAATTGCCAGTGACATGGCCTGCAGGACTATTGGCATTCCTGGGGAAGGAGGAAATTGACACTGAGGGAGTTGGTGGGGTGGTTTGCGTGAGCTTGGTTACAAGAGGAAGGGATTTACTGGTCAGTGGACTGCTTCCGCTGTCGCCCAAAGTTTTTGAACTTGTCACTGACTTATTATGAATGCGCTGCAGGTGACGTATAAGGGAGGATGTTCCGAGGTGGTTAACGTCCTTACCCCTACTTATTACAGCTTGACAAAGGGAACACACGGCTTGACAAATGTTGTCCGCATTTCTGGTGAAATACTTCCACACCGAAGAGCTGATTTTTTTGGTATTTTCACCAGGCATGTCAACGGCCATATTCCTCCCACGGACAACAGGTGTCTCCCCGGGTGCCTGACTTAAACAAACCACCTCACCATCAGAATCCTCCTGGTCAATTTCCTCCCCAGCGCCAGCAACACCCATATCCTCCTCATCCTGGTGTACTTCAACACTGACATCTTCAATCTGACTATCAGGAACTGGACTGCGGGTGCTCCTTCCAGCACTTGCAGGGGGCGTGCAAATGGTGGAAGGCGCATGCTCTTCACGTCCAGTGTTGGGAAGGTCAGGCATCGCAACCGACACAATTGGACTCTCCTTGTGGATTTGGGATTTCTGAAGAACGCACAGTTCTTTGCGGTGCTTTTGCCAGCTTGAGTCTTTTCAGTTTTCTAGCGAGAGGCTGAGTGCTTCCATCCTCATGTGAAGCTGAACCACTAGCCATGAACATAGGCCAGGGCCTCAGCCGTTCCTTGCCACTCCGTGTGGTAAATGGCATATTGGCAAGTTTACGCTTCTCCTCCGACAATTTTATTTTAGGTTTTGGAGTCCTTTTTTTACTGATATTTGGTGTTTTGGATTTGACATGCTCTGTACTATGACATTGGGCATCGGCCTTGGCAGATGACGTTGCTGGCATTTCATCGTCTCGGCCATGACTAGTGGCAGCAGCTTCAGCACGAGGTGGAAGTGGATCTTGATCTTTCCCTAATTTTGGAACCTCAACATTTTTGTTCTCCATATTTTAATAGGCACAACTAAAAGGCACCTCAGGTAAACAATGGAGATGGATGGATACTAGTATACAATTATGGATGGACTGCCGAGTGCCGACACAGAGGTAGCTACAGCCGTGGACTATTGTACTGTACTGTGTCTGCTGCTAATATAGACTGGATGATAATGAGATGTAGTATGTATGTATAAAGAAGAAAGAAAAAAAAACCACGGGTAGGTGGTATACAATTATGGATGGACTGCTGAGTGCCGACACAGAGGTAGCTACAGCCGTGGACTACCGTACTGTGTCTGCTGCTAATATAGACTGGTTGATAATGAGATGTAGTATGTATAGAGAAGAAAGAAAAAAAAAACCACGGGTAGGTGGTATACAATTATGGACGGACTGCCGAGTGCCGACACAGAGGTAGCTACAGCCGTGGACTACCGTACTGTGTCTGCTGCTAATATAGACTGGTTGATAATGAGATGTAGTATGTATAAAGAAGAAAGAAAAAAAAACCACGGGTAGGTGGTATACAATTATGGACGGACTGCCGAGTGCCGACACAGAGGTAGCTACAGCCGTGGACTACCGTACTGTACTGTGTCTGCTGCTAATATAGACTGGATGATAATGAGATGTAGTATGTATAAAGAAGAAAGAAAAAAAAACCACGGGTAGGTGGTATACAATTATGGACGGACTGCCGAGTGCCGACACAGAGGTAGCTACAGCCGTGGACTACCGTACTGTACTGTGTCTGCTGCTAATATAGACTGGTTGATAAAGAGATGTAGTATGTATGTATAAAGAAGAAAGAAAAAAAAACCACGGGTAGGTGGTATACAATTATGGATGGACTGCCGAGTGCCGACACAGAGGTAGCTACAGCCGTGGACTACTGTACTGTGTCTGCTGCTAATATAGACTGGTTGATAAAGAGATGTAGTATGTATGTATAAAGAAGAAAGAAAAAAAAACCACGGGTAGGTGGTATACAATTATGGACGGACTGCCGAGTGCCGACACAGAGGTAGCTACAGCCGTGGACTACCGTACTGTACTGTGTCTGCTGCTAATATAGACTGGTTGATAAAGAGATGTAGTATGTATGTATAAAGAAGAAAGAAAAAAAAACCACGGGTAGGTGGTATACAATTATGGATGGACTGCCGAGTGCCGACACAGAGGTAGCTACAGCCGTGGACTACTGTACTGTGTCTGCTGCTAATATAGACTGGTTGATAAAGAGATGTAGTATGTATGTATAAAGAAGAAAGAAAAAAAAACCACGGGTAGGTGGTATACAATTATGGACGGACTGCCGAGTGCCGACACAGAGGTAGCTACAGCCGTGGACTACCGTACTGTACTGTGTCTGCTGCTAATATAGACTGGTTGATAAAGAGATGTAGTATGTATGTATAAAGAAGAAAGAAAAAAAAAACACGGGTAGGTGGTATACAATTATGGATGGACTGCCGAGTGCCGACACAGAGGTAGCTACAGCCGTGGACTACTGTACTGTGTCTGCTGCTAATATAGACTGGTTGATAAAGAGATGTAGTATGTATGTATAAAGAAGAAAGAAAAAAAAACCACGGGTAGGTGGTATACAATTATGGATGGACTGCCGAGTGCCGACACAGAGGTAGCTACAGCCGTGAACTACCGTACTGTGTCTGCTGCGACTGGATGATAAATAATGATATAAAAAATATATATATATCACTACTGCAGCCGGACAGGTATATATTATATAATGACGGACCTGCTGGACACTGTCTGTCAACAGAATGAGTTTTTTATAGAATAAAAAAAAAAACACCACACAAGTCACACGACGAGTGTTTAACTTTTTCAGGCAATCACAATATAGTATACTACTAACTATACTGGTGGTCAGTGTGGTCAGGTCACTGGTCAGTCACACTGGCAGTGGCACTCCTGCAGCAAAAGTGTGCACTGTTTAATTTTAATAATATGTACTCCTGGCTCCTGCTATAACCTATAACTGGCACTGCTCCCCAGTCTCCCCCACAATTATAAGCTGTGTGAGCACAGTCAGATATATACATAGATGATGCAGCACACTGGGCTGAGCAGTGCACACAGATATGGTATGTGACTGAGTCACTGTGTATCGTTTTTTTCAGGCAGAGAACGGATTATATTAAATAAAACTGCACTGTCTGGTGGTCACTGTGGTCAGTCACTACTAAACTCTGCACTCTCTACAGTACTCCTAAGCTCCAGTAAATCAAGTGTCTCTGTCTCAAATCAATCTCACTCTCTCTCTTCTAATCTAAATGGAGAGGACGCCAGCCACGTCCTCTCCCTATCAATCTCAATGCACGTGTGAAAATGGCGGCGACGCGCGGCTCCTTATATAGAATCCGAGTCTCGCGAGAATCCGACAGCGTCATGATGACGTTCGGGCGCGCTCGGGTTAACCGAGCAAGGCGGGAAGATCCGAGTCGCTCGGACCCGTGAAAAAAAACATGAAGTTCGGGCGGGTTCGGATTCCGAGGAACCGAACCCGCTCATCTCTAAATGAAAGTAGATTTAATTTTGTTTTTAATTTGAAGCAACTTTATTAAAACAAATGAACTGTGAATGCTCCCTTCATTTAGTATTACTTTGCTAATTCTGAAGCACAGGTGCACAAAAACTTTTAGTAAATATACCCCACAAAAGTGCAGGTTTATACAAGTGGAGATGTTGCCCATAGCAACCACTCAGATTCTGCCTTTTACCGTCTAGAAGGTGCAAACCAAATGATAAGCAGATGCAGATTGGTTGCTACAGATGTAGCCACCTCTATCTTGAGTGGCTGAGGCGTTTGTCCCGATCGAGCATACGCAGCATACTGGGGCGTAGGGAGGCGCGCCTAGTCACAGAGAGCCTATCTTCAGTCATAGTTCTCATTAACCCTACAGTAATGCAGCATAGCCACAGAAAAAAAGATCCTGGACTTTTGCTGCTGCATATGGGATCGCAGTGACAGGCTGAGATGCACCCTGAAAATGGTTGCGATTGGGACACCCATATCTCCAGAGCCAGAACTTAAGATCTGAGTGTGGGGTGTAAAATTAATCAAGATCAGAGAGGCAGACTTGCTTTACCTCTCAAACACAATGGCTTTAGTAACTCAGGGGGTAATTCAGACCTGATCGTAGCAGCAAATTTGTTAGCAGTTGGGCAAAACTATGGCCCTCATTCCGAGTTGTTCGCTCGCAAGGCGAATGTAGCAGAGTTACACACGCTAAGCCGCCGCCTACTGGGAGTGAATCTTAGCTTCTTAAAATTGCGACCGACGTAGGCGCAATATTGCGATTACAAACGAGATAGCAGTTTCTGAGTAGCTTCAGACTTACTCTGCCTGTGCGATCAGTTCAGTGCTTTTCGTTCCTGGCTGACGTCATAAACACACCCAGCGTTCGCCCAGGCACTCCCACCGTTTCTCCGGCCACTCCTGCGTTTTTTCCGGAAACGGTAGCGTTTCCAGCCACACGCCCCTAAAACGCCGTGCATCCGCCCAGTAACACCCATTTCCTGTCAATCACAATGCGAACGTCGGAGCGATGAAAAAGCCGTGAGTAAACTTACTTTCTTCATAGTAAAGTTACTTGGCGCAGTCGCAGTGCGAACATTGCGCATGCGCACTAAGAGAATTCTCACTGCGATGCGATGAAAAACTCCGAGCGAACAACTCGGAATGAGGGCCTATGTGCACTGCAGGGGGAGGGGGGGTTGGGGGGTTGCAGATATAACATGTGCAGAGAGAGTTAGATTTGGGTGGGGTGTGTTCAATCTGAAATCTAAATTGCAGTATAAAAATAAAGCAGCCAGTATTTATCCTGCACAGAAACAATATAACCCACCCAAATCTAACTCCCTCTGCATGTTATATCTGCCCCCCCTGCAGTGCATATGGTTTTGCCCAAATGCTCACAAATTTGCTGCTACGATCAGGTCTGAATTATCCCCTCAGTCTTGTATAACCAGTGTTAGCATAGGACAGTGGCAGGTGAAGCAGAAACAGGTGCACAATTAATACGGCTGCCTATGGCTTTAGCACCCCAGTCTTGTTTAACCAGCGTTAGCATAAAACAGTGGCAGGTGAAGCAAAAACAGGTGCACAATTAAACCGGCTGGCTATGGCTTTAGCAACTCAGTGTTGTATAATCAGCATTAGCATAAGACAATGGCAGGTGAGTCAGAAACAGGTGCACAATTAAATCGGATGGCTAGGGCATTAGTAACAAAGGGGGACATGTACTAAGCAGTGATAAAAGTGAAGAAGTGAGCCAGTGGAGAAGTTGCCCGTGGCAACCAATCAGCATTGATGTAAAATTTCTAATTTGCATACTATACAATTGTACGGAGCAGCTGATTGGTTGCCATGGGAAATTTCTCCACTGGCTCACTTCTCCACTTTTATCACTGCTTAGTACATGTCCCCCTCAGTATTGTATAACCAGCGTTAGCATAGGACATTGGCAGGTAAAGCAGGTCAGGTGCACAATTAAACAGGCTGGCTATGGCTTTAGTAATTCAGGGGACTACTTACTAAGCCTTGGATGGAGATAAAGTGGACGGAGATAAAGTACCAGCCAATCACCTCCTAACTGCCATTTTCCAAACACAGCCTGTGACATGGCAGTTAGGAGCCGATTGGCTGTTACTTTATCTCTGTTGACTTTACCTCCATCCAAGGCTTAGTAAATAGACCCCATAGTTTTGTATAACCAGATTAGCACATAACAACATAGATTCCATTAATGCAAATTTTAGCCTTTAAGAGTAGCTATTCATCAATAACCTGTCAATCGATTTTTTTAACATAACCACATTTGCATGGCATATTATACTTCTCATAGCATAACACCCTCCTCCCTCCCCCCAACTGATTTCTGTAAGCAGCGACAGGCCAATAGAATGCTGCTGCCCATTGTGACACGTGTGTTCTACGATATCACAATGTGCAGCTGCAGGCCAATAGAATGCTGCCAAGCTGCAGCTGCACATTGTGACATCTTAGAACAGACGTGTCACGGGATCAGTACTAAATGCCGCCGGCCGGAATCCCGGCGGTCGACATACCAACGCCGGAATCCCGACCACACAATCCCGACAGGGGTGGCGAGCGGAACGCAGCCCCTTGCGGGCTCGCTTTGCTCGCCACGCTGCAGGCACGGTGCCTCGCTACGCTCGGCACACTATTATATTCTCCCTCTATGGGTGTCGTGGACACCCACGGAGGGAGAATATGTCGGGATTGTGGCGGTCGGGATTCCAGCGTCGGTATTTCGACCGCCGGGATTCCGGCCGGCGGCATCTTGACCGCATCCCCGTGTCACAATGAGCAGCAACATTCTACTGGTCTGCAGCTGCTTATGGAAATCAGTTGAGGTTTTTTGCTGGCTCCTTCTAATGGAGGACATTTGCAGCACCTGCAGCTGATCTGATAACAAAACAATGGCCAAAGTGAAGGCCGGAAAAGACAAAATACAGAAATAAAGTAAGTCATGTATTATAGTATTAATTTGTAAGCAGGAAATTAAGTTAGTACATTAGTATCCATAAGTAAGGAATCAAACCTAGGTCGTCCTCACATCCTGAGTGCCCATACTACCACTGTGCTGTTTAAAAATGCTTTGAATAGAGGCCGGGACATGAACAGAAATAAGAACTTGACACAAAATGCGACTTTGTTGAGCATTTTCCAGCTTTCATTATTAGTTGTTACATATAGAAGTTCAACGAATAAGTGAATGCAAAGGTGCACCAATGTAATCCATTTGCAAAATAACAAATTTAGGGAACACAAGACATTTGAAAATGCACACACAAGCCCATGTGAAAATGAAAAGCAGCAATTGTCTTTTTTTTGGATAACAGTATGGGAAAGATGCACTGGTCCTGGAAGTGCTGCAATACCCTCCCTGCTCTAAAAATCCATTTATTATATGGCCTCCAGATAGGGGGCGATCTGATAAGAACAGATACTAAGCTTGATCTTAGCTTCATTACCTACTTAAAAAATCATTACTTAATTCATGACTAACTTTATTTCTGTATTTTGAATTTTCCAGCCTTCGGTTTTGTCCATTGTTATGTTATCAGATCATCAGCGGGAAGCGCAAATTTACTACACCAGAAGGAGCTATTAAAAAAAATGATGTTTCCCATAGCATAACACCCTCCTCCCTCCCCCAACTGATTTCTACAAGCAGCGACAGGCCAATAGAATGCTGCTGCTCATTGTGACACGTGTGTTCTACGATGTTACAATGTGCAGCTGCAAGCCAATAGAATGCTGCCAAGCTGCAGCTGCACATTGTGACATCTTAGAACACACGTGTCACAATGAGCAGCAACATTCTACTGGTCTGCAGCTGCTTATGGAAATCAGTTGAGGTTTTTTGCTGGCTCCTTCTAATGGAGGACATTTGCAGCACCTGCAGCTGATCTGATAACAAAACAATGGCCAAAGGGAAGGCCGGAAAAGACAAAATACAGAAATAAAGTAAGTCATGTATTATAGTATTAATTTGTAAGTAGGAAATAAAATTAGTTTATTCATAAGAATAAATAAGGCATCAAACCTAGGAAGGCCTCGCATCCTGAGTGCCCATACTACCATTGTACTGTTTAAAAACGCTTTGAGTAGAGGCTGGAAAATGAATAGAAACAAAAACTAGACACAAAATGGGACTTTGCAGAGCATATTCCAGCTTTCATTATAAGTTGTTACATATAGAAGTTCAACAAATTATTGAATGCAAAGGTGCACCAATGTAATCCATTTGCAAAATAACAAATTTAAGGAACACAAGACATTTGAAAATGTACACACAAGCCCATGTGAAAATGAAAAGCAGCAATTGTCTATTTTTTGGATAACAGTATAGGAAAGATGCACCGGTCCTGGAAGTGCTGCAATACCCTCCCTGCTCTAAAAATCCATTTAATATATGGCCTCCAGATGGGGGGTGATCTGATAAGAACAGATACTAAGCTTGATCTTAGCTTCATTACCTACTTACAAATTCATTACTTAATTCATGACTTATTTTATTTCTGTATTTTGTCTTTTCCGGCCTTCACTTTTGGCCATTGTTATGTTATCAGATCAGACGCAGGAGGCGCAAATTTAATCCAATAGAAGGAGCCAGAAGAAAATATGATGTAACACCCTCCTCCTTCCCCCAACTGATTTCTGTAAGCAGCGACAGGCCAATAGAATGCTGCTGCCCATTGTGACACATGTGTTCTACGATGTCACAATGTGCAGCTGCAGGCCAATAGAATGTTGCCAAGCTGCAGCTGCACATTGTGACATCATAGAACACACATGTCACAATGAGCAGCAACATTCTATTGGTCTGCAGCTGCTTATGGAAATCAGTTGAGGGAGGAGGAGGAAGGTGTTATGCTATGAAAAGCATCATTTTTTTGCTGGCTCCTTCTAATGGAGGACATTTGCACCTCCTGCAGCTGATCTGATAACAAAACAATGGCCAAAGTGAAGGCCGGAAAAGACAAAATACTAGATTGCTTAGATTTTTAGCAAGATCGCTCCGTGTGTAACCCTAAGAGCGATAGCGATGCGCAGCCCCGCGCATCGCTATCGCTGCTGCTAGATTGGCCTGCATGCAGGCCAATCTAGCGGGTCGCTCACTTCACCCGCTGGGTGAAGTGAGTGGCCCCCCTGTCTCCCCCAGCACGCTCAGCACACATCGCGCTGTGCTGAGCGGCGGGGGAGGTGTGTGCTGAGCGGTTCGCTCAGCACACATCTCTCCTGCATCGGCCCGTCTATATGGGCCTTTATGTTATAAGATCATCCGCGGGTGGCGCAAATTTACTACACTAGAAGGAGCTATTTAAAAAAATGATGTTTCCCATAGCATAACACCCTCCTCCCTCCCCCAACTGATTTCTACAAGCAGCGACAGGCCAATAGAATGCTGCTGCCCATTGTGACACGTGTGTTCTACGATGTTACAATGTGCAGCTGCAGGCCAATAGAATGCTGCCAAGCTGCAGCTACACACTATGACATCTTAGAACACACGTGTCTTAATAAGCAGCAGCATTCTACTGGTCTGCAGCTGCTTACAGAAATCAGTTGAGGGAGGAGGAGGGGGGTGTTATGCTATGAGAAGCATTATTTTTTTTGCTGGATACTTCTAATGGAGGAAATTTGCACCTCCTGCAGCTGATCTGATAACAAAACAATGGCCAAAGTGAAGGCCGGAAAAGACAAAATACAGAAATAAAAGAAATAAAGTAAGTCATGTATTATAGTATTAATTTGTAAGTAGGAAATAAAATTAGTTTATTCATAAGAATAGATAAGGCATCAAACGTAGGAAGGTCTCGCATCCTGAGTGACCATACTACCATTGTGCTGTTTAAAAATGCTTTGAGTAGAAGCCGGAAAATTAATAGAAAAAAACTAGACACAAAATGGGACTTTGCAGAGCATATTCCAGCTTTCATTTTAAGTTATTACATATAGAAGTTCAACAACTTAGTGAATGCAAAGGTGCACCAATGTAATCCATTTTCAAAATAACAAATTTGAAA
Source organism: Pseudophryne corroboree (assembly GCF_028390025.1). Classification (NCBI taxonomy): domain Eukaryota; kingdom Metazoa; phylum Chordata; class Amphibia; order Anura; family Myobatrachidae; genus Pseudophryne; species Pseudophryne corroboree. Next base: position 861,981,760 of record NC_086444.1, on the reverse strand, counting down.
ATGCACTCACAAGGGGGGCTTGGCCTAGCTACTGATGGGAGCAGACGTGTTGACCTGGAGCTACTGATTATATTCCCCCTTTCCTCATCTCAGCAGCGTTTCCCCCTCTCCTGAAGTGTCGTATTCCCCCCCGGGCTCCCACCCAACACACAGTTGCCACACAGAGAGTCCCGCGGAGTCAGGGAGTGCCTCCGTGCTCTCCTGCGGACTGCAACCTTCTCTTCAGTGTGGAGCTGGGGCCTGGAGTTTGGGGTCGACCTGGGCCGGACTTCCGTGTAGAGACGTTTCTCCACCATTGTCTCCGGAGAACCCCTACTGCACACTGCTGGCCCCTGAGACCGTCCTGCTGTCCCCCTGGTCCGAACTCTCCCTCTCCTACCTCCGTGGATGCCCTGTGGCTTGGGGAGGACGGAGCTTGATCTGCCTGGCTAAACCCGGCACCTGGTGGCAGCCATATTTACCTTACCCAGGCATCCATCTTCCGGGACCCCGCTGTGAGCCCTGCCGCTCTGCCGTCTACACCGGCGACCTCTCACCCCTCAGCGGCCGGGACTCCGAAAAGACGTGGCACTGATTGTGGAGCCCCCGGGCGCAGCACACAGATCGGCGTCTCTGCACAGGGCTAGCCATGCCTGGGACCCTGCAACGCCTGCATACGCGGCCCGCCCGCTGCTTGCTGCTCTCTACCTGGCACGTACACCAGGCCTCCCTAGACATGGCAGCACTGATCCTCTGGCATCTGGGCTCCTGCCGCAGGCGTTCATAGCCTCAGCCCTGCAAGACAGGATCACTGCGTGGATAGAGGTACCCTCTCCACATCCCCCCACTCATAGCTGGGACCCCCTCTCCTATTGACAGCTCCTCTGCATCGCACATCTGTCTGAGGACTGTTTAATACCGCTGGCTCCCCCTTTGCTGGCCTCTTTTTGGTTATTTGTTCCCCAGCGGGGTCACAGGGGGATCTGACCGTACGCTTCCCCACCCCCTCACTAGAGCTCTTCACTCTGAAGACAGCTGCACTGTCTCACAGGGGAAATTGCGGACTGGGCTGGTGTGGAGGGGGCGGTGGATGGTACCCCGACTATCAGCTACATTAATACTAGTCACTGGCTGGTCCGTGACTGTACCACTGTGCCTGTATCCCCATATTGGCTATCGCTGCTCCGCCAGTCGCACCAACGATTCGCTTTTTACCCTACACCTGGAGGGATTGGGATCATCCTGTTGTTATTCACCTCCTTCTAGGCGTCACTCAACGGCCATGATGCCTTTTCTATGCTAAATCATTCTGCAGCCACATAATGCATAGGGGTTAATCCTTCTCTTCGTCTAAGGGCCTCCCGGGGTCGTGAGATATCTAGCCCTTTCTGTGATTTATCAAGTTTGCACCCAACAACCCACTGAGCTGTTATTCCTTTCCACTGCCCGCCTCCCTCTTCCGCTTGAATATGTCGCAGAGAAACCGCAAAACTCCTGCTCTTGCTAAACCTAAGTATTCTTCGAGCTTGGGAGAAAGCGGGAGCCACTCCACGCAACTCCCCCACAGTGGATCCTCTATCAGATACTGACGATGCCCCGTCTCCGAAAGCTAGCCTCACCACTCAAGATATTGTTGCAATTGTCACTAAAACTATCCAAACAGAAATGAGATCGGTCCTTGCTGAATTCAGAACTGAGCTCACTGATCTGGGCACTCGTACTGACTCTCTGGAATGTAAACTTGACAAAGTTTGCCAATACCAAGCTGTAGTCGAACAAGAGCTAGCTGAATGCCGTATGGATATTGATCAACATGGTGATCATCTGGAGGACCTAGATAACCAGAATCGCAGAAATAATGTCCGGATCCGTAACATTCCGGAGAGTGTTGCCATGGAGGGCCTCCCGGGTTTCCTAGAGGGCCTACTCCTGGCTTTGATACCTGAGGTCCCCAAAGAACTTTTCCTTCTGGATAGAGCACACAGGCGTCCTTCTGGATAGAGCACACAGGGCGTTACGCCACCGGCCACCCCCTACTCAACCTCCTCGGGATGTTATCTTGCGGTTCCATTACTACAAGAAGAAAGAAAAATTGATGTCAGCGGCCCGAGAACGCCAATCCCTCGATTATTCCGGAACTCAACTTCAGGTCTACCAGGACTTGACCCCTTCTACACTCAGGAAACGCCAGGACCTTACTGCAATCACCAGGGTCCTCCGTGATCACTCCATCAAGTATAAATGGGGGTTTCCGTTCCACCTTCAAGATTCTAAAGATGGTTCTCACCACTCGATTAAAACTCCCACCCAGGGCTACGACCTCCTCAAGTACCTTGGCATCATTGACTCCCTCCCTGATGAGATACGGAACCAGCTTGCCGCCACTTCCCCTGGGAGACCTAAGGCGCCTACTCCTAAATGGTCTACTAAATGAGACGAGATGTCAATTGCAGACACGTAGCTTCATTTATTTATGTTTACTATTTCCAGCTTGTCTATACTGTGCTACCCTGCGCAGTTGACTTTTATTGCTTTATGGACTACCCCTTACTAGAGACGTGTCCTCATTGGCCCATGATGGTCCCACACATCCGATGGTTATCGTGCCTTGAATTGGTAAGGCTAATCTGCTGGCTGCTTCTGAGAGACAGCTATGGGCCACAATGACATTTATACTATTATATGAGTCCTGTTCTCTCAAATTCCCTTGTTGGACTTCTCATTTTTCAACTACCTGCTTCTTTTTATGTCTCACTGTTGATACCACGTCTCGTTGCTATATTGATATTGTTATGTTATTTTATTACTAGTTATGTCATAGCTATTTTGTCAGCTTATAACTCTGTTATTGTTTAGATGTTGACCTATTCACTCTACACCCCTTGCACTGGCTTGCAGAGTGCATTTGTTCTTTTTCCCTATGCTCCTCTTCTTATTTACTGTTTATTATTACTGGCGCTACCCCCCACACCGAAGGGTCAGACTGACTGGCTCTCACCCTTTCCCTCTTAGACCCAACCCGCTCATAGGAATGGGTCTAACCCTTGAGTTTATTCTCACACTTTTCTCACCCCACTTCTCTTACTACTTCTGCTTTTTTGATTATCCCTGTACTTCCCCTGATCTGGTCGATGGTTGCTTATCACGTTATGCTCTGTCGATTATTACCCTCCATGACTCTGAAAGTATTGTCTATTAAAAGTCAATGGCCTTAACTCCCCAACCAAACGGTCCATGGCACTTCACTTTTTTACCCAACATAAACCGGACATCATTTTCTTGCAGGAGACCCACTTCAAGACCCATCGTCGAGCTGTAAACAATACCCACATACCTTTTACTCCACAATGTCAGCTAAACGTAGAGGTACTGCTATTTTGATTCACCGTGACCTTCCCCTAGTTATTCAGGATTCAGTTCTTGATGATAATGGCAGATTTGTGATGCTCACCGGTACCCTCAATCAAACCCCTATCACCTTAGCATCCATGTTTGCCCCAAACGTGCAGCAGGGGTCCTTTTTTTAGGGCATTCTCGGATCATCTCTCTAAACTCTCGAATTCATGGGTCGTTGTGGCGGGTGATTTCAATGCCACACTGGACCCCTCATTTGATAGATCCCACCAAAGCTTGGGGCCCTCCCCCCACGCAAAACTATCGAAACTTTTGAAGTCATGTATCACCTCTCATAATTTATATGATAGCTGGAGAACACTATATCCTTCAGCTAGAGGTTACACACATTACTCCCCACACCACGATTTATACACTCGTATCGACTATGTCTTTGTGGATCGTGACTCCACTCAAGCCCTTTTAGGAGCTCAGATAATCCCGACCACTTGGTCTGATCACTATGCAATCATTATAGACTTTGCTACCCCTCATAAGTCTACATCTCCACGCTCCTGGTGCCTTAATGAATCACTCCTTCTTAAATCCTCCAATATTTCCCAAATTAATTACGCGATTCTCAATTATTTTACCAATAACGTTTCACCTGATATATCACCTGCTATTTTGTGGGAGGCTCATAAAGCCACTTTACGGGGCCTTCTCATTAATTTGTCTTCCACCCAGAGAAAGACTGAAACTAAGCGTATTGCTGACCTAGAAGCTGAATTAACCTCTTTAACTCTACGTCATCAAAACTTCCCCAAAAAACGACTTTACCTGAAGATTCTCTCACTAAAAGGGCAACTGTCACAAATCCTCACCAAAAAAACGATCAACTCACTCTTGTGGATTCATCAGAAATTTTATGAAAGGTCAGAGAAAGCGGATACTCTACTGGCCCGTCGATTATGCGCTAAACATACCCTCAACCGCATACTGGCCCTAAATTTATGGCCTCACACTTTCATGACTACTATAGCTCCCTTTACAATCTCTCTTCCGATGTTTCTACTGCTCGGTACCAAGTCTCCGCTATTCAACAATATCTATCCTCTTGTCACTTGCCAAAACTCACTGCTTCAAACCTTGAGACCCTTAACGCCCCTATCACTCACGAAGAAATTCTCGCTACAATCAAGCTCCTACGCCGTTCTTCCGCCCCGGGCCCGGATGGTTATACCGCTATTTATTACAAGAAGTTTGCCCAGTCCCTCCTTCCCATGCTACATTCTCTCTTTAATTCACTAATGGCGGGGGGCTCTCTTGATGAAGCCACCACCAGGGCCAATATTATAGTCAACCCCAAACCCGATCGTGATTACTTAGCAATGAAAAACTACAGGCCTATCTCACTTCTAAATACGGACCTCAAGTTATTTGCCAAAATTCTCGCAAACAGACTTGCTACCTATCTTCCGGCATGGATACATCCAGACCAAGTTGGTTTTATCCCTAATAGACACTTAGCTACCTGTGTTCTTTGGCACTCGCCCCCTACACAGAGGATATGGACTTTGTCACGATCCGGGTATCTGGACGCCATTTCTTACCTATCAGATGCCTCCTAAGGCTGGCTCAGCGCTCCAGGACCGGATCCCATCTGTTATCCTGATGTGCACATTCCCGCATCCTCTCCTGTCTCTCTGGACGCAGTCACAGTAACGCCTTATACATCTGGCATGGCGTCTCCCGCGGCCTCCGCCGCCGTCCCTGAGCTTCTGCATTCAGAGTGGCGATTACGTCAGCCGCGGCCTCCGCTGTGTCCGCGTGGTCGGATGTGCATCTGTCAGCCTGGCGTCTCCTGTCTCCGGTGCCGCCATTACTGTTTTCCAGACCACATGGATTACAATCCAAACTTCCCTCCAAGTGTCTGCATGGGCGCAGCCATCTTGGATTCTGTCAGCTGATCATTCCTACCAATCCGTTGTCAGTATTATTAATTTGCATAATTGCCTAGCCAATGCCTTCCTTGCTGCAGGTATAAATAGGTTGTGCCTGAGCAAGGAAGGCGTCAGTGCTTTGGTTGTCAAACCTAGTTCCAGTTTGTCTCTCTTCTGTGAATGTCTTTCAGGTTCCAGCTCCTGTCTCCAGACTTCTGCTATAGAGACCCGCACCAGCATTCCATCTGCGGTGTAGCCTGACTCTCCGATCCATTCTGGACTCACCTGTTTCCAGCTACAACATCACCTGCTTCCAGCTCAGCTTCCAGCAGTGTACAGCTTCTCTTAAAGGGCCGGTGTCCTTTCTGCAGTTTACCACTCTCCACCGGTATTATTATTTCTCCGCTCTCAAATTCTACATTTCATCTACATTGCATCGCTCTCAAGCTTTATTTATTATTTAACTGGTTCCAGCCAGTATCCACTCCGTGCCCACACCTGTCTGGTTCTAACCAGTACCCACAGCAGCATTTTATCTACAGCAGTCCAGCTTTCCCTGGAACACCAGCTGGTACGACCCTGGGCTTTCCTCATTGCTACAGTTGAGCCTGGTAAGGACTTTCCAACTTGCAGATAATAAGAACTGTCTCATACCACCAGAGCCCTGTGGCCCCTGCCACCCTGTAGTACCCAGGAACTGTATTATTATTTCTCTGCTGATTTTTATGTTACTTTTTACTGCTACTGTGATGCATGGAGTTTGTCATAAATAAATATCATTGACTTTTACTCAAGTTGTTGTGGTCACGCCTTCGGGCGGTTTCTCTTCATGTTACTTACATGTCCAGGGGTCTGATACAACCTCCCAGGTTCCGGTACATCTCAGCCCCTACAACTGAGGCTGCCTTCCGTCAGCTCAGGCCCTCAGTTGTGACAGTAAGCACTGACCAAATGAATCCAGCCGGAGACCAGGATCAAGCGGCCAGGCCGATGCAAGAACTGGCAGCCCGACTTGAACATCAGGAGGCTGCACAGGGCCACATCATCCGCTGTCTCCAGGATTTCTCTACTCGGCTGGATGGGATTCAGACAACTCTCCGTGGATCAGACGCGTCCGGTGCGTCAACCACAGTGACTCCAGCTATAACCCCACCCACCTTACCCATTTCTGCTCCACATCTTCATCTTCCAACGCCAGCAAAATTTGACGGATCTCCAAGATTCTGCAGGGGATTTCTCAACCAGTGTGAGATTCAGTTTGAGCTACAACCTGGCAATTTTCCCAGTGACCGTACAAAAATTGCCTACATTATCTCTCTTCTCAGTGGCTCAGCCCTTGTTTGGGCATCACCGTTATGGGAGAGGTCCGACACCCTGCTATCTTCTTACACTGCATTCGTGTCAACATTCAGGCGCATCTTCGACGAGCCAGGCCGGGTAACTTCAGCTTCGTCTGAGATTCTCCGTTTACGCCAGGGATCACATACTGTAGGACAATATCTTATACAGTTCCAGATCCTGGCATCTGAACTGGCATGGAACGACGAGGCCCTATATGCTGCATTCTGGCATGGTTTATCCGAGCGTATTAAAGATGAGTTAGCTACCAGAGATTTACCCTCCAAGTTAGATGAGCTAATCTCACTTTGTACAAAAGTTGACTTACGTTTCAGAGAGAGAGCAACTGAGCGTGGAAGATCATCTGCTCCAAAATCTTCTGCTCCTCCTCCTCGCCAACTGTCACCAACTAAAGATGAACCCATGCAAATTGGCCGTTCCCGTTTAACTCCTGCTGAGCGCCGAAGACGTCTCTCTGAGTCTCTCTGTCTGTATTGTGCAGCCCCGTCTCACACTATTCATGCCTGTCCCAAACGTCCGGGAAACTTCAAATCCTAGCTCGCCAAGGAGAGGGCCGGCTAGGAGTAATGATCTCCTCTCCATCTCCTCAAGATTGTAATCTCCCAGTCTCGCTTCAAGTTGCTCAACGTTATCAGAACGTCATTGCCCTCCTGGATTCCGGAGCAGCTGGGAACTTTATTACCGAAGCCTATGTTAAACGGTGGTCCCTACCCACCGAGAGACTTCCTTCCTCCTTTTCCTTAACTGCCGTGGATGGCAGTAAAATTTTTGATACAGTTATTGCTCTAAGGACTCTACCAGTTCGTCTGAGAGTGGGAGTTCTTCATTCCGAACTTATTTCACTTTTAGTGATTCCAAGAGCCACACATCCTGTGGTCCTGGGCCTTCCATGGCTCCGTCTTCACAATCCTACAATTGATTGGACGACTACGCAAATCCTGGCATGGGGTCCCTCCTGTGCTGAGACATGTTTGTTTAAAGTGTTGCCTGTCTGTTCTTCCTCCCCCAGGTCGTCTGATGTTCCACCTCCTCCATATCAAGATTTCACGGATGTGTTCAGTAAAGCTTCTGCTGATATCCTTCCTCCTCATAGAGAATGGGACTGCCCGATTGATCTCGTTCCAGGGAAGGTTCCACCTCGAGGCCGAACTTATCCGTTGTCTCTGCCCGAGACGCATTCTATGGAGGAATACATTAAAGAGAACCTAGCAAAGGGGTTCATTCGACCTTCTTCTTCTCCAGCCGGCGCAGGCTTCTTTTTGTAAAAAAGAAAGATGGTGGTCTGCGGCCGTGCATCGACTACAGAGGTTTGAACGACATTACCATCAAGAACCGCTATCCTTTACCCCTGATTACTGAGCTCTTTGACAGAGTTAGCGGAGCTACCATCTTTACAAAGCTGGACTTGAGAGGTGCATACAATCTCATCCGGATCCGTGAGGGTGACGAGTGGAAGACCGCATTTAACACCCGTGACGGACATTATGAGTACCTCGTCATGCCCTTCGGATTAAGCAATACTCGAGCTGTCTTCCAGCATTTCGTCAATGAGATCTTCAGAGACATTCTATACCGTCATGTCGTGGTCTATCTAGATGATATCCTCATTTTTGCCAACAATTTAGAGGAACATCGTTTTTGGGTAAAGGAGGTTCTGTCCCGTCTCCGTGTCAATCATCTCTATTGCAAATTAGAGAATTGCGTCTTTGAAGTCAAGTCCATTCCGTTTCTAGGGTACATTGTGTCCGGTTCCGGACTAGAGATGGATCCTGAGAAACTACAAGCAATCCAGAATTGGCCGGTACCCTTAACCCTCAAAGGGGTCCAGAGGTTCTTAGGGTTCGCCAATTATTACCGAAAGTTTATACGAGACTTTTCCACCATTGTGGCGCCTATTACTGCTTTCACCAAGAAGGGTGCTAACCCGTCCAAGTGGTCTGAAGAAGCCATGCAAGCTTTTCATCTTTTAAAACAGAGGTTCATCTCTGCGCCTGTCCTGAAACAGCCTGACATCGACTCTCCTTTCATCCTAGAGGTGGATGCCTCCTCCGTTGGAGTAGGAGCGGTGTTATCTCAGAGGGCTAAAGATGGCCATTTACATCCTTGCAGTTTCTTCTCACGGAAGTTCTCCCCAGCGGAGCGCAACTATGCCATTGGCGACCAGGAGTTGCTAGCCATCAAGCTCGCTCTAGAGGAGTGGAGATATCTGTTGGAGGGAGCTTCTCATTCAATCACCATCCTTACAGACCACAAGAACCTTCTATATCTGAAAGGCGCACAATGTCTCAACCCTCGTCAGGCCAGATGGGCACTTTTCTTTTCCAGGTTCGACTTTAAACTCCAGTTCTGTCCGGGCTCTCAGAATCGCAAGGCCGATGCCCTTTCCCGCTCATGGGAGCAAGAAAATGAGTCAGAGTCTTCAGACAAGCATCCTATTATAAGTCCGTTGGCATTCTCCACGGTAGGGATGGACTCTACGCCCCCATCAGGGAAAAGTTTTGTGAAGCCGACACTAAGGAAGAAGCTCATGCATTGGGCCCATGCTTCCCGCTTTGCCGGACATACAGGTATCCAAAAAACCCTGGAGTTTATCTCTAGGTCCTATTGGTGGCCAACTCTGAAAAAGGACGTTTTGGAGTTTATTGCATCTTGCCCAAAGTGTGCTCAACATAAAGTATCCCGCCAGTCGCCTGCGGGGCAACTGGTTCCACTATCTGTTCCCCGTCGACCATGGACCCATTTGTCGATAGATTTTATTACAGATTTGCCCATGTGCAACAAGTTTAATACCATCTGGGTGGTAGTTGACCGGTTCACCAAGATGGCACACTTCATTCCTCTCACCGGTCTTCCGTCAGCTTCCAAGTTGGCTCAAGTATTCATACAAGAGATCTTTCGACTCCACGGTCTTCCAGAAGAAATTATCTCAGATCGAGGAGTTCAATTCACAGCCAAATTCTGGCGAAGTTTATGTCAAGCCCTCCAAGTCAAGCTAAAGTTTTCCACGGCTTACCATCCTCAGACCAATGGTCAAACTGAGAGGGTGAATCAGGACTTGGAGTCCTTCCTCCGCATCTATGTGTCCTCCTCTCAAGATGACTGGGTTCAATTACTTCCCTGGGCCGAGTTCTGTCATAACAACCAGTATCATTCTTCATCTTCTTCAACACCATTCTTCACCAACTTTGGATTCCACCCTAAAGTCCCTGAGTTCCAACCGCTTCCAGCAACTTCTGTTCCCGCAGTGGATATCACCTTGCATCAGTTTGCCAATATCTGGAAGAGCGTACGATCAGCTCTGCTCAAGGCATCGTTCAGGTACAAGAAGTTTGCGGATAAGAAGCGTTGAGCAGTTCCTGCTCTCAAGGTGGGTGATCGGGTATGGTTATCCACGAAGAATTTGAGGTTAAGAGTTCCCAGTATGAAGTTTGCACCTCGCTACATCGGTCCTTTTAAAATTGATCAAGTCATCAATCCTGTTGCTTACAGACTCCAGTTGCCTCCCTTCTTAAAGATACCCAGGACATTCCATGTTTCCCTGTTGAAACCGCTAATCTTGAATCGGTTTCATTCCTCACTTCCTCCAACTCCGAAAGTCCAAACTCAACGAGGCGTTGAGTATGAAGTAGCCAAGATCCTGGACTCACGTCACCGTTACGGTCAACTTCAGTATCTTATTGACTGGAAGGGTTATGGCCCTGAGGAACGTTCATGGACCAATGCTTCTGATGTCCATGCTCCTGCCTTGGTCCGGAGATTCCATTCCAAGTTTCCTCAAAAGCCAAAGAAGTGTCCTGGGGCCACTCCTAAAGGGGGGGGTGCTGTCATGATCCGGGTATCTGGACGCCATTTCTTACCTATCAGATGCCTCCTAAGGCTGGCTCAGCGCTCCAGGACCGGATCCCATCTGTTATCCTGATGTGCACATTCCCGCATCCTCTCCTGTCTCTCTGGACGCAGTCACAGTAACGCCTTATACATCTGGCATGGCGTCTCCCGCGGCCTCCGCCGCCGTCCCTGAGCTTCTGCATTCAGAGTGGCGATTACGTCAGCCGCGGCCTCCGCTGTGTCCGCGTGGTCGGATGTGCATCTGTCAGCCTGGCGTCTCCTGTCTCCGGTGCCGCCATTACTGTTTTCCAGACCACATGGATTACAATCCAAACTTCCCTCCAAGTGTCTGCATGGGCGCAGCCATCTTGGATTCTGTCAGCTGATCATTCCTACCAATCCGTTGTCAGTATTATTAATTTGCATAATTGCCTAGCCAATGCCTTCCTTGCTGCAGGTATAAATAGGTTGTGCCTGAGCAAGGAAGGCGTCAGTGCTTTGGTTGTCAAACCTAGTTCCAGTTTGTCTCTCTTCTGTGAATGTCTTTCAGGTTCCAGCTCCTGTCTCCAGACTTCTGCTATAGAGACCCGCACCAGCATTCCATCTGCGGTGTAGCCTGACTCTCCGATCCATTCTGGACTCACCTGTTTCCAGCTACAACATCACCTGCTTCCAGCTCAGCTTCCAGCAGTGTACAGCTTCTCTTAAAGGGCCGGTGTCCTTTCTGCAGTTTACCACTCTCCACCGGTATTATTATTTCTCTGCTCTCAAATTCTACATTTCATCTACATTGCATCGCTCTCAAGCTTTATTTATTATTTAACTGGTTCCAGCCAGTATCCACTCCGTGCCCACACCTGTCTGGTTCTAACCAGTACCCACAGCAGCATTTTATCTACAGCAATCCAGCTTTCCCTGGAACACCAGCTGGTACGACCCTGGGCTTTCCTCATTGCTACAGTTGAGCCTGGTAAGGACTTTCCAACTTGCAGATAATAAGAACTGTCTCATACCACCAGAGCCCTGTGGCCCCTGCCACCCTGTAGTACCCAGGAACTGTATTATTATTTCTCTGCTGATTTTTATGTTACTTTTTACTGCTACTGTGATGCATGGAGTTTGTCATAAATAAATATCATTGACTTTTACTCAAGTTGTCGTGGTCACGCCTTCGGGCGGTTTCTCTTCATGTTACTTACATGTCCAGGGGTCTGATACAACCTCCCAGGTTCCGGTACATCTCAGCCCCTACAACTGAGGCTGCCTTCCGTCAGCTCAGGCCCTCAGTTGTGACAGACTTCTCTTGAAGCCCACATACTGAATGTGTACTCACCTTCTACCCTTATGTGGTGCCCGCCACGTCCTCGTCCAGCCTCTACATCACTATTGCCTACGATACGCTTCTCACTATAGATTTGGGATCATTGCACCCGCTTTTATCAGCTCCGCTCTCAAACTCCTTACCTAACCCCTTTATGGAATAATCTAGATTTCCCCCAGGTACTAATCATCTTGCATTTAAGCACTGGACCGTACATAATATTCTTTTCTTACGGGACTTAGCCCCTCTTTCTTCGTTTCCCTCCTTTGCAGACCTACAGTCCCAATTCTCGCTTCCTCACTCAGGTTTCTACCAGTTCCTACAAATACGACATTTCTATTCCTCCTTCTCTAAAACCACTTACCCTGCCGCAGCAACTCCCCTTGAATCCTGGTGTCGCGGACCCCATGCAACGAAAGGGTTGTTATCAAGTATTTATCGGGTATTGCTCGCACATAATGTTCCCCCCAAGGAGAATCATGTATTGGCCTGGGAGAGAGATGTGGGAGAAACTTTAACCATTGAAGAGTGGGCAGACATTTGACAAGAAATCACCAATAGCTCAATATCGGTTCGTATTGCCGAAAATTCCTATAAATTGTACTATAGATGGTACTTGGTGCCTTCTAGACTACACACTATCTATCCTACATGCTCTGATAGATGTTGGAGACTGTGTGGGCACAGGGGAACCTTGCTGCACGTTTGGTGGTCCTGCTCGTTGATCCGTCACTTCTGGCGACAAATCCATAAGTTGATCTTGGATGTCACGTATATAACTCTCCCCGCCTCACCCTTTTATTCGTTGCTCCCCCGCCCTATGCCTGGCACTACGCGCCACCAGCTTAGATTGATCAAGCATATTTTAAATACGGCAAAATGCCAAATAGCGGCAAACTGGAAATCCGCAACTACTCCAAATTTGCCTGCCACTCTCAATGCCATCTGGTTCACGTATAAACTCGAGCGCATTACCGCTACATTTCATGACTTGCCAGATTCCTTTGTTAAGACGTGGACGTCTTGGACTTCACACTTTAACGCAGAGCCACCATTGACGACATTTTAATTCTTTGATTCTTTCATTGTCCACACTCTAATTTATTATTACAAGCAGCCTTGACCGGCCGACGCTTCCCTCCTTTTATTGTTTTTCCTCACCCTGATCCCCTCTCCATTTTCCTCGCTTCACTCTATTTCTAAACTTAGGAAGTTTATGTTAGTTGCTAATGATTCTTCAATGGGAGGGTCTTTAGGATTTTTGTATCTTGATGCTCATATATTTGCCTGACACCTCTTTTTCATGCGTCTTTTGTATACTTCCTGATGTTTCTTATTGTATTTTTGTCTTTATGCTTTTAAAAATCAATAAAAAGATTTTTTTAAAAAGAAAAGAAAATGCGCATACAAGCCCATGTGAAAATGAAAAGCAGCAATTGTTTATATTTTGGATAACAGTATAGGAAAGATGCACCGGTCCTGGAAGTGCTGCAATACCCTCCCTGCTCTAAAAATCCATTTAATATATGGCCTCCAGATGGGGGGGCGATCTGATAAGAACAGATACTAAGCTTGATCTTAGCTTCATTACCTACTTACAAATTCATTTCTTAATTCATGACTTACTTTATTTCTGTATTTTGTCTTTTCCGGCCTTCAGTTTTGTCCATTGTTATGTTATCAGATCATCCGCGGGAAGCGCAAATTTACTACACTAGAAGGAGCTATTAAAAAAAATTATGTTTCCCATAGCATAACACCCTCCACCCTCCCCCAACTGATTTCTACAAGCAGCGACAGGCCAACAGAATGTTGCTGCCCATTGTGACACGTGTGTTCTACGATGTCACAATGTGCAGCTGCAGGCCAATAGAATGTTGCCAAGCTGCAGCTGCACATTGTGACATCATAGAACACACGAGTCACAATGAGCAGCAACATTCTACTGGTCTGCAGCTGCTTACAGAAATCAGTTGAGGGAGGAGGAGGCAGGTGTTATGCTGTGAGAAGCATAATTTTTTTGCTGGCTCCTTCTAATGAAGTAAATTTGCACCTCCTGCAGCTGATCTGATAACAAAACAATGGCCAAAGTGAAGGCCGGAAAAGACAAAATACAGAAATAAAGTAAGTCATGTATTATAGTATTAATTTGTAAGCAGGAAATAAAATGAGTACTTTAGAATCAATAAGTAAGGAATCAAACCGAGGAAGGCCTCACATCCTGAATGCCTATAATACCACTGTGCTGTTTAAAAACGCATTGAATAGATGCCGGGACATGAACAGAAACAAAAACTTGACACAAAATGGGACTTTGCAGAGCGTTTTCCAGCTTTCATTATTAGTTGTTACATACAGAAATTCAACGAATTAGTAAATGCAAAGGTGCACCAATGTAATTCATTTGCAAAATAACAAATTTAGGGAACACAAGCCTATTTGAAAATGAAAAGCAGCAATTGTCTATTTTTTGGATAACAGTGTAGGAAAGATGCACCAGTCCTGGAAGTGCTGCAATACCCTCCCTGCTCTAAAAATCCATTTAATATATGGCCTCCAGATGGGGGTGATCTGATAAGAACAGATACTAAGCTTGATCTTAGCTTCATTACCTACTTACAAATTCATTACTTAATTCATGACTTACTTTATTTCTGTATATTGTCTTTTCCAGCCTTCAGTTTTGTCCATTGTTATGTTATCAGATCATCCGCAGGAGGCGCAAATTTACTACACTAGAAGGAGCTTTTAAAAAAAATGATGTTTCCCATATAGTGATGAGCGGGTTCGGTTCCTCGGAATCCGAACCCGCCCGAACTTCAGCTTTTTTCTCACGGGTCCGAGCGACTCGGATCCTCCCGCCTTGCTCGGTTAACCCGAGCGCGCCCGAACGTCATCATCCCGCTGTCGGATTCTCGCGAGACTCGGATTCTATATAAGGAGCCGCGCGTCGCCGCCATTTTCACACGTGCATTGAGATTGATAGGGAGAGGACGTGGCTGGCGTCCTCTCCGTTTATAGAGAAGAGACTAGAGTAGAGAGAGACACAGTATTTAGTAATTTTGGGGAGCATTAGGAGTACTACTACTTGCTGAAGTGATAGTGTGACTGTATATATCTGACTTGTGGGGGAGACAGTGGGGAGCAGTTAGAGTCTGAGAGCAGGAGTACATATTTTAACGTACAGTGCACACTTTTGCTGCCAGAGTGCCACACTGCCATTGTGACCACACTGACCACCAGTATATTGTGATTGTCTGCTTAGGAGTACTACTTGCAAGTTGCTGATAGTGTGACCAGTGACCTGACCACCAGTTTGAGTTTAATTAATCACCACCAGTTTAATATATATATATAATTGTATATATATATAATTGTATACCACCTACCCGTGTTTTTTTTTTTCTTTCTTCTTGATACATACTATAGTAGCTTACTGTAGCAGTCTGCGGTGCTGAGCTGACAGTGTCCAGCAGGTCCGTCATCAGTCATTACATAATAAATATATATACCTGTCCGGCTGCAGTACTAGTGATATTATATATATATATATATATATATATATATATATATTAATTTCATCTCATTATCATCCAGTCTATATTAGCAGCAGACACAGTACGGTAGTCCACAGCTGTAGCTACCTCTGTGTCGGCAGTCGCTCGTCCATCCATAATTGTATACCACCTACCCGTGTTTTTTTTTTTTTTTTTTTTCTTCTTGATACATACTACTATAGTAGCTTACTGTAGCAGTCTGCGGTGCTGAGCTGACAGTGTCCAGCAGGTCCGTCATCAGTCATTACATAATAAATATATATACCTGTCCGGCTGCAGTACTAGTGATATTATATATATATATATATATATATATATTAATTTCATCTCATTATCATCCAGTCTATATTAGCAGCAGACACAGTACGGTAGTCCACGGCTGTAGCTACCTCTGTGTCGGCAGTCGCTCGTCCATCCATAATTGTATACCACCTACCCGTGTTTTTTTTTTTTCTTTCTTCTTGATACATACTACTATAGTAGCTTCATGTAGCAGTCTGCGGTGCTGAGCTGACAGTGTCCAGCAGGTCCGTCATTACATAATAAATATATATACCTGTCCGGCTGCAGTACTAGTGATATTATATATATATATATATATATTAATTTCATCTCATTATCATCCAGTCTATATTAGCAGCAGACACAGTACGGTAGTCCACGGCTGTAGCTACCTCTGTGTCGGCAGTCGCTCGTCCATCCATAATTGTATACCACCTACCCGTGTTTTTTTTTTTTCTTTCTTCTTGATACATACTACTATAGTAGCTTACTGTAGCAGTCTGCGGTGCTGAGCTGACAGTGTCCAGCAGGTCCGTCATCAGTCATTACATAATAAATATATATACCTGTCCGGCTGCAGTACTAGTGATATTATATATATATATATTAATTTCATCTCATTATCATCCAGTCTATATTAGCAGCAGACACAGTACGGTAGTCCACGGCTGTAGCTACCTCTGTGTCGGCAGTCGCTCGTCCATCCATAATTGTATACCACCTACCCGTGGTTTTTTTTTTTTCTTTCTTCTTGATACATGCTACTATAGTAGCTTCATGTAGCAGTCTGCGGTGCTGAGCTGACAGTGTCCAGCAGGTCCGTCATTACATAATAAATATATATACCTGTCCGGCTGCAGTACTAGTGATATTATATATATATATATTAATTTCATCTCATTATCATCCAGTCTATATTAGCAGCAGACACAGTACGGTAGTCCACGGCTGTAGCTACCTCTATGTCGGCAGTCGCTCGTCCATCCATAATTGTATACCACCTACCCGTGTTTTTTTTTTTTCTTTCTTCTTGATACATACTACTATAGTAGCTTACTGTAGCAGTCTGCGGTGCTGAGCTGACAGTGTCCAGCAGGTCCGTCATCAGTCATTACATAATAAATATATATACCTGTCCGGCTGCAGTACTAGTGATATTATATATATATATATATATATATATATTAATTTCATCTCATTATCATCCAGTCTATATTAGCAGCAGACACAGTACGGTAGTCCACCTCTGTGTCGGCAGTCGCTCGTCCATCCATAAGTATACTAGTATCCATCCATCTCCATTGTTTACCTGAGGTGCCTTTTAGTTGTGCCTATTAAAATATGGAGAACAAAAATGTTGAGGTTCCAAAAATAGGGAAAGATCAAGATCCACTTCCACCTCGTGCTGAAGCTGCTGCCACTAGTCATGGCCGAGACAATGAAATGCCATCAACGTCGTCTGCCAAGGCCGATGCCCAATGTCTTAGTACAGAGCATGTAAAATCCAAAACACCAAATATCAGTAAAAAAAGGACTCCAAAATCTAAAATAAAATTGTCGGAGGAGAAGCGTAAACTTGCCAATATGCCATTTACCACACAGAGTGGCAAGGAACGGCTGAGGCCCTGGCCTATGTTCATGGCTAGTGGTTCAGCTTCACATGAGGATGGAAGCACTCAGCCTCTCGCTAGAAAAATGAAAAGACTCAAGCTGGCAAAAGCACCGCAAAGAACTGTGCGTTCTTCGAAATCCCAAATCCACAAGGAGAGTCCAATTGTGTCGGTTGCGATGCCTGACCTTCCCAACACTGGACGTGAAGAGCATGCGCCTTCCACCATTTGCACGCCCCCTGCAAGTGCTGGAAGGAGCACCCGCAGTCCAGTTCCTGATAGTCAGATTGAAGATGTCAGTGTTGAAGTACACCAGGATGAGGAGGATATGGGTGTTGCTGGCGCTGGGGAGGAAATTGACAAGGAGGATTCTGATGGTGAGGTGGTTTGTTTAAGTCAGGCACCCGGGGAGACACCTGTTGTCCGTGGGAGGAATATGGCCGTTGACATGCCTGGTGAAAATACCAAAAAAATCAGCTCTTCGGTGTGGAAGTATTTCAACAGAAATGCGGACAACATTTGTCAAGCCGTGTGTTGCCTTTGTCAAGCTGTAATAAGTAGGGGTAAGGACGTTAACCACCTCGGAACATCCTCCCTTATACGTCACCTGCAGCGCATTCATCATAAGTCAGTGACAAGTTCAAAAACTTTGGCGACAGCGGAAGCAGTCCACTGACCAGTAAATCCCTTCCTCTTGTAACCAAGCTCACGCAAACCACCCCACCAACTCCCTCAGTGTCAATTTCCTCCTTCCCCAGGAATGCCAATAGTCCTGCAGGCCATGTCACTGGCAATTCTGACGAGTCCTCTCCTGCCTGGGATTCCTCCGATGCATCCTTGCGTGTAACGCCTACTGCTGCTGGCGCTGCTGTTGTTGCTGCTGGGAGTCGATGTTCATCCCAGAGGGGAAGTCGTAAGCCCACTTTTACTACTTCCACCAAGCAATTGACTGTCCAACAGTCCTTTGCGAGGAAGATGAAATATCACAGCAGTCATCCTGTTGCAAAGCGGATAACTGAGGCCTTGACAACTATGTTGGTGTTAGATGTGCGTCCGGTATCCGCCGTTAGTTCACAGGGAACTAGACAATTTCTTGAGGTAGTGTGCCCCCGTTACCAAATACCATCTAGGTTCCACTTCTCTAGGCAGGCGATACCGAGAATGTACACGGACGTCAGAAAAAGACTCAGTGTCCTAAAAAATGCAGTTGTACCCAATGTCCACTTAACCACAGACATGTGGACAAGTGGAGCAGGGCAGGGTCAGGACTATATGACTGTGACAGCCCACTGGGTAGATGTATGGACTCCCGCCGCAAGAACAGCAGCGGCGGCACCTCGCAAACGCCAACTCTTTCCTAGGCAGGCTACGCTTTGTATCACCGGTTTCCAGAATACGCACACAGCTGAAAACCTCTTACGGCAACTGAGGAAGATCATCGCGGAATGGCTTACCCCAATTGGACTCTCCTGTGGATTTGTGGCATCGGACAACGCCAGCAATATTGTGTGTGCATTAAATATGGGCAAATTCCAGCACGTCCCATGTTTTGCACATACCTTGAATTTGGTGGTGCAGAATTTTTTAAAAACGACAGGAGCGTGCAAGAGATGCTGTCGGTGGCCAGAAGAATTGCGGGACACTTTCGGCGTACAGGCACCACGTACAGAAGACTGGAGCAACACCAAAAACGCCTGAACCTGCCCTGCCATCATCTGAAGCAAGAAGTGGTAACGAGGTGGAATTCAACCCTATATATGCTTCAGAGGTTGGAGGAGCAGCAAAAGGCCATTCAAGCCTATACAATTCAGCACGATATAGGAGGTGGAATGCACCTGTCTCAAGCGCAGTGGAGAATGATTTCAACGTTGTGCAAGGTTCTGCTGCCCTTTGAACTTGCCACACGTGAAGTCAGTTCAGACACTGCAAGCCTGAGTCAGGTCATTCCCCTCATCAGGCTTTTGCAGAAGAAGCTGGAGACATTGAAGGAGGAGCTAACACGGAGCGATTCCGCTAGGCATGTGGGACTTGTGGATGGAGCCCTTAATTCGCTTAACAAGGATTCACGGGTGGTCAATCTGTTGAAATCAGAGCACTACATTTTGGCCACCGTGCTCGATCCTAGATTTAAAACCTACCTTGGATCTCTCTTTCCAGCACACACAAGTCTGCTGGGGTTCAAAGACCTGCTGGTGAGAAAATTGTCAAGTCAAGCAGAACGCGACCTGTCAACATCTCCTCCTTCACATTCTCCCGCAACTGGGGGTGCGAGGAAAAGGCTCAGAATTCCGAGCCCACCCGCTGGCGGTGATGCAGGGCAGTCTGGAGCGACTGCTGATGCTGACATCTGGTCCGGACTGAAGGACCTGACAACGATTACGGACATGTCATCTACTGTCACTGCATATGATTCTCTCCCCATTGAAAGAATGGTGGAGGATTATATGAGTGACCGCATCCAAGTAGGCACGTCAGACAGTCCGTACTTATACTGGCAGGAAAAAGAGGCAATTTGGAGGCCCTTGCACAAACTGGCTTTATTCTACCTAAGTTGCCCTCCCACAAGTGTGTACTCCGAAAGAGTGTTTAGTGCCGCCGCTCACCTTGTCAGCAATCGGCGTACAAGGTTACATCCAGAAAATGTGGAGAAGATGATGTTCATTAAAATGAATTATAATCAATTCCTCCGTGGAGACATTGACCAGCAGCAATTGCCTCCACAAAGTACACAGGGAGCTGAGATGGTGGATTCCAGTGGGGACGAATTGATAATCTGTGAGGAGGGGGATGTACACGGTGATATATCGGAGGATGATGATGAGGTGGACATCTTGCCTCTGTAGAGCCAGTTTGTGCAAGGAGAGATTAATTGCTTCTTTTTTGGTGGGGGTCCAAACCAACCCGTCATTTCAGTCACAGTCGTGTGGCAGACCCTGTCACTGAAATGATGGGTTGGTTAAAGTGTGCATGTCCTGTTTATACAACATAAGGGTGGGTGGGAGGGCCCAAGGACAATTCCATCTTGCACCTCTTTTTTCTTTAATTTTTCTTTGCGTCATGTGCTGTTTGGGGAGTATTTTTTGGAAGGGCCATCCTGCGTGACACTGCAGTGCCACTCCTAGATGGGCCAGGTGTTTGTGTCGGCCACTAGGGTCGCTTATCTTACTCACACAGCTACCTCATTGCGCCTCTTTTTTTCTTCTTTGCGTCATGTGCTGTTTGGGGAGTGTTTTTTGGAAGGGCCATCCTGCGTGACACTGCAGTGCCACTCCTAGATGGGCCAGGTGTTTGTGTCGGCCACTAGGGTCGCTTATCTTACTCACACAGCTACCTCATTGCGCCTCTTTTTTTCTTTGCGTCATGTGCTGTTTGGGGAGTGTTTTTTGGAAGGGCCATCCTGCGTGACACTGCAGTGACACTCCTAGATGGGCCAGGTGTTTGTGTCGGCCACTAGGGTCGCTTATCTTACTCACACAGCTACCTCATTGCGCCTCTTTTTTTCTTTGCATCATGTGCTGTTTGGGGAGTGTTTTTTGGAAGGGCCATCCTGCGTGACACTGCAGTGCCACTCCTAGATGGGCCAGGTGTTTGTGTCGGCCACTAGGGTCGCTTAGCTTACTCACACAGCTACCTCATTGCGCCTCTTTTTTTCTTTGCGTCATGTGCTGTTTGGGGAGTGTTTTTTGGAAGGGCAATCCTGCGTGACACTGCAGTGCCACTCCTAGATGGGCCAGGTGTTTGTGTCGGCCACTAGGGTCGCTTAGCTTACTCACACAGCTACCTCATTGCGCCTCTTTTTTTCTTTGCGTCATGTGCTGTTTGGGGAGTGTTTTTTGGAAGGGCCATCCTGCGTGACACTGCAGTGCCACTCCTAGATGGGCCAGGTGTTTGTGTCGGCCACTAGGGTCGCTTATCTTACTCACACAGCTACCTCATTGCGCCTCTTTTTTTCTTTGCGTCATGTGCTGTTTGGGGAGTGTTTTTTGGAAGGGCCATCCTGCGTGACACTGCAGTGCCACTCCTAGATGGGCCAGGTGTTTGTGTCGGCCACTAGGGTCGCTTAGCTTAGTCATCCAGCGACCTCGGTGCAAATTTTAGGACTAAAAATAATATTGTGAGGTGTGAGGTATTCAGAATAGACTGAAAATGAGTGGAAATTATGGTTTTTGAGGTTAATAATACTTTGGGATCAAAATGACCCCCAAATTCTATGATTTAAGCTGTTTTTTTAGTGTTTTTTGAAAAAAACACCCGAATCCAAAACACACCCGAATCCGACAAAAAAAATTCGGTGAGGTTTTGCCAAAACGCGGTAGAACCCAAAACACGGCCACGGAACCGAACCCAAAACCAAAACACAAAACCCGAAAAATTTCAAGTGCACATCTCTATTCCCATAGCATAACACCCTCCTCCCTCCCCCAACTGATTTCTACAAGCAGCGACAGGCTAATAGAATGCTGCTGCCCATTGTGACACGTGTGTTCTATGATGTCACAATGTGCAGCTGCAGGCCAATAGAATTCTGCCAAGCTGCAGCTACACATTGTGCCACCATAGAACACATGTGTCATAATAAGCAGCAGCATTCTACTGGTCTGCAGCTGCTTACAGAAATCAGTTGGGGGAGGGAGGATAATTTTTTTCTGGCTCCTTCTAATGGAGGAAATTTGCACCTCCTGCAGCTGATCTGATAACAACACAATGGCCAAAGTGAAGGCCGGAAAAGACAAAATACAGAAATAAAGTAAGTCATGTATTATAGTATTAATTTGTAAGTAGGAAATAAAGTTAGTGTATTCATAAGAATAAATAAGGCATCAAGCCTAGTAAGGCCTCGCATCCTGAGTGCCCATACTACCACTGTGCTGTTTAAAAACGCTTTGAGTAGAGGTCGGAAAATTAATAGAAACAAAAACTAGACACAAAATGGGACTTTGCAGAGCATATTCCAGCTTTCATTATAAATTGTTACATATAGAAGTTCAACAAATTAGTAAATGCAAAGGTGCACCAATATAATCTATTTGCAAAATAACAAATCTAGGGAACACAAGACATTTGAAAATGCCCACACAAGCCCAGGGGCGTCAGGACTGGGGGGGGCAAGGGGGCAGCTCGCCGCCCCCCAAACTTAGAGAGGTGCCGATCATCCTTGCACAGTGCTCCTGCGGGCGGCTACATTCACTGCACGGAGCGGAGGAGCGATGTGAGGTCAGGTGAAAGACCGCAGTGAATGTAGCCGCCCGCAGGAGCACTGTCCATAATACTTAGCCCCTCCTACTCCCTGATAGTCCCGGACTCCCAGCCAGTCCATACACGCACGCAGGGGTGGGGATCTCCCTCTGATGCAGGCAGGCATTATTGCAGCGTGTACGTCTCCATGTCCACCACCCACAGTCATCAGTGTGTACGTCTCCATGTCCCCCAGTCACCAGTGTGTACGTCTCCATGTCCCCCAGTCACCAGTGTGTACGTCTCCATATCCCTCTCCCCCAGTCACCAGTGTGTACATATCCATGTCCCCCTCCCCAGTCACCAGTGTGTACGTCTCCATGTCCCTTTCCCCCAGTCACCAGTGTGTACATCTCCATGTCCCCCTCCCCCAGTCACCAGTGTGTACATCTCCATGTCCCCCTCCCCCAGTCACCAGTGTGTACGTCTCCATGTCCCCCTCCCCCAGTCACCAGTGTGTATGTCTCCATGTCCCCCTCCCCCAGTCACCAGTGTGTACATCTCCATGTCCCCCTCCCCCAGTCACCAGTGTGTACGTCTCCATGTCCCCCTCCCCCAGTCACCAGTGTGTACGTCTCCATGTCCCCCTCCCCCAGTCACCAGTGTGTATGTCTCCATATCCCCCTCCCCCAGTCACCAGTGTGTACATCTCCATGTCCCCCTCCCCCAGTCACCAGTGTGTACGTCTCCATGTCCCACTCCCCCAGTCACCAGTGTGTACATCTCCATGTCCCCCTCCCCTAGTCACCAGTGTGTATGTCTCCATGTCCCCCTCCCCCAGTCACCAGTGTGTACTTCTCCATGTCCCCCTCCCCCAGTCACCAGTGTGTACGTCTCAATGTCCCCCTCCCCCAGTCACCAGTGTGTACGTCTCCATGTCCCACTCCCCCAGTCACCAGTGGGTACATCTCCATGTCCCCCAGTCACCAGTGTGTACGTCTCCATGTCCCTCTCCCCCAGTCACCAGTGTGTACATCTCCATGTCCCCCTCCCCCAGTCACCAGTGTGTACGTCTCCATGTCCCCCTCCCCCAGTCACCAGTGTGTACATCTCCATGTCCCCCTCCCCCAGTCACCAGTGTGTATGTCTCCATGTCCCCCAGTCACCAGTGTGTACGTCTCCATGTCCTCCTCCCCTAGTCACCAGTGTGTATGTCTCCATGTCCCCCTCCCCCAGTCACCAGTGTGTACTTCTCCATGTCTCCCTCCCCCAGTCACCAGTGTGTACGTCTCCATGTCCCCCTCCCCCAGTCACCAGTGTGTACATCTCCATGTCCCCCTCCCCCAGTCACCAGTGTGTATGTCTCCATGTCCCCCAGTCACCAGTGTGTACGTCTCCATGTCCTCCTCCCCTAGTCACCAGTGTGTATGTCTCCATGTCCCCCTCCCCCAGTCACCAGTGTGTACTTCTCCATGTCTCCCTCCCCCAGTCACCAGTGTGTACGTCTCAATGTCCCCCTCCCCCAGTCACCAGTATGTACGTCTCCATGTCCCCCTCCCCCAGTCACCAGTGTGTACATCTCCATGTCCCCCAGTCACCAGTGTGTACGTATCCATGTCCCCCAGTCACCAGTGTGTACGTCTCCATGTCCCCCAGTCACCAGTGTGTACGTCTCCATGTCCCCCTCCCCCAGTCACCAGTGTGTACATCTCCATGTCTCCCTCCCCCAGTCACCAGTGTGTACGTCTTCATGTCCCCATCCCCCAGTCACTAGTGTGTATGTCTCAATGTCCCCCTCCCCCAGTCACCAGTGTGTACGTCTCCATGTCCCCCTCTCCCAGTCACCAGTGTGTACGTCTCAATGCCCCCCCCCCAGTCACCAGTGTGTATGTCTCCATGTCCCCCTCCCCCAGTCACCAATGTGTACTTCTCCATGTCCCCCTCCCCCAGTCACCAGTGTGTACGTCTTCATGTCCCCCTCCCCCAGAAACAAGTGTGTATGTCTCCTTGGCTTCCTTCCCCCACCCTATCACCAGTGTGTACCTCTCCCATGTCCCGCTTTTCCTACCCAGTCACCAATGTACACACTTCCACTGCTTACTGTAGAGAAAGACTGTGTGCGGCCGCAGGCAACGCGGAGAGTGATGCTCCCGCTGCCATAATCAGGGAGGGCGAGCCGGCGGAAGTTAGTGGGCATGGGCCCGTAGTTACAGGTAGTTTTACCAGGCGGCGTTCGAGGGTGCGTGCATACACACACTCCTGCAAACACTAGCAGAACTAAGGAAAGCTGCAGGAGACCGTGCTGCAGCAGTGTCGGCATCCTGTATCTTAGATCTGGCGCCAGTTCGCGAGCCAATCAGAGCGACAATGAGGAGCCACCGCCACTGGACATTGAGCTCTGATTGGCTCACGGACCGGCACCAGATCTAAGATACAGGACGCCACCGCAGGAGGAGACCAAACTGAGTGGGCAGGAGAGGGGCAGGAGATTCGTGTGCTGCGCTCTCCTCTCCCCGACATTCACACTGCACAGCCGGCCCCAGACAGCAGCAACAGCAACAATGGTGAGTTGCACTGCTGGGGGCATATCTGGTACTGTGGGGGCATGTGTATTTGGCAACATAGGGGCATATCTGGCAATGTGGGTGCATATCTGGCACTGTGGGGGCATGTGTATTTGGCACTGTGGGGGCATATCTGGCACTGTGCGGGCTTATCTGGCACCGTGGCGGCATATCTGGCACCAGGGAGGCATATGTGTATCTGGCACTGTGGGGGCATATGTGTATGTGGCACTATTGGGGGCATATGTGTATCTGGCACTATTGGGGGCATATGTGTATCATGCCCCCATTTTAATTGGCCACGCCCCATGTGGCCACACCCATTTTCCGGCACGCGCACACATTACCACAAAGATTTTTTTTCTACTTGCACCACTGCTCCTCCGCCAACCGCAGCGCCTCCATCCCTGGACCTCCTGGACTCTTTTCTATTGTGCTTCCTTCTTCTCCTATCCTGGTATCGCCGTCCCTTCCTCTGTGGCTCTGCCCCCAGGTCTAAGGACTTCTCAGTCCTCACAAGGCACTGAAGGCAGGCACCACTGTTCTGCGGCATAGGATATCTGATTTCCCACAGTTATGTAATTGTCTGTAGCAGGAACACCATAGAAACACCACAGGTATGTTGAAAGGGAGGGTTAAATGATATATAAATAATAAATATAAGGTTACTAAATATAAGGGGGTTATTAATATTATTATTATGGTTGGGTAGTCATTATGGGGGTGAAAGGGTTTAGATCAAGAGCTATTACTTTTATTGGACTTAAAGAAAATTAAATTCTTATTTTGATTGTAGTGAGAGAGGTAATGAAGTGGTTAATATATTCAATTCATTGATTAGTGAGGGCTAATGTTGGTAATGAGATGAGATGTAGTTAATATCCCGGCTGTCGGGATCCCGGCGTTCAGGATCCGGGAATGCCGACAGCGATCGCCAAGGCTATTCCCACTCGTGGGTATCCACGACACCCATAGAGTGTGAATAAAACCTGTGGCGAGCGCAGCAAGCCACTGAGCCCGCAGCATGGCCAGCGCAACAAGCCCACAAGGGGACTCTTTGCGCTCACCCCTCTGCTGGTATTCTGGCAGCCGGGATGCCGCTGTCAGTATATTGAAAGCCGGCATCCTGTCCACCGGGATATCATTACCATCCCATAAGGATATATGGATGTAGCCACGCTCATCGTTGCCGTATGTGCTACACTGTGACTGTGGGGTCTATTTACTAAGCCTTGAATGGAGATAAAGTCAACGGAGATAAAGTACCAGTCACTCAAGTCCTAACTGCCATGTCACAGGCTGGGTTTGATAAATGACAGGAGCTGATTGACTGGTACTTAATCTCTGTCCACTTTATCTCCATCCAAGGCTTAGTAAATAGACCCCTATGTGCAGTCGGCGATTACATTTCATTAACTATGAGGCATTAACTATAAAGGGGTGAAATTTAGAGATTCAGCAATTTAGGGGCGCCAAAATTAGATTATATCTTGCCCCCCCAACCTAAAAACGTTCTGACGCCCCTGCACAAGCCCATGTGTAAATGAAAAGCAGCAATTGTCTATTTTCTAGATAACAGTATAGGAAAGATTCACCTATCCTGGTAGTACTGCAATACCCTCCCTGCTCTAAAAATCCATTTAATATATGGCCTCCAGATGGGGGTGATCTGATAAGAACAGATACGAAGCTTGATCTTAGCTTCATTACCTACATACAAATTCATTACTTAATTAATGACTTACTTTTTTTCTGTATTTTAGTGGTCATTCCGAGTTGTTCCTCGCTAGCTGCTTTTAGCAGCATTACAAACGCTAGGCCGCCGCCCTCTGGGAGTGTATCTTAGCTTAGCAGAATAGCGAACAAAAGATTAGCAGAATTGCTACTAAATAATTCTTTGCAGTTTCTGAGTAGCTCCAGACCTACTCCTAGATTGCGATCACCTCAGTCCGTTTAGTTCCTGGTTTGACGTCACAAACACGCCCTGCGTTCGGCCAGCCACTCCCCCGTTTCTCCAGACACTCCCGGGTTTTTCCCTGACGCCTGCGTTTTTTAGCACACTCCCGGAAAACGCTCAGTTACCACCCAGAAACGCCCCTTTCCTGTCAATCATTCACCGATCAGCAGTGCGACTGAAAAGCGTCGCTGGAACACCAGTAAATCTACTAAGTTTTGTGTTAAATAACTTAGCGCATGCGCCCTGCGTACCATGCGCAAGTGCAGTTAGCAACAAATCGCAGCTTAGTGAAAATTGGCAACGAGCGAACAACTCGGAATGATCACCCTTGTCTTTTCCGGCCTTCACTTTTGGCCATTGTTATGTTATCAGATCAGACGCAGGAGGTGCAAATTTAATCCATTAGAAGGAGCCAGAAGAAAATATGATGTTTCTCATAGCATAACACCCTCCTCCCTCCCCCAACTGATTTCTGTAAGCAGCGACAGGCCAATAGAATGCTGCTGCCCATTGTGACACATGTGTTCTACGATGTCACAATGTGCAGCTGCAGGCCAATAGAATGTTGCCAAGCTGCAGCTACACATTGTGACATCATAGAACACACGTGTCACAATGAGCAGCAACATTCTACTGGTCTGCAGCTGCTTACAGAAATCAGTTGAGGGAGGAGGAGGGTGTTATGCTGTGAGAAGCATAATTGTTTTTCTGTCTCATTCTAATGGAGTAAATTTGCACCTCCTGCAGCTGTTCTGATAACAAAACAATGGCCAAAGTGAAGGCCGGAAAAGACAAAATACAAAAATAAAGTAAGTCATGTATTATAGTATTAATTTGTAAGTAGGAAATAAAGTTAGTACATTAGTATCAATAAGTAAGGAATCAAACCTAGGTAGGCCTCGCATCCTGAGTGCCTATACTACCACTGTGCTGTTTAAAAACACTTTGAATAGAGGCTGGGACATGAACAGAAACAAGAACTAGACACAAAATGGGACTTTGCAGAGCATTTTCCAGCTCTCATTATTAGTTGTTACATATAGAAGTTCAACAAATTAGTGAATGCAAAGGTGCACCAAAGTAATCCATTTGCAAAATAACTAGAGATGTGCAGTGAGTATACTGCATTTCGTGTTTTGGTTTTGGATTCGGTTCCACGTTCATGTTTTGGATTCAGACGCGTTTTGGCAAAACCACCCTTTCGGATTTTTGTCGTATTCGGATGCGTTTTGGATTCGGGTGTTTTTTTTTTAAAAACCTCAAAAACAACTTAAATCATAGAATTTGGAGGTAATTTTGATCTTATAGTATTATTAACCTCAATAACTATAATTTCCACTCATTTCCAGTCTATTCTGAACACCTCACACCTCACAATATTATTTTTAGTCCTAAAATTTGCACCAAGGTCGCTGGATGACTAAGCTAAGCGACCCAAGTGGTCGGCACAAACACCTGGCCCATCTAGGAGTGGCACTGCAGTGTCAGACAGGATGGCACTTCACAAAATAGTCCCCAAACAGCACAGGATGCAAAGATAAATAAAAAAAGAGGTGCAAGATGGAATTGTCCTTGGGCCCTCCCACCCACCCTTATGTTGTATAAACAGGACATGCACACTTTAACAAACCAATCATTTCAGCGACAGGGTCTGCCACACGACTGTGGCTGAAATGAGTGGTTGGTTTGGGCCCCCACCAAAAAAGAAGCAATCAATCTCTCCTTGCACAAACTGGCTCTACAGAGGCAAGATGTCCACCTCATCCTCATCCTTCAATTCCTCACCCCTTTCACTGTGTACATCCTCCTCCTCACAGAGTATTAATTCGTCCCCACTGGAATCCACCATCACAGGTCCCTGTGTACTTTCTGGAGGCAATTGCTGGTAAATGTCTCCACGGAGGAATTTATAATTCATTTTGATGAACATCATCTTCTCCACATTTTCTGGAAGTAACCTCCTACGCCGATCGCTGACAAGGTGAACGGCTGCACTAAACCCTCTTTCAGAGTACACACTGGAGGGGGGACAACTTAGGTAAAATAAAGCCAGTTTGTGCAAGGGCCTCCAAATTGCCTCTTTTTCCTGCCAGTATACGTACTGTCTGACATGCCTACAGCGATGCGGTCACTCATATAATCCTCCACCATTCTTTCAATGGTGACAAAATCATATGCAGTGACAGTAGACGACATGTCAGTAATCGTTGGCAGGTCCTTCAGTCCGGACCAGATGTCAGCACTTGCTCCTGACTGCCCTGCATCACCGCCAGCAGGTGGTTTTGGAAATGTTATCCTTTTCCTGGCAGCTCCAGTGGCGGTAGAAAATAAAGGAGGTGCTGTTGGCGGGTCACGTTCCGCTTGACTTGACAATTGTCTCACCAGCAGGTCTTTGAACATCTGCAGACTTGTGTCTGCCGGAAAGAGAGATACAACTTAGGCTTTAAACCTAGGATCGAACACGGTGGCCAAAATGTAGTGCTCTGATTTCAACAGATTGACCACCCGTGAATCCTGGTTTAGCGAATGAAGGGCTCCATCCACAAGTCCCACATGCCTAGCGGAATTGCTCCATTTTAGCGCCTCCTTCAATCTCTACAGCTGCTTCTGCAAAAGCCTGATGAGGGGAATGACCTGACTTAGGCTGGCGGTGTCTGAACTGACTTCACGTGTGGCAAGTTCAAAGGGTTGGAGAACCTTGCACAACATGGAAATCATTCTCCACTGTGCTTGAGTCAGGTGCATTCCCCCTCCTTTGCCTATATCATAGGCAGATGTATAGGCTTGAATGGCCTGTTGCTGCTCTTCCATCCTCTGAAGCATATAGAGTGTTAAATTCCACCTTTTGCTTCAGATGATGGCAGGGCATGTTCATGAGTGTTTGCTGTTGCTCCAGTCTTTGGCACGCGGTGCCTGAATGCCGTAAGTGGGCCGCAATTTTTCGGGCCACCGACAGCATCTCCTGCACGCTCCTGTCGTTTTTTACAAGATTCTGCACCACCAAATTAATTGTATGTACAAAACATGGGACGTGCTGGAATTTGCCCACATGTAATTCATGCACAATATTGGTGGCGTTGTCCGATATCACAAATTCCCAGGAGAGTCCAATTGGGGTAAGCCAATCTGTGATGATGTTCCTCAGTTTCCGTAAGAGGTTGTCAGCTGTGTGCCTCTTATGGAAAGCGGTGATACAAAGCGTAGCCTGCCTAGGAACGAGTTGGCATTTGCGAGATGTTGCTACGGGTGCCTCCGCTGCTGTTGCTGCAGGAGGCAATACATCTACCCAGTGGGCTGTCACATTCATATAGTCCTTAGTCTGCCCTGCTCCACTTGTCCACATGTGCGTGGTTAAGTGGACAGTGGGTACAACTGCATTTTTTAGGAAACTGAGGGCACTTTTTCTGACGTCTGTGTACATTCTCGGTATCGCCTGCCTAGAGAAGTGGAACCTAGATGGGATTTGGTACCGGGGACACACTACCTCAAGCAATTCTCTGTGAACTAACGGTGGATACCGGACACACGTCTAACACCAACATAGTTGTCAAGGCCTGAGTTATCCACTTTGCAACAGGATGACTGCTGTGATATTTCATCTTCCTCACAAAGGACTGTTGGACAGTCAATTGCTTACTGGAAGTAGTACAAGTGGTCTTCCGACTTCCCCTCTGGGATGACGATCGACTTCCAGCAGCAACAACAGCAGTGCCCGCAGCAGTAGGCGTTACACTCAAGGATCCATCAGAGGAATCTCAGTTAGGAGAGGACTCGTCAGACTTGCCAGTGACATGGCCTGCAGGACTATTGACGTTCCTGTCTAAGGAGGAAATTGACATTGAGGGAGTTGGTGGTGTGGTTTGGAGGAGCTTGGGTACAAGAGGAAGAAGGGATTTAGTTGTCAGTGGACTGCTTCCGCTGTCACCCAAAGTTTTTAAACTTGTCAATGACTTATGATGAATGCGCTCCAGGTGACGTATAAGGGAGGATGTGTTTAGGTGGTTAACGTCCTTACCCCTACTTATTACAGCTTGACAATGGCAACACATGACTTGACACCTGTTGTCCGCATTTCTGTTAAAATAATTCCACACCGAAGAGGTGATTTTTTGGGGGGGATTTTGACCAGGCATGTCAATGGCCTTATTCATCCCACAGACAACAGATGTTTCCCCGGGTGCCTGACTTAAACAAACCACCTCACCATCAGAATCCTCCTCGTCAATTTCCTCCTCAGCGCCAGCAGCACCCATATCCTCATCCTGGTGTACTTCAACAGTGACATCTTTAATTTGAATATCAGGAACTGGACTGTGGGTGCTCCTTCAGCACTTGCAGGGGGCGTGCAAATGGTGGAAGGAGCCAACTCTTCCCGTCCAGTCCTGGGAAGGTCAGGCATCGCAACCGACACAATTGGACTCTCCTTGGGGATTTGTGATTTAGAAGAACGCACAGTTCTTTGCTGTGCTTTTGCCATCTTAACTCTTTTCATTTTTCTAGCTGGAGGATGAGTGCTTCCATCGTCATGTGAAGCTGAACCACTAGTCATGAGGAATATAGGAGAGGGCCTTAGCCATTCCTTGCCACTCCATGTCGTAAATGGCATATTGTTAAGTTTACGCTTCTCCTCAGATGATTTTAATTTAGATTTTTGGGTCATTTTACTGAACTTTTTGGATTTTACATGCTCTCTACTATGACATTGGACATCGGCCTTGGCAGATGACGTTGATGGCATTTCATCGTCTCTGCCATGACTAGTGGCAGCAGCTTCAGCACTAGGTGGAAGTGGATCTTGATCTTTCCCTATTTTACTCTCCAAATTTTTGTTCTCCATTCTTTAATGTGTGGAATTATATGCCAGTAATAAATCTGGAATTAGACGGCAGTAATGTCTGGAATTAGATACCACTAGATAGATACCAGATACCACTGTGACTGGAATGATGATGACCTATGCACAGTAACAGGACAATACCACAGCACCCTACAGCAGCAAGATGCAGCACAACTATTAGTAATGTAGTATTACTGAGCACCACAAGACACTGAGCACTGATTATACTGAGCACTGATGATACTGAGCACTGATACTGAGCACTGATGATAATGAGCACTGAGTATACTGAGCACTGTACTGAGCACTGATGATGCTGAGCACTGATGATACTGAGCACTGATTATACTGAGCACTGATGATACCGAGCACTGATGATACCGAGCACTGATTATACTGAGCACTGATTATACTGAGCACTGATACTGAGCACTGATGTTACTGAGCACTGATGATACTGAGCACTGATACTGAGCACTGATGACACTGAGCACTTATTATACTGAGCACTGATGATACTGAGCACTGATACTGAGCACTGATGATACTGAGCACTGATGGTACTGAGCACTGATAACACTGAGCACTAATGATACTGAGCACTGATGATGATGAGCACTAATGATACTGAGCACTGATTATACTGAGCACTGATGATAGTGAGCACTGATGATAATGAGCACTGAGTATACTGAGCACTGTACTGAGCACTGATGATGCTGAGCACTGATGATACTGAGCACTGATTATACTGAGCACTGATGATACCGAGCACTGATGATACCGAGCACTGATTATACTGAGCACTGATTATACTGAGCACTGATACTGAGCACTGATGTTACTGAGCACTGATGATACTGAGCACTGATACTGAGCACTGATGACACTGAGCACTTATTATACTGAGCACTGATGATACTGAGCACTGATACTGAGCACTGTTGATACTGAGCACTGATGGTACTGAGCACTGATGATACTGAGCACTGATAATACTGAGCACTGATACTGAGCACTGATGATGATGAGCACTAATGATACTGAGCACTGATTATACTGAGCACTGATGATACTGAGCACTGATGATACTGAGCACTGATACTGAGCACTGATAATAATAACCACTGTGATAAAGAGCACTGCTGATACTGAGCCCTGATGATACTGAGCACTGATACTGAGCACTGGTGATAATGAGCACTGGTGATACTGAGCAATGATGATACTGAGCACTGATACTGAGCACTGGTGATAATGAGCACTGATGATACTGAGCACTGATGATACTGAGCACTGATACTGAGCACTGATGATACTGAGCACTGATACTGAGCACTGATGATAATGAGCACTGAAGATAATGAGCACTGATGATACTGAGCACTGATGATACTACGGAAAACTGACACTGAGCAGCACGATGCAGCACAAGACACTGTACTAGTATTAGTGAGCAGCACAAAAGCACTCTGGAATTGTCACCTCCCAGAAACAACTGTGACTGGAATGATGATGAACGATACACAGTCACAGGACACTACTAACACAGCACCCTACAGCAGCAAGATGCAGCACAAGAGAGACACTGTACTAGTAACTACTGTATTACTGAGCAGCACAAAAACACTCTGGAATTGTCACCCCCCAGATACCACTGTGACTGGAATGATGATGATGAACGATACACAGTCACAGGACACTACTAACACAGCACCCTACAGCAGCAAGATGCAGTACAAGAGAGACACAGTACTAGTATTAATGAGCAGCAATAAATACTGATACTGAGCACTGATATTGAGATTTGTCACTGAGAGAACATAGTCACGTCCTCTCTGTACCCTCTACAATGCACGAGTAAAAATGGCGGCGACGCGCGGCTCTTTATATGGAATCCAAATCTCGCGAGAATCCGACAGCGGGATGATGACGTTTTGCCTCGTTCGGGTTTTCCGAGTCAGGCGGGAACAACCGAGCCTGCCTCGGACCCATGTAAAACACGTGGAGTTCGGGTGGGTTGGGTTCTCGGAGAACCAAACCAGCTCATCTCTAAAAATAACATATTTAGGGAACACAAGACATTTGAAAATGCGCATACAAGCACATGTGAAAATGAAAAGCAGCATTTGTCTATTTTTTGGATAACAGAATAAGAAAGGTGCACCTGTCCTGGTAGTACTGCAATACTCCCCTGTTCTAAAAATCAATTTATTATATGGCCTCCAGATGGGGGGGGCGATCT
The DNA here is from genome assembly GCF_028390025.1 of Pseudophryne corroboree. Taxonomy (NCBI): domain Eukaryota; kingdom Metazoa; phylum Chordata; class Amphibia; order Anura; family Myobatrachidae; genus Pseudophryne; species Pseudophryne corroboree. Next base: position 861,947,770 of record NC_086444.1, on the reverse strand, counting down.
GATAAGAACAGATACTAAGCTTGATCTTAGCTTCATTACCTACTTACAAATTCATTACTTAATACATGACGTACTATATTTCTATGTTTTGTCTTTTCTGGCCTTCAGTTTTGTCCATTGTTATGTTATCAGATCATCCGCGGGAGGTGCAAATTTACTACACTAGAAGGAGCTATTAAAAAAAAATTATGTTTCCCATCAGGCCCGGCGCTACCCGCTCAGCAAAGGGATGCAGTGCAGGTAGGCGCCGGGCAGGAGAGTGTCTGCCGTAATGTGTAAAAAGGGGGCGCTGTCTGCCGTAGTGTGTAAGAAGGGGACGCTGTCTGCCGTAATGTGTAAAAAGGGGACACTGTCTGCTGTAATGTGTAAAAAGGGACTCTGTCTGCCGTAATGTGTAATAAGGGGGACCCAAGGGGGCGGAGCTACACAGGATCATGCTATTGAAGATCTGGCCAGCACAACTGTGGTAAGTGGATGTAAAAAGAGTGAGAGAGAAAGTGTGTGTGTGTGTGTGTGTGTGTGTGTGTGTGTGTGTGTGTGTGTGTGTGTGTGTGTGTGTGTGTGTGTGTGTGTTGTTTGTATTTATGTATATACTGTATTTATCTATGTGTGTATCTGTATGCAGAGCCGTCATGTGTAAAAAGGGGACGCTGCCTACCGTAATGTGTAATAAGGGGGATGCTGTCTGCCGTAATGTGTAATAAGGGGGACACTGTCTGCCGTAATGTGTAAAAAAGGGACACTGTCCGCCGTAATGTGTAAAAAGGGGGACACTGTCTGCCGTAATGTGTAAAAAGGGGGCGCTGTCTGCCGTAATGTGTAAAAAGGGGGCGCTGTCTGCCGTAGTGTGTAAGAAGGGGACGCTGTCTGCCGTAATGTGTAAAAAGGGGACACTGTCTGCCGTAATGTGTAAAAAGGGACTCTGTCTGCCGTAATGTGTAAAAAGGGGACGCTGTCTGCCGTAATGTGTAAAAAGGGGGACGCTGTCTGCCATAATGTGTAAAAAGGGGACGCTGTCTGCCGTAATGTGTAAAAAGGGGACGCTGTCTGCCGTAATGTGTAAAAAGGGGATGCTGTCGACCGTAATGTGTAAGAAGGGGACTCTGTCCGCCGTAATGTGTAAAAAGGGGGACGCTGTCTGACGTAATGTGTAAAAAGGGACGCTGTTTGCCATAATGTGTAAAAAGGGGGATGCTGTCTGCCTTAACGTGTAAAAAGGGGAGCGCTGTCTGCCGTAATGTGTAAAAAGGGAAATCTGTCCGCCGTAATGTGTAAAAGGGGCTCTACCTGGTGTAGTGGCGCTGCTGTGCGGCGTAGTTTGAATAATGGAGACTACTATAATATGTAATATGAATTGGTGTTATTTTGTGGCCACACCCCTTCCCCATGAAGCCACGCCCCCAATTTTTTTGTGCGCGCCACAGGCGCGCAGTGCCCCTGTTCTGCATGCAGGGAGGCCGCCAATGCCCTCTCTTGCACACAGCGCTAAAATGTCTAGTTACGGCACTGTCTGTGTGTAGGGCCGTAACTAGCGCTGCACAGGGTGTGTATGGGCAGAGAGTTCACATCCATAGGCTTATACGGATCTCCTGCAGCTCAGGGGCCCAAGAGGCCATGGTAACCCTCCGGCCCTGCATGTTGAGTATGGGAGGGCGCAAATTTATATTTTGCAGGAGGGCGCCGAACACCCTAGCACCGGCCCTGTTTCCCATAGCATAACACCCTCTTCCCTCCCCTAACTGATTTCTACAAGCAGTGACAGGTCAATAGAATGCTGCAGCCCATTGTGACACGTGTGTTCTGCGATGTCACAATGTGCAGCTGCAGGCCAATAGAATGCTGCCAAGCTGCAGCTGCACATTGTGACATCATAGAACACACATGTCATAATAAGCAGCAACATTCTACAGGTCTGCAGCTGCTTACAGAAATCAGTTGAGGGAGGAGGAGGGTGTTATGCTGTGAGAAGCATAATTTTTTTTGCTGGCTCCTTCTAATGGAGTAAATTTGCACCTCCTGCAGCTGATCTGATAACAAAACAATGGCCAAAGTGAAGGCCGGAAAAGACAAAATACAGAAATAAAGTAAGTCATGTATTATAGTATTAATTTGTAAGTAGGAAATAAAGTTATTTTATTCATAAGAATAAATAAGGCATCAAACCTCGGAAGGCCTCGCATCCTGAGTGCCTATACTACCATTGTGCTGCTTAAAAACGCTTTGAGTAGAGGCCGGAAAATGAATAGAAACAAAAACTAGACACAAAATGGGACTTTGTAGATCATATTCCAGCTTTCATTATAAGTTGTTACATATAGAAGTTCAACAAATTAGTGAATGCAAAGGTGCACCAATGTAATCCATTTGCAAAATAAAAAATTTAGGGAACAGAAGACATTTGAAAATGCACACACAAGCCCATGTGAAAATGAAAAGCAGCAATTGTCTATTTTTTGGATAACAGTATAGGAAAGATGCACCGGTCCTGGAAGTGCTGCAATACCCTCCCTGCTCTAAAAATCCATTTAATATAGGGCCTCCAGATGGGGGTGATCTGATAAGAACAGATACTAAGCTTGATTTTAGCTCCATTACCTACTTACAAATTCATTACTTAATTCATGACATACTTTATTTCTGTATTTTGTATTTTCAGGCCTTCACTTTTGGCCATTGTTATGTTATCAGATCAGACGCAGGAGGCACAAATTTACTACACTAGAAGGAGCCAGAAGAAAATATGATGTTTCTCATAGCATAACACCATCCTCCCTCCCCCAACTGATTTCTGTAAGCAGCGACAGGCCAATTGAATGCTGCTGCCCATTGTGACACATGGGTTCTACGATGTCACACTGTGCAGCTGCAGGCCAATAGAATGCTGCCAAGCTGCAGCTACACATTGTGACATCATAGAACACACGTGTCACAATGAGCAGCAACATTCTATTGGTCTGCAGCTGCTTACAGAAATCAGTTGAGGGAGGAGGAGGAGGAAGGTGTTATGCTGTGAGAAGCATTATTTTTTTGCTGGCTCCTTCTAATGGAGTAAATTTGCACCTCCTGCAGCTGATCTGATAACAAAACAATTGCCAAAGTGAAGGCCGGAAAAGACAAAATACAGAAATAAAGTAAGTCATGTATTATAGTATTAATTTGTAAGTAGGAAATTCAGTTAGTACATTAGTATCAATAAGTAAGGAATCAAACCTAGGTAGGCCTCGCATCCTGAGTGCCTATACTACCACTGTGCTGTTTAAAAACGCTTTGAATAGAGGCCGGGACATGAACAGAAACAAAAACTTGACACAAAATGGGACTTTGCTAAGCATTTTCCAGCTTTCATTATTAGTTGTTACATATAGAAGTTCAACAAATGAGTGAATGCAAAGGTGCACCAAAGTAATCCATTTGCAAAATAATAAGATTTTACTCACCGGTAAATCTATTTCTCGTAGTCCGTAGTGGATGCTGGGAACTCCGAAAGGACCAGGGGGAATAGCGGCTCCGCAGGAGACTGGGCACAACTAAAGAAAGCTTTAGGTCACCTGGTGTGCACTGGCTCCTCCCACTATGACCCTCCTCCAAGCCTCAGTTAGGATACTGTGCCCGGAAGAGCTGACACAATAAGGAAGGATTTTGAATCCCGGGTAAGACTCATACCAGCCACACCAATCACACCGTATAACTCGTGATACTATACCCAGTTAACAGTATGAAAACACTGAGCCTCTCAACAGATGGCTCAACAATAACCCTTTTGTTAACAATAACTATGTACAAGTATTGCAGACAATCCGCACTTGGGATGGGCGCCCAGCATCCACTACGGACTACGAGAAATAGATTTACCGGTGAGTAAAATCTTATTTTCTCTAACGTCCTAGTGGATGCTGGGAACTCCGAAAGGACCATGGGGATTATACCAAAGCTCCCAAACGGGCGGGAGAGTGCGGATGACTCTGCAGCACCGAATGAGAGAACTCAAGGTCCTCCTCAGCCAGGGTATCAAATTTGTAGAATTTTGCAAACGTGTTTGCCCCTGACCAAGTAGCAGCTCGGCAAAGTTGTAAAGCCGAGACCCCTCGGGCAGCCGCCCAAGATGAGCCCACCTTCCTTGTGGAATGGGCTTTTACAGATTTAGGATGCGGCAGTCCAGCCGCAGAATGCGCCAGCTGAATTTGTGCTACAAATCCAGCGATCAATAGTCTGCTTAGAAGCAGGAGCACCCAGTTTGTTGGGTGCATACAGGATAAATAGCGAGTCAGTTTTCCTGACTCTAGCCGTCCTGGAAACATAAATTTTCAAGGCCCTGACTACGTCCAGTAACTTGGAATCCTCCAAGTCCCTAGTAGCCGCAGGCACCACAATAGGTTGCTTCAAGTGAAAAGCTGATACCACCTTAGGGAGAGAACTGGGGACGAGTCCTCAATTCCACCCTATCCATATGGAAAATCAGATAAGGGCCTTTACATGACAAAGCCGCCAATTCTGACACATGCCTGGCCGAAGCCAAGGCCAATAACATGACCACTTTCCACGTGAGATATTTTAGATCCACGGTTTTAAGTGGTTCAAACCAATGTGATTTTAAGAAACTCAACACCACGTTGAGATCCCAAGGTGCCACTGGAGGCACAAAAGGGGCTGAATATGCAGCACTCCCTTTACAAAAGTCTGAACTTCAGGCAGTGAAGCCAGTTCTTTCTGAAAGAAAGTCGACAGAGCCGAAATCTGGACCTTAATGGAACCCAATTTTAGGCCCATAGTCACTCCTGACTGTAGGAAGTGCAGAAATCGACCCAGCTGAAATTCCTCCGTTGGGGCCTTCCTGGCCTCACACCACGCAACATATTTTCGCCAAATACGGTGATAATGGTTTGCGGTTACTTCTTTCCTAGCTTTAATCAGCGTAGGAATGACTTCCTCCGGAATGCCCTTTTCCTTTAGGATCCGGTGTTCAACCGCCATGCCGTCAAACGCTGTTGCGGTAAGTCTTGGAACAGACAGGGCCCCTGCTGTAGCAGATCCTGTCTGAGCGGTAGAGGCCATGGGTCCTCTGATATCATTTCTTGAAGTTCTGGGTACCAAGCTCTTCTTGGCCAATCCGGAACCACGAGTATCGTTCTTACTCCTCGCCTTCTTATTATTCTCAGTACCTTTGGTATGAGAGGCAGAGGGGGGAACACATAAACCGACTGGTACACCCACGGTGTCACTAGAGAGTCCACAGCTGTTGCCTGAGGGTCTCTTGACCTGGCGCAATATTTATCTAGTTTTTTGTTTAAGCGGGACGCCATCATGTCCACCTGTGGCCTTTCCCAACGGTTTACCATCAGTTGGAAGACTTCTGGATGAAGTCCCCACTCTCCCGGGTGTAGATCGTGTCTGCTGAGGAAGTCTGCTTCCCAGTTATCCACTCCCGGAATGAACACTGCTGACAGTGATAACACGTGATTTTCCGCCCATCGGAGAATCCTTGTGGCTTCTGCCATCGCCATCCTGCTTCTTGTGCCTCCCTGTCGGTTTACATGGGCGACTGCCGTGATGTTGTCTGATTGGATCAGTACCGGCTGGTTTTGAAGCAGAGGCCTTGCCTGACTCAGGGCATTGTAAATGGCCCTCAGTTCCAGAATATTTATGTGTAGGGAAGTCTCCTGACTTGACCAAAGTCCCTGGAAGTTTCTTCCCTGTGTGACTGCCCCCCAGCCTCAAAGGCTGGCATCCGTGGTCACCAGGACCCAGTCCTGTATGCCGAACCTGCGGCCCTCTTGAAGATGGGCACTCTGCAGCCACCACAGTAGCGATACCCTGGTCCTTGGAGACAGGGTTATCAGCCGATGCATCTGAAGATGCGATCCGGACCACTTGTCCAACAGGTCCCACTGAAAAGTTCTTGCATGGAACCTGCCGAATGGGATTGCTTCGTAGGAAGCTACCATTTTTCCCAGGACTCGCGTGCAATGATGCACCGATACCTGTTTCGGCTTCAGGAGGTCTCTGACTAGAGATGACAGCTCCTTGGCTTTCTCCTCCGGGAGAAACACTTTTTTCTGGTCTGTGTCCAGAACCATCCCCAGGAACAGTAGACGTGTCGTAGGAACCAGCTGTGACTTTGGAATGTTTAGATTCCAACCGTGCTGTTGTAGCACTTTCCGAGATAGTGCTACCCCGACTAACAACTGCTCCTTGGACCTCGCCTTTATAAGGAGATCGTCCAAGTACGGGATAATTAAAACTCCCTTTTTTCGAAGGAGTATCATCATTTCGGCCATTACCTTGGTAAACACCCTCGGTGCCGTGTACAGTCCAAACGGCAGTGTCTGGACTTGGTAATGGCAATCCTGTACCACAAATCTGAGGTACTCCTGGTGAGGATGGTAAATGGGGACATTCAGGTAAGCATCCTTGATGTCCAGGGATACCATGTAATCCCCCTCGTCCAGGCTTGCAATAACCGCCCTGAGCGATTCCATCTTGAACTTGAATTTTTTATGTATGTGTTCAAGGATTTTAAATATAAAATGGGTCACACCGAACCGTGCGGTTTTGGTACCCCAAACAGTGTGGAATAGTAACCCCGTCCTTGTTGAAGTAGGGGCACCTTGACTATCACCTGCTGGGAATACAGCTTGTGAATTGCCTCTAGCACAGCCTCCCTGCCTGAGGGAGTTGTCGGCAAGGCAGATTTGAGGAAACGGCGGGGGGAAGACATCTCGAATTCCAGCTTGTACCCCTGAGATACTACTTGAAGGAAACAGGGATCCACCTGTGAGCGAGCCCACTGATCGCTGAAATTTTTGAGGCGGCCCCCCACCGTACCTGGCTACGCCTGTGGAGCCCCCGCGTCATGCGGTGGGCTCAGAGGAAGCGGTAGAAACATTTTGATTCTGGGAACTGGCTGACTGGTGCAGCTTTTTCCCTCTTCCCTTGTCTCTATGCAGAAAGGAAGCGCCTTTGACCCGCTTGCTTTTCTGAAGCCGAAAGGACTGTACCTGATAATACAGTGCTTTCTTAGTCTGTGAGGAAACCTGAGGTAAAAAAATTTCTTCCCAGCTGTTGCTGTGGATACGAGGTCCCAGAGACCATCCCCAAATAATTCCTCACCCTTATAAGGCAGAATCTCTATGCGCCTTTTAAAGTCAGGATCACCTGTCCAGTGACAGGTCTCTAACACCCTCCTGACAGAATGGACATTACATTAATTTTGGATGCCAGCCGGCAAAATATCCCTCTGTGCATCCCTCATATATAAGACGACGTCTTTAATATGTTCATATGTTAGTAGTATCCCTGTTTGACAGGGTCACCGACCACGCTGCAGCAGCACGATCTGCAGGTCTCAGTCTAGTACCTGAGTGTGTAAATACAGACTTCAGGATAGCCTCCTGCTTTTTATCAACAGGTACCTTCAAAATGGCCGTATCCTAAGACGACAGTGCCACCTTTTTTGACAACCGTGTGAGCGCCTTATCCACCCTAGGGGATATCTCCCAGCGTAACTTATCCTCTGGCGGGAAAGGGTACGCCATCAGTAACTTTTTAGAAATTACCAGTTTCACTTTCTTATCGGGGGAACCCACGCTTTTTCACACACTTCATTCACTCATCTGATGGGGGAACAAAACACTGCATGCTTTTTCTCCCCAAACATAAAACCCATTTTTAGAGGTACTTGGGTTAATGTCAGAAATGTGTAACACATTTTTTATTGCCGGGATCAAGTCACGGATGTTCCTAGTGGATTGTGTATATGTCTCAACCTTGTCGACACTGGAGTCAGACTCCGTGTCGACATCTGTGTCTGCCATCTGAGGGAGCGGGCGTTTTTGAGCCCCTGATGGCCTTTGAGACGCCTGGGCAGGCGCGGGCTGAGAAGCCGTCTGTCCCAGAGCTGTTACGTCATCCAGCCTTTTATGTAAGGAGTTGACACTGTCGGTTAATACCTTCCACCTATCCATCCACTCTGGTGTCGGCCCCACAGGGGGCGACATCACATTTATCGGCATCTGCTCCGTCACCACATAAGCCTCCTCATCAAACATGTCGACACAGCCGTACCGACACACCGCACACACACAGGGAATGCTCTGACTGAGGACAGGACCCCACAAAGCCCTTTGGGGAGACAGAGAGAGAGTATGCCAGCACACACCAGAGCGCTATATAATGTGGGGATTAACACTCTAACTGAGTGAATTTTCCCCAATAGCTGCTTGTATATACAATATTGCGTCTAAATTTAGTGCCCCCCCTCTCTTTTTAACCCTTTGAGCCTGAAAACTGCAGGGGAGAGCCTGGGGAGCTGTCTTCCAGCTGCACTGTGAAGAGAAAATGGCGCCAGTGTGCTGGGGGAGATAGCTCCGCCCCTTTTTCGCAGACTTTTCTCCCGCTTTTTTATGGATTCTGGCAGGGGTATTTATCACATATATAGCCTCTGGGACTATATATTGTGATTATTTTGCCAGCCAAGGTCTTATTATTGCTGCTCAGGGCGCCCCCCCCCCAGCGCCCTGCACCCTCAGTGACCGGAGTGTGAAGTGTGTATGAGGAGCAATGGCGCACAGCTGCAGTGCTGTGCGCTACCTTGGTGAAGACTGATGTCTTCTGCCGCCGATTTTCCGGACCTCTTCTTGCTTCTGGCTCTGTAAGGGGGACGGCGGCGCGGCTCCGGGACCGAACACCAAGGACGGGCCTGCGGTCGATCCCTCTGGAGCTAATGGTGTCCAGTAGCCTAAGAAGCCCAAGCTAGCTGCAAGCAGGTAGGTTCGCTTCTTCTCCCCTTAGTCCCTCGGTGCAGTGAGCCTGTTGCCAGCAGGTCTCACTGTAAAATAAAAAACCTAACATATACTTTCTTTCTAGAAGCTCAGGAGAGCCCCTAGTGTGCATCCAGCTCGGCCGGGCACAAAGATCTAACTGAGGCTTGTAGGAGGGTCATAGTGGGAGGAGCCAGTGCACACCAGGTGACCTAAAGCTTTCTTTAGTTGTGCCCTGTCTCCTGCGGAGCCGCTATTCCCCCTGGTCCTTTCGGAGTTCCCAGCATCCACTAGGACGTTAGAGAAAACATATTTAGGGAACAAAAGACATTTGAAAATGCGCACACAAGCACATGTGAAAATGAAAAGCAGCAATTATCTATTTTTTGGATAACAGAATAACATACCTCCCAACTTTTTGGTGTAAGCAGGCGGGAGTCTCGTGCGGCGACCCGAAAAGGGGGCGTGGTCTATCTCGTGATGGGCTTGACCTAGCTCGTGATGGGCGTGGTCTCGCCAAACGGCCCAGGTTTTTGCCTTTTGGGGGCGTGCCCGGCTCTCCCCGAGAGCTCTCTCCCGCTCCCCTCCGAGCTCTGAATATATGCCGTGCGCGTGCGCACAGCATGTATTCAGTGATCACCGGCTGCTTTGCAGAGCAGCGTGTGATCAAAGCCTCCCCCCAACTGCCCCCCCACCCGCGGGACACTGCTGCCCGCGGGTGGGACAGCGGGACAGGGTCCGAATATCGGGACTGTCCCAGTTGGGAGGTATGGAATAAGAAAGGTGCACCTGTCCTGGTAGTACTGCAATACTCCCCTGTTCTAAAAATCCATTTATTATATGGCCTCCTTATGGGGGGTAATCTGATAAGAACAGATACTAAGCTTTATATTAGCTTCATTACCTACTTACAAATTCATTACTTAATTCATGACTTACTTTATTTCTGTATTTTGTCTTTTCCGGCCTTCAGTTTTGTCCATTGTTATGTTATCAGATCATCCGCGGGAAGCGCAAATTTACTACACTAGAAGGATCTATTAAAAAATATGATGTTTCTCATAGCATAACACCCTCCTACCTCCCCCAACTGATTTCTACAAGCAGCAACAGGCCAATAGAATGCTGCTGCCCATTGTGACACGTGTGCTCTACAATGTCACAATATGCAGCTGCAGGCCAATAGAATGCTGCCAAGCTGCAGCTACACATTGTGACATCATAGAACACACATGTCATAATAAGCAGCAGCATTCTACTGGTCTGCAGCTGCTTACAGAAATCAGTTGAGGGATGAGGAGGAGGGTGTTATGCTGTGAGAAGCATCATTTTTTTGCTGGCTCCTTCTCTAATGGAGTAAATTTGCACCTCCTGCAGCTGATCTGATAACAAAGCAATCCCCAAAGTGAAGGCCGGAACAGACAAAATACAGAAATAAGCTAAGTTATCATGTATTATATTATTAAGTTATAAGGAGGAAATTACGTTAGTACATTCTTAACAATAAGTGTGGCCAGGGGTGTATCTAGGGGTCCGAGCGCCCCTGGCAAAGTCATGGGCAGGCCACACACACACACACACACACACACACACACACACATTTGAAATAAGGGAGCAGTGTCAAAAAAGGAATGTGACCTTGTGGGGAAGGGGCATGGCCACACAATAGTGCTTCCAATTCAAATCATGCCACACAGTATCACATTACACCATACAGTAGTGTCCATTACTCACATTACAATGCACAGTAGTGTCTCTTATTCACGTTACGCCACACAGTCATACCCCATAGAAAACACCGTCTATAAAGGGCATATGGGGAATGCAAATAGAAAATGGAAATGTGGACCAGTGCTAATAAATATATTCATAATTTTATATGGGGAATGCAGTCAAACCACATTTGCCATTAGTATACCTGATCCTGCCGATAGGAACACACATATACACTTACATACATAGTCACGCACAAAACACATACATATGATATACAGTACAGTCACACATGCAGTTTACATACCCTCCAACATTTGACACATAAAAATCGGTACAAATTAAAAAAGGAGGCGTGGCCACGGGTTTCCTATACTTTCAATGTTATTTTGGAGAGCTAACAATCGGTACAGACCATAAAATAAAGGTACTGTACGTTTTAAAAAGGTACAATTGGAGGGTATGAGTATATACAAATACAGTCACATACATACTGTGTATAGTAACACACTTATTCACATACATAGTCACACACTAAAACACACAAAAATACAGTAGATACTTATTCACACACAAACATACATTCATACATAGTCACACGCATACATAAATTTAGTCACAGACATACATACAGACAGACTATATAGTATCCCCCCACTCCCCACATTACAGATAGGGTACGCTGATTGCAATTACTTTAGTAGCTCATTGTCAGTGAGTGTCGTGTAGTTCCAATCCCGAGCTTCCACTCCATCCACGGCCCTAGCCCAGTGCAGGGCAGTGCAGTCCTGTGCCTTGACCCCCCACCTCCCCATAATCCGGCTCTGACTGTACCTGGTAACTGTATGTCACTGCCGGCAGGGCCGTAACTACGTGTGTGCCAAGGGGGCTTGGCACACAGCGCAGTTGCCCTGGGGGCGCAACTGCCAGCGGCATGTAATGAGTCAAATTGACTCATTACATGCCGCCTCTGTGTGCGCCGTGCGCCGCGCTGGAGGAGAGAGACCAGCGCCGGGTTCAAGGAGGAGGAGGGAGGGGGAGCAGGGAGCCGCAGCAGCGCTATTTGATTGGTAGTAAGCGCCGCTGCAGCATCCCCCTCTCCTTCTGTATTGGCTGCCCGGCGCTGCTATGGATGCTGGGATGCGGTTCCTTCATCCCAGCATCCACAGCAGCGCCAGGCAACCAATACAGAAGGAGAGGGGGATGCTGCAGCGGCGCTTACTACCAATCAAATAGCGCTGCTGCGGCTCCCTGCTCCCCCTCCCTCCTCCTCCTTCTCACCTCACACAGCCTGCACCGAGAGGGAGCTGCACGAGGAGCCTGTCAGCGGGGAGAAGGTAAGTATGTCTCTCTCTCTCTCTCTCTCTCTCTCTCTCTCTCTCTCTCTCTCTCAGGGGGACACCATCTGCTGCAATGTGTAAAAAGGGGTCCTGGCTGCCGCAATGTATAAAAAGGGGGTCTGGCTGCCGCAATGTGTAAAAAGGGGGACTGGCTGCCGCAATGTGTAAAATGGGGTCCTGGCTGCCGCAATGTGTAAAAAGGGGGCCTGGCTGCCACAATGTATAAAAAGGGGGTCTGGCTGCCGCAATGTGTAAAAAGGGTGCCTGGCTGCCGCAATGTGTAAAAAGGGGGACTGGCTGCCGCAATGTGTAAAAAGGGGGTTTGGCTGCCGCAATGTGTAAAAAGGGTGCCTGGCTGCCGCAATGTGTAAAGAGGGGGCCTGGCTGCCGCAATGTGTAAAGAGGGGGACTGGCTGCCGTAATGTGTAAAAAGGGGGACGCTGTCTGCTGTAATGTATAAAAGGGGCTCTACCTGGTGTAGTGGCGCTACTGTGCAGCGTAATTTGAATAATGTAGACTACTGTGCACCGTAGTATGAATTGCTGTTATTTTGTGGCCACGCCCCTTCCCCGTGAAGCCACGCCCCTATAAATTTTTTGCGCGCCCCTGTCTTACATGGGGGGGCGCCACTGTTGTTTCTTGCACACAGCGCTAAAATGGCTAGTTACGGCACTGACTGCCGGCGCCAGTGTCCAGCAGCACAGCTCAGCACTAGTGATCAATCAGACTCAAAGTAAACTACAGCTCCTAGCAGCCCTTGGTGCCGGGAGCTCTCAGCAACAAGGGCTGCTGGGAGCTGTAGTTTATGTTGAGTCTGATTACAAGTGAGGTGCGGTGCACTGCTGCTGGACACTGGCACTTTCACTTACAAACAGTCGCCAAGTCTATCAGTACCACTTGGTTCTACCCCTTGGCCATGGATGGCACAGCCGGACGGCGCCCCCTCCTTGACTGGCGCCCCTGGCGAGTGCCATCCTGGCCAATAGGTAGATACACCCCTGAGTGTGGCATCAAACCTAGGTAGGCTTAGCATCCTGAGTGCCTATACTACCATTGTGCTGTTTAAAAACACTTTGAATAGAGGCTGGGAAGTGAACAGAAACAAGAACTTGACACAAAATGGGACTTTGCAGAGCATTTTCCAGCTTTCGTTATTAGTTGTTACATATAGAAGTCAATGAACTAGTGAATGAAAAGGTGCACCAATGCAATCCATTTGTACAATAACAAATTTAGGTAACACAAGACATTTGAAAATGCGCATTCAGGCACATGTGAAAATGAAAAGCAGCAAATGTCTGGTTTTTGGACAACAGAATAGGAAAGGTGCACCGGTGATCTGATAAGAATTAAGCTTGATCTTAGCTTAAATTCCAATACTGTGTTGTCTGGCGTGGCGTGGGGCAGGTGCTTTGTCTGCTGTATGTGAAAGGGGTGCTCTCTCTGTCTGCTGTATCTGAAAAGGGTGCTCTCTGTCTGCTGTATCTGAAAAAGGGGTGGTCTCTGCTGTATCTGAAAAACACAAATTTTTGCGACACTCTAACCACTGGTGTGTGATATAAAAAATTGTTCTACATATTTCTGACTCATTTGTGCGATGCTGTCGGTGAAGTCAACCGCAGTGTGTAATTATTATATATATATATTTCTGACTCATTTGTGCGACACTGTTGCTGTACCCCACTTCGTGATGATAAAAATGGAGGAAAAATAATTGAGAAATCAAGAACCCCGTCCTACTACCAGTGCTGAAGCTGCTGCCACTAGTCATGACATTAACAATGCAAGTCCGTCAACGTCATCTGCTAAGGCTGATGGCCTATGGCGTAGAGGGCATGTAAAATCAAAGAAGCAATATTTTACGGTGATAAATCAAAAAATAAAATAGTAGAGTTAGCTGATGACAAACGTAAAATTGGCAATATGCCATTCACTACACAAAATGGCAAGGAAAGGCAAAGGCCTTGGCCTATGTTTATGACTGGTGGCTCTGCATCTCATAGAAGGTGGATGGTCGTCTCATACAGGTGGCGCTACTCAGTGAAACAGAGAATGTGTTTACCGTTCAGAAATTATAGGTATAAGTTATAATTAAAAATACTTTGTTTAATACAAATCACAACAGATAAACATCAAAACATGTAAAAGAAATGTCATTCTTTCAAGAATTTCAAAAGACATATAAGTCATGTGGTGTGGGGCGTACCGCATCTGGTGTGAAGGAGCCACAGGTGTAGTTGTAAATGACTGCAGAGTACCCGGTATACCCTGCATATGGCTCCTATGCTTCTACCAGTGGATCGATCCTCCGCTTCCCAAGATGGTCCAAGTGAAACTTCTATTTTCCGCAGGTGGAGTGACAGACGCATTTCAAGACATTAAGTCTATTTTTCAAGGCTTGTACTCCCCTATGTGATGGTTGTCCTTTTATAGCTGAAGATATCATGTGATGTTCACTTCCTGATGAAATGGGTGGAAGTGACATCATCAGTGCTGCGATCCCGGAAGTGTATTACAAAGAATATTTTAAACTTGTTTAAATGACCTGGTACACTTTCATTACTAATAGAAAAGGTCAGGGTCTGTATTGTAACCATTTGCGCCTATCTCTTAATATTATTTGTACAATTCCCAAAGTCACGGACCTCGTGACCGGAAGTCACGATCTCCGTGACCAGAAATGCCGGTCCGGTCTTCTTTTTTAGTCCCCTGAAGTTCCACAAAGATTATTTATATTCAATTAGATCGGTCCAGTGAGTGTAATCACCATAACTGGGCTCTTGACGCTATTTGTATGTTTCCCAAAGTTGAGAACTTCGTGACCGGAAGTCACAGTGCCCATGACCGGAAGTGCCAGTCCAGAGATCTTTCCTAGGGGAGGTAAGTTCCCCTGTGGCCATTTTTATGTGGTCCAGTGAGAGTTACTTCTGAAAGTTGGTATTGGCTATCTGTAAAAAATGTACATGGTTTTCAATGATGATAGACGCATTCTTGACATGCTCAATTAATAATCCATTTGTCAAGGGTTCCATATGAAAAGAAAAAGGAAATAAAATACATGTTTAAAAACGTATTTGCACTAGACAATTACTTCCTGGTATAAATAAAAGAATTATACTGGAGGACATTTTATGTGCTTTAGTGTTTTCTGTTTTTTTCCAATGAGGAAAACATTTTATGTGTTTTTAATGTTTTTATTCAGTAAGGAACTACTTCAGCTCGAAGTCTTGGTTAAGGTCCTTCGGAGCCAAAGTTTGACGTTTTTATATTGTCTTCATTTCTGTGTGTGCAAGATTTTTCTAAGGATTTCTATCATGCCAGGTGGTCCTGGCATGATAGAAATGCTGAGACCGGTGAAGAATTTGATGGATGAGGGTGAGCTCTGATGGTGAATTCTGAAGTGCTCTGATAGATGATGAGTGGTTAATCCTCTCCTAATATTCCATAGGTGTTCACCCATTCTTGTTTTCAGGGCTTTTTATGATCTCCCTACATAAGCCTTATTGCAAGAACATACCACTAAATATACCACATTGGTGGTATTACATGTTATGAAATCATTAATTTTAAATTTAGTTTCATTAACTAGGACTTCTGTGTATTTAGTTGTTTCTGTCTTTATTTGTTTGAATCCTAGACAGTTACCACATCTGTGGAACCCTTTTGTTCTTATGGGGTTGGTTGATTTCATGGGTAGAGCACTTCGTACTAGATGTTTCCTCAAATTCGGTGCTTTCCTATATATAAAGCGTGGATTCTCCGGAATAATGTTTTTGAGAACTGGATCTTTGCAGAGCAGGTACCAGTGTTTTTTAATGATGGATTCCATTTGTTTGTGCCCAGAATCATAGCCAGTTAAAAAGAACCATTGATGATTGTTATTTTACTGGGGTCATGTTTCTTATTGCTGGTAGTAAGTAAAGTGGATCTCTATGTCTCCAGAGCAGATGTTGCTGCTTTGTCTAGATCTTGTTCTTTATATCCTTTTCTTTTGAACTCTGTCTTTAGTTCTTTGATTTGGGTGGAGCAGACTACATCATCACTACAGTTTCTTCTAATGCGGATAAATTAACTCTTTGGTATTCCTTGTAACCAGTTTCGATGGTTCTTGCTGTTTGTTGGTATGTAGCCGATGGTGTCTGTTTGTTTATGATAAGTTTTAATTTCCATGATGTTTTTTACATAGATGGCAAGATCCAGAAAGTGAATTTCCTCTTTGCTCTTATTAAAAGTGAGCAGAATGTTCCTATTGTTGTTATTGATGTTTTGACAAAAAGTATCCATATTTTCCTCATTTCCTCTCCAGATAAAGAAGATGTCGTCGATGAAATGTCCCCACTCTATTATGCTGGTGTTCCATGCTTCACTGGTATAGATCTCATTCCGTTCCAAGTGTGCCATAAATAAGTTTGCATAACTGGGTGTGAAGCGTGTCCCCATTGCTGTACCTTCCTGCTGCGGTGTACACTGGGCTCCACAGGGAATAACATCGGGGTGTAGAGTAGGATCTTGATCCGAGGCACCAACAGGCTCAGAGCTTTGACCTTCTTTCCAGAATGCATAGCGCCGCCTCCTCTATAACCCCGCCTCTGTGCACAGGAACTCAGTTTTGTAGTTGGTGGCATGCAGTAAGCAGGCATACAACAGGTGGGCTGCTACAGCAGCCCTGAGAAGATTTTTTTAAGCAAGATAGAAGACAGCAGTGATAGATGTCAGTTTGACATCTGCTGCTGCAGCTCCATCACCTCCCCCAGCGGCGCTGTATACTCCCACGCCCTGTTTGCCGGGTACTTACAGCTGAGGCTCCGGTTTGCTCCCCATTAGTCACACACTCGCCAAAGTTCTCCTGGATCGCGTGGCCGCACTCAGGGAGGAGGTAAGTGGGTCCCCTAGGTCCTGCTGAAATTGCAGTCTAGTGCGGCCGGTGGGATGGACACTGTGGTCGAGCAGGGACTCCACTAAACCACCAGGGCAAGGGCACAGGTTGGTTTTTACCTCATAAAAAATGTTTTTATTACAGCCCATAGTACCAGTGGTGAGGTCCAGCAGAGGGATAAGGCTTGGACCTATAGCCCCTCCCCCAGCCCCAGGGCACCATTTACAGTAATGTTCCCGCCCTGGAGCTGCATATATCTCTCTCCCTCACTCCCAGTCCGTGTTTGGGCGCCATTACACAGAGCAGCACTGTTCCTGGGACTGTTTGGGCAAATCTTCCTTTGTAAAGCCGCCTGCACGTCAGCACTGTGCTTTTACAAGACACTTAAAGTATTCTACATGTCTATTGACAGTGTTAGTTAAGAAACAGTGCATTTGGTCAGGGTAATGTAGTACAAGTACCCTGTGATATACATCCAGTCTTTACTGTGCATTGATATATCTACTAATTGTATAGCTACACTGAGTATTACTTTGTATTGCTAGTCCAGTGCTGTTTTATTGCAGGTCATAATTTCTGCATTGTACATTGTGACTATTTGTGTGTGCATGTAGCTTCTGTGTGATTCTTACTCAGAATGCTATCCCTATATTCTATGACC
Organism: Pseudophryne corroboree; assembly: GCF_028390025.1. Lineage (NCBI taxonomy): Eukaryota > Metazoa > Chordata > Amphibia > Anura > Myobatrachidae > Pseudophryne > Pseudophryne corroboree. The sequence goes on along the minus strand of NC_086444.1, from coordinate 861,930,424 downwards.
TGAGGGGGCTCAGTGCGTCAGGTTTATTATGTGATATAGGTGTTTCACAAGATATACTCATTGTGTATTTTCCTTTGTGATTTTTAGTCACCATATACCTCTTGAATCCCCTGTTTGCGGAGTATATAAACTGCACAGGGGGTGCTTGTCAGGTATATTGCTGCTGATATTGTACTGTGTTGCTTGAGATTGTGCTTTTAGTTATCAGAATCAGAATCAGAATCAGCTTTATTGGCCAGGTATACTTAAGTATACTAGGAATTTGTCTTCGGTTTGCTATACAACAGCCAAGTAGGTAACAGGTAAGCAGGTGTGTGTGTGTGTGTGTGTGTGTGTGTGTGTGTGTGTGTGTGTGTGTGTGTGGCAAGTAAAGTTACACAGATAGGTATACCGTAGGGACACAAGTTATTTACATGTACGTCTAGTCAGTCAATGTTCAGGAGTTCAGCAGGCGGACAGCTTGGGGAAAGAAACTTTTGAGGCTTCTGGTGGATCTGGCGGGGACAGCCCTGTAACGCCTGCCTGAAGGAAGCAAGTTAAACATGCTGTGGCTGGGGTGTAGCTGGTCTTTTACTATCTTCATTGCCCGCTTTTTAGCTCTGGACAAGTACAGGTCCTGGACTGAGGGAAGGTCGGCCCCGATGATCTTCTCCGCGGTTCTGACCACCTTTTGGAGCCTGCATCTGTCCCTCGCGCTGGCGGAGCTGTACCAGGGACAGATGCAGCTACAGGGGGCAACAGAGCTGGAGTTGATCCCACAGTGTGTGGAGGTGACGCTGCAGACATGTTTGAGGAAAACTTGGCAACAGAGAGTTCAGGTTCTGGAGGTTCCCTACCCCCCAGTGGAATAGTGGCAACGGGGGTTCAAAATGACCTACCTTGAGCTACACTTTCCTCTATATTGACCATGCTTGTAACTAAACTTGCGCCCCCTTTGGGACCTCCTGTGCCAGTACAACAGATTATGGTCCCTGCAGTTAATCTGCCCTGGGCAGATCAAATCTCAAGGGATCTTCTAAACATGCCATTACTTCCTCACTGTCTACCACTGTCCCAGACACCTCATTTGATGAGGATGGTGTTTATACTGACCCCTCAGATACTTATCCTTCTGATGGGGAGGCTAGTTCGCAGGTAGATGTTCCTGACTTGTTGGAGGTGATCAGGATGATTCTTCAGATCACTGATAAAGCAGAGCCTGATGCCGTTCCTAAGAAACTGGACTGGTTCAAACGTAAGAAAGTGGTTAAGCAAGTTTTACCTCACTCTGACCACTTAGTAGACATATGACAGGAATTCTGGGAAACTCCAAGTAAGAAATTCACACCTCACAAGAATATGCTGGCTCGCTATCATCTTGCTGCGGAGCTAAGTAAAAATTGGGAGACTCCCCCACCAGTGGATTCGCAGGTGGCGTGGCTGGTAGTATCCTCAGCTCTGCCTGTGACTACCGTCACTTCTCTTAAGGATCCGACGGATAAGCGTGTGGAGGGTTATTTAAAGGTGATTTACACCCTCACTGGTGCTGCGCATAGGCCCACTATTGCAGCAACTTGGGCTGCAGAGGCCATTGAGGCGTTGGCCCAGGAGTTGGAAGCTGAGTTGCCATCCAATGCTTCTGTTCACGCTAGACAATGCTTGTCGTATATTGTCACAGCTTCTCATTATGTGAAGGAGGCGGCTTCTGATGCCGGTATTCTGGCGGCCAAGGTTTCTACTACATCTATCCTGGCTCGCCGGATTCTTTGGTTGCGGTCCTTGCCCGTAGTTCTGGACTCCAAGAAAATCCTGGAGGTGCTCCCTTTTAAGGGAGACATTCTTTTTGAAGAAGACCTCAACAAGATAGTGGCTGACTTAGCTTCTACTAAAACGGCATGTCTGCCTAGTACTGCTTCTTCAGCGCTGAAGGCTAAGAGTACTTCCTCTCGTTCCTTTCGTCCTCCAGGAATAGCAAAAGGTCAGGCGTACCCGAAACACAGTCGCACTTCCAAACCTGCTAAGCCCAAACCCAAAAGGGCCTGGGCTGCTCGTCAGCCTGCTTCCAAAACTGACAAGCCTGCCGCATGATGGGGCGGGCCTCCCCCTGGGTGATCCCAGGGTAGGGGGCCGACTTCTAGGGTTTACCCAGGTATGGCTGAAGACCACTTCCGATGCCTGGGTATGGGAAGTCATCACTCGAGGTTACGCCGTATCCTTCAAGAAACGTCCCCCTCATCGATTTTGCCTGACAGACGTCCCTTTGGATCAGGTGAAGGCAAAAACTCTTCATTCGGTGGTACAGTCCCTCCTGGACACAGGAGTGGTAGTACAAGTGCCTCTAGCTCAGAGAGGCCAGGGTTACCATTCACCGCTGTTCCTAGTCCCGAAACCGAATGAGTCCTCCCGGCCCATTCTCAACCTCAGTAGAACAAGGTATTGGGGAATGTGTTCCCTCAAGCGCTAATCATTTAAAACAATTACTAAAATTATATATAGACACACAGACGTGAACCAAGGATTTTTTATCACTACTGCGTGTCTATATTAATTCGGGCGCAAAGTACTTTCCTACTATTTTGAACTAGTCAAAAAACAAACAAAAAAGAAATATAAAACTACAAGCAGCTCCCACTTGGTAATCTGAATTATTACCAAAGATTAAACACAACTAATGCATATGGAAGGAGAGAGCGCATAAAGTTTTATAAGAGTTTATTACAATTTAAAAATCATAAAAGAATTTTTTCTTAGTTTATAATATTAATACATGCATATAATACTAAAATGCTAATTAAACCACTTAATCTGTATTGGTTATACTGCTAACACATGTAAATCATTAATCATCCATCAATATTAAATCCACATAGTCCATAGATTTGAATTCGGTGACCGCTGTCACTCAGTATCAAACTCAAGTTCCAGAGTCCCTTTTGTGTTTAATCGAGTTGATATTTTATAATTATGTCCCACACATAAGAGGATCTCTTATAAGATTGAACCGTGTTATTTATAATGAATACATGCTGCAGCATTAATTAAATTGTGCTCTGAACGGCCATTCATCTGTAGATATTCACTTATGCTGATTATTTTTGATGTGCATAAATTGCCTTAGCCAGGTATTGCATCGAAATTTGCAGAAAAACTTTATATGATTTATCACAAGCAATGTTTCTCACCTCACTGCAGACCGGGTATCAGTTCTCCCCGTTAATTATGAGCCACTCAGAGCCGTAACATGCCACCGCTGTCAGCTCTATTTTTCCTGTATCGCTCCGTCTGCAGGAGTCAGGTGAAGCGAACCGTGATGAATGCTCCCAGCTACGGCCACGTATTGCTCACACTCCCCGTCTGTTTCCCCAGTGTGCAGCCAACCTCTCTCAGCCGGAGATCATATGATGTAGTTGGTAAGGGGGGGGGGGGAAAGGTTTGGATAGACGTGCCGCCGGACTTTAAACCTGCTGGGGCCGCGATGCTTCTCACCTTCTCACCTCCGGTTTGCAGGTAACAGAAGGATAACTGCTGGACCTCGCAAATTGCCAGCTTCTACGACAGTGCGGTCTGTATCAGAGTCTCAAGTGGATTTTAATGAGCACAAGAGTATGGCACTCTTAACGCGTTTCTCCGTTGTAGTATTCTAACGGTTTCCTCAGAAGATAGCCACCTGTATAGAACACCCTTTATTTAAACAGAGTCTCCTCCAATCGTATGTTCCTGTTCATTATAAGGAACAGGTGTGCTCCAGGTGTATATGCATAAACGTTTCTTTATGACTAGTTGAATATAGTACATTCAGCACATAAAAACATTCTATCTTATATTCATATCTAATTAATATACTTTGTATAATCCATCACATATAACTTACATTAGAAAATCAATTAATATTTAAAAAATGGTGACAGCACGTGAGAGGTATAATTAGTCTTATTTCGTCACTAAAAAGAATAAGTGGAACTACTGTTCTCTTCTCATTATTCACCCAGGGTTTAGCCTGGTGGAGAGAGCTCCCGACCCACAGCCAGCCGGCCCGGGTTCAAACACCACTCCGCCTCCAACACAGAACTCCCCCCTATAAATTTATATTTTATTCTATTCTAGATTAGCCACTTACTTTATCTATCTTATATTAAGGTTTTATATCTACTTCTTATGTCCCCCATATAACTAGCACCCATTTTGTTATAATAGATAGTTCTAATCCAATAGTTTCATATATAAACAAGATGAAACTATATCCAGAGCCAGTTGGGGGACATATGAAGATTAGAGAAAAAGGAAAAACAATTACTAGAGAATGAGAGGGAATGAGAGAATTCCTATAATAAATATGATATAGGAACGAGGATACGCCATTTTTAGAATTTAGTCCATTACTACCCACCTAATTCATATGTTATTCATTTCTATATTATCGTTAAGCCCCAAAGGGGATAATGAACCCAATGAAAATGTCCAGAAGGCCTCTCTCTTACAGAGGCGATTAAATCTGTCTCCACCTCTGACTGTAATAGGTATATGTTCGATGCCCTGTAGCTTCAAACCATCTATTTTACCCATATGTTTTTGTTGAAAGTGCCTAGACAGACTATGAGTTTTTATTCCTTTCACTATGTTTCGCCTATGTTCTAAAAATCTTATGTTAAGCTTTCGAGTTGTTCTTCCTACATATTGCACACCACATATGCAGGTTATCAAATAAACCACATATGTGGTGTTGCAATCAATATGACTTTTTATCTCGAAGTCAGTATTATAGGTCGTCGAGTGAAAATAAACACTCCTGTGTTCTAGATGCTTACAGGTCATACAGCCTGCTCGTCCACATCTAAAACAACCTTTTTTAACGGGGATTGAATTAAGCCACATTTGACCTGATTTTTCTGCTGGAGTAGAGCCCACATAGTGACTTGGTGTCAAGAAGCTCTGCAGATTCCGTGCCTTTTTAAACACTATCTGAGGTTCTACTTCCAACATAGGTGCTAATGTTTTATCCGCTTTCAACAAGGACATATTCTTCTTTAACAACTGTTTAATTTCTCTTGAACTTGAGTTAAATTTTGTAATGAACCTAAGTTCAGTATTTTCTTTGGAGTTATTAATTTTTTTAGGAAAAAGAAGGACATTTCTATCGGCATTTCTGGCCTCTTCTCTTGCTTTATCTAGGATGTCTAAGGGGTACTTCTGTTCAAGGAGTGCAGTGGTGAGGTCATAAGCTTGTTGATCATAATCCACAATATCTGTGCAGTTTCGTCTATGCCTCATATATTGGCTTTTTGGTATGTTTCTTAGCCATGGTTGATGATGGCAGCTGGAGTAATTTAGAAACTTGTTACTATCAACCTCTTTCTTGAAGGTCGAAGTTGTTAGGTTGCCATCTTTAATTTCAATGGCAATATCCAGAAAGGAAATCTTTGTGTCGTGTATCATGCTGGTGAGTCTCAAACCAAAATTATTTGTGTTTAAACTTTCTACAAAGGATGAAGCCGAACTCAGATCCCCCTCCCAAATGAAAAACAAAGGTTGTTTTAGATGTGGACGAGCAGGCTGTATGACCTGTAAGCATCTAGAACACAGGAGTGTTTATTTTCACTCGACGACCTATAATACTGACTTCGAGATAAAAAGTCATATTGATTACAACACCACATATGTGGTTTATTTGATAACCTGCATATGTGGTGTGCAATATGTAGGAAGAACAACTCGAAAGCTTAACATAAGATTTTTAGAACATAGGCGAAACATAGTGAAAGGAATAAAAACTCATAGTCTGTCTAGGCACTTTCAACAAAAACATATGGGTAAAATAGATGGTTTGAAGCTACAGGGCATCGAACATATACCTATTACAGTCAGAGGTGGAGACAGATTTAATCGCCTCTGTAAGAGAGAGGCCTTCTGGACATTTTCATTGGGTTCATTATCCCCTTTGGGGCTTAACGATAATATAGAAATGAATAACATATGAATTAGGTGGGTAGTAATGGACTAAATTCTAAAAATGGCGTATCCTCGTTCCTATATCATATTTATTATAGGAATTCTCTCATTCCCTCTCATTCTCTAGTAATTGTTTTTCCTTTTTCTCTAATCTTCATATGTCCCCCAACTGGCTCTGGATATAGTTTCATCTTGTTTATATATGAAACTATTGGATTAGAACTATCTATTATAACAAAATGGGTGCTAGTTATATGGGGGACATAAGAAGTAGATATAAAACCTTAATATAAGATAGATAAAGTAAGTGGCTAATCTAGAATAGAATAAAATATAAATTTATAGGGGGGAGTTCTGTGTTGGAGGCGGAGTGGTGTTTGAACCCGGGCCGGCTGGCTGTGGGTCGGGAGCTCTCTCCACCAGGCTAAACCCTGGGTGAATAATGAGAAGAGAACAGTAGTTCCACTTATTCTTTTTAGTGACGAAATAAGACTAATTATACCTCTCACGTGCTGTCACCATTTTTTAAATATTAATTGATTTTCTAATGTAAGTTATATGTGATGGATTATACAAAGTATATTAATTAGATATGAATATAAGATAGAATGTTTTTATGTGCTGAATGTACTATATTCAACTAGTCATAAAGAAACGTTTATGCATATACACCTGGAGCACACCTGTTCCTTATAATGAACAGGAACATACGATTGGAGGAGACTCTGTTTAAATAAAGGGTGTTCTATACAGGTGGCTATCTTCTGAGGAAACCGTTAGAATACTACAACGGAGAAACGCGTTAAGAGTGCCATACTCTTGTGCTCATTAAAATCCACTTGAGACTCTGATACAGACCGCACTGTCGTAGAAGCTGGCAATTTGCGAGGTCCAGCAGTTATCCTTCTGTTACCTGCAAACCGGAGGTGAGAAGGTGAGAAGCATCGCGGCCCCAGCAGGTTTAAAGTCCGGCGGCACGTCTATCCAAACCTTTCCCCCCCCCCCCTTACCAACTACATCATATGATCTCCGGCTGAGAGAGGTTGGCTGCACACTGGGGAAACAGACGGGGAGTGTGAGCAATACGTGGCCGTAGCTGGGAGCATTCATCACGGTTCGCTTCACCTGACTCCTGCAGACGGAGCGATACAGGAAAAATAGAGCTGACAGCGGTGGCATGTTACGGCTCTGAGTGGCTCATAATTAACGGGGAGAACTGATACCCGGTCTGCAGTGAGGTGAGAAACATTGCTTGTGATAAATCATATAAAGTTTTTCTGCAAATTTCGATGCAATACCTGGCTAAGGCAATTTATGCACATCAAAAATAATCAGCATAAGTGAATATCTACAGATGAATGGCCGTTCAGAGCACAATTTAATTAATGCTGCAGCATGTATTCATTATAAATAACACGGTTCAATCTTATAAGAGATCCTCTTATGTGTGGGACATAATTATAAAATATCAACTCGATTAAACACAAAAGGGACTCTGGAACTTGAGTTTGATACTGAGTGACAGCGGTCACCGAATTCAAATCTATGGACTATGTGGATTTAATATTGATGGATGATTAATGATTTACATGTGTTAGCAGTATAACCAATACAGATTAAGTGGTTTAATTAGCATTTTAGTATTATATGCATGTATTAATATTATAAACTAAGAAAAAATTCTTTTATGATTTTTAAATTGTAATAAACTCTTATAAAACTTTATGCGCTCTCTCCTTCCATATGCATTAGTTGTGGCTAATCATTTAACACAGAAATGAACATGAAACGGAAAATGCAATACGTTCCTTATCTTGAAATGAACATCCAGAAAAAGAATCCGTCCTTTAACAGTGTGTATCCCCTTAGACAAGTTTGCATATGAAACGAAAAAGAAGGGGATATCATGTGTAGTACATTTACAAATTTAATAGTACATCACACACATGGAATTGACATTTGACATTCAACAGAAATACATCTGACACAATAGGGACTTGCACTGGGAGAGTCAGAATAATTCTCAAGGTGAAGAACTTCACCTTGAGAAAGACCCGAAGCAAGTCGGGTGGAAACGCGTTGGTGGTTATTGGGGGACCAATAGTGGACTTTGCAGTTCCTGTTGTTACACCTGGATTGCTGAGTGACTACCAGAGACCGGCTCCAATGGACTTTTCCGGAGAGACGATTGGTAACCTTTAAAGAACTTGTTTGAGAACTGTTACACCACCGGTTCTCAGACCCGCTGGTAATTATTCTGACTCTCCCCTAAACAGGGCAGTGCAAGTCCCTATTGTCAAATGTCAATTCCATGTGTGTGATGTACTATTAAATTTGTAAATGTACTACACATGATATCCCCTTCTTTTTCGTTTCATATGCAAACTTGTCTAAGGGGATACACACTGTTAAAGGACGGATTCTTTTTCTGGATGTTCATTTCAAGATAAGGAACGTATTGCATTTTCCGTTTCATGTTCATTTCTGTGTTAAATGATTAGCGCTTAAGGGAACACATTCCCCAATACCTTGTTCTACTGTACTATATTTGGAGTAACGTGGAGAAATACTCCGTGTGGGTTTGTGTGTACCTTAAAGCTGCTGGTGGTATTTTTGCGCAATTTCAGATACCCGAAAAGAACTCTTTTTGTTTTCATTCTCAACCTCAAGTCCTTGAACAAATTTGTCAAGGTTTCCAAGTTTCGTATGGAAACCCTTCACTCTATTGTTTTGGCCTTGGAACCTGGGCATTATATGGTCTCCCTGGACATAGAGGATGCTTACCTGCATATTCCCATTGCAATGTCGCATCAGCAGTACCTGAGGTTTGCAGTGGGCAACCTCCATTACCAATTTCAAACGTTACCTTTTGGTTTGACAATGGCTCCGCGTGTTTTCACCAAGGTCTTGGCGGTTATGACGGCTGCACTCCGCCGTCAAGGGGTCAGGATCCTACCGTATCTGATGACTGAACTGTTCTTAACACCAAGATGGCTGCATCACCTTTTGCATGCTCCTGATCATCTCCATAAAACAGCTGAAATTCACCACAACTGACCTATAAATCATCGTAAATATCCAAGGACTTACCTTTAACTTGTTCTACTCTACACAGACATCTGATCAAAACCAACGGATTGCATTCCTGCGCTGAGATACACACTAGATTGAAACCTCTGCAACTCTCCACTTAGAAGTCCTTCAGTTTGGAATCTACTGTGCTCTGCATTGGACATCCCAGACAAGGTACTGTGAACTACAATCTATATTTGGCTCCATCCAGCCCCTCACTTAGACATCATTCACCTCTGTTCTCTGAGCAAAAAATAACTGACTTCTTGCATTAATCAACTAATATACAGCATATTCAGGCTCTGAATCACTGAAGGGTCACTGCTCACTTCAATTTGCAACAGCCATTCCAAAGGACACATGTTATCCCTACCCCCACAAGAAATTTACTTCAAAGGCCTCTCACACTGAGATCTTTCACACCTACACAACAGGAATTGGATTCTAACACCTCTCCACAAGTCTGCTTTTGACTAAATCAGCAACAGAAAAATAAGTTATTTTATTTACAGTATCACTTGTTTCAAATATACCCATTGTATTAAGGAGCAGCAATAGGTTACAGCAACAACGATTATAGCGATTACAGTCTAAGATGGCGCCGCAGATGGCTGCCTCGGAGCTACGCAGCTCAGCCAAAATACCTGTTTCCCCTTGTTTTCCCTTGCCCTTGTCTACCCCACCGGTGACCAAATACAGCAGGGAAGCCCTCCTAAGTTGGAGCGCTCCCGAGGTGCTTACCACACATTCGGGCCTGTCGGCGGGCGGATCAGCGGCCCTTGCAGCCCTCGCTGCCCTTGCTGCCCTGTGTGGCAAGGATGCAGACGTTGTGGACACCGAAGTGGATGACCGAACGGCCGTGCCCCCCCGCAGCCGAGGTGGCGACTGGCGGATGGATCACCGGCCCCGGAAAGAGAATGACGGAAGCCCTCATGTCGGCCCTAGTAGAAGGACCTGGACTCAGAGGAGAGGCTGTCGCGCAGGCGCCCTAGTGAGGTGGCGGCGGCGAGGGCACCTGTCTGCACTTCCCGCGATCCTGCTTTCGAATGTGCGCTCACTGGCAAACAAGTTCAACGAATTGTCCCTCCTTCTGGGCAGCGCAGGGTCAGGCATTACAGGGTCATCCATCCTCTGCTTTACAAAGACGTGGCTGGACGACCATATTGCAGACAACCCGATGTCTCTGCCGGGCTTCAGTCTCTTCAGGGCCGAACGCTCCAAGGTTCTCTCAGGAAAAACGAAGGGTGGTGGCATCTGCTTCTACATCAACGACGGATGGTGCACCAATGTCACGATCATAGGCAAATCATGCAGCCCTCACCTGGAGATGCTGAGTATCAACTGCAACCCCTTCTATTCCCCCCGGGAATTTGCCTCAATTGTCCTTGTGGGAGTGTACATCCCCCCCCTCGCCTGCGCGAACGAAGCCCTGCATCACCTGGCCATATGTATATCCGACATAGAACAAAAACACCCAGACTCTCTGCTTATAGTACTGGTTGACTTCAACAGAACTAACCTGAGCAAGGAGCTACCTAAGTACAAACAACAAGTCACGTGTCCCACTAGAGAAGGGCGCACCCTTGATCACTGCTACACTACCCATAAGTCTGCCTTCCGGTCTATCCCACGTGCTGCACTCGGCCTTTCTGACCACTGCCTCGTCCACCTACTCCCTACCTATACACAGAAGCTGAGAGCAGTTAAGCCTGTCGTTAAGACTGTTAAGAAATGGACCAATGAGGCCAAGGTGAAGCTCCAGGCCTGCTTTGACTGCACGGAATGGGGGGTCTTTGAAGCCTCGGCAACCGACCTGAATGACTTGACAGACACTGTCACATCCTACATCAGCTACTGTGAGGACATGTGTGTACCTACCAAGACTTACCGCATTTACAACAACAACAAGCCCTGATTCAATGCCCAGCTCAGGCAACTTCGTCGAGCCAAAGAGGAGGCCTATAGCAGCGGTGACAGAGCACTATACAACCGTACTAGGAACTCTCTGACTAAAGGAATCAGGCTAGCAAAAAAGCGGTTCTCGGACAAGCTGTCAAACGATCTCTCCACCAATGACCCCGTATCTGTATGGAAAGGAATGCAATCCATAACCAACTATAGGAAAACATCAAAGTCCACCGCCATGCACCAAGACCTTGCAGTTGAACTGAACCACTTTTATTGCAGGTTCGCAAAAGAAGTCCCCTGCAACCCAAACAATCACCTCTACGATGCCCCGAACACCGACGGCCAACCCCAGGCACTGCAAGTCACCCAAGAAGAGGTGGAGGCATTGCTCAAAAGGGCCAAAACCAGGAAAGCTCCGGGTCCTGACGGAGTGTCACCATCTGCCCTAAGAGCATGTGCGGGTCAGCTCGCCCCCATATTCACCAAGATCTTCAATAAATCGCTGGAGCTACAGAAAGTCCCTTCCTGCCTCAAAAGGTCTACTATAGTCCCGGTCCCCAAGAAACCCACTATCACGAACCTGAACGACTACAGGCCGATAGCACTGACGTCTGTGGTCATGAAAACGTTCGAGCGTCTGGTTTTGAATCACCTGAAAACTGTGACTGGACCCCCTGCAGTTCGCCTATCGCTCGAATCGGTGTGTCGAGGATGCAGTCAACCTGGGCCTGCACTACATTCTACAGCACCTAGACATTCCCGGTACCTACGCGAGGGTCCTGTTTGTCGATTTCAGCTCGGCCTTCAATACAATCGTCCCCAGCATCCTCCACCCTAAATTACTTCGCCTAGGGGTCCCAGAAGCTACCTGTTCCTGGATAATAGACTCCCTGACAGATAGGACACAGGTGGTGAAAGCGGGGGAATTCATCTCTCAAGCGCAGTCCATTAGTACAGGGGCCCCTCAGGGCTGTGTCCTCTCACCCCTGCTCTTCTCGCTGTACACAAATGACTGTACCTCAGAGGCGCAATCAGTAAGGATCATCAAATTCGCCGATGACACCACCGTCATCGGCCTCATCAAGGATGGGGACAAATCGGCCTATAGACGAGAAGTAGACCGGCTGGCCCAGTGGTGCATCCACAACAACCTTGAGCTCAACCCCCTCAAAACTGTCGAGATGATAGTGGACTTCAGGAAGAAGTCATCTAGTGCACCTCCGCTAACGATTGCTGACAGTGTGGTATCGCTAGTGGACTCCTTCAAGTTTCTAGAGACCACAATCTCCAGGGACCTTAAATGGGGGTCCAACGCTGACGCCACTGTTGGGAAAGCGCAGCAGAGGTTGTTCTTCCTCAGGCAACTAAGGAAGTTCAACATCCCACAGAAGCTTCTGCTCCTCTTCTACTCCGCGATTGTGGAGTCGGTACTGTGCTCCTCGATACTCGTATGGTACAGCTCCACCAGCGCGAGGGACAGATGCAGGCTCCAAAAGGTGGTCAGTACCGCAGAGAAGATCATCGGGGCCAACCTTCCCTCAGTCCAGGACCTGTACTTGTCCAGAGCTAAAAAGCGGGCAATGAAGATAGTAAAAGACCAGCTACACCCCGGCCACAGCATGTTTAACTTGCTTCCTTCAGGCAGACGTTACAGGGCTGTCCCCGCCAGATCCACCAGAAGCCTCAAAAGTTTCTTTCCCCAAGCTGTCCGCCTGCTGAACTCCTGAACATTGACTGACTAGACGTACATGTAACTAACTTGTGTCCCTACGGTATACCTATCTGTGTAACTTTACTTGCCCCCCCCCCCCCCCACACACACACACACACACACACACACACACCTGCTTACCTGTTACCTACTTGGCTGTTGTATAGCAAACCGGAGAGAAATTCCTAGTATACGCAAGTATACCTGGCCAATAAAGCTGATTCTGATTCTGATTCTGACTTGTTGATCCTGGCAAATTCCCCAGAAGTTCTCCTACGCCATCTGGATCTGACCAATCCGGTTTCTGCAAGACCACGGGTGGCTCATCAACTGAAAGAAATCTTCCCTGGTCCCTGCATAGAGCATGGTGCACCTGGGAGCATTGTTGGACACCCGCAACCAGCGGTTGTTCTTGTCTCAGGAGAAGGTCCTGAAACTTCAGGACAAGATTCAATACTTCCTATCTCGTCTGCAAGTGTTGATACATTCGGCGATGCAAGTGCTAGGTCTCATGGTGTCGGCTTTCGACATGGTGGAGTACGCTCAAATCCATTCCCGCCCTCTACAGAAACTGATTCTTGCCAAATGGGATGGCCTGCCTCACCGGATCAGGTCTCACATGATCTCCTTGTCTCCGGAGGTCTGTCTGTCACTGAACTGGTAGCTGCAGGACCGACGTTTGAGCGGGGGTCGTCCCTTCTGGATCTCCAACTGGGTCCTTCTGACGACGAATGCCAGTCTGAGAAGCTGGGGCGCGGTGTTGGAGCAACACTTCCCTCAGGGTTGGTGGACCAAGGAGGAATCTTGCCTCCCAATAAACATTCTGGAACTGTGGGCTGTGTTCAAAGCGCTGAACCTTGCCCAGCATTTAATACAGAACAGACCTGTTCAGGTACAGTCGGACAATGCCACCACAGTGGCGTACATAAATCATCAAGGCGGCACTCGAAGTCGCATGGCAATGAGGGAAGTATCACGGATTCTTCAGGGCGGAATGCCATCTGCCAGCCATATCGGCAGTGTTCATTCCGGGGGTCCTAAACTGGGAACCGGACTTCCTCAGTCGTCAGGACATACATGCCGGAGAATGGAGCCTCCATCCAGAAGTGTTTCAACTCCTCGTGGACAAGTGGGGCCTTCCAGATGTGGACCTGATGGCATCTCGACACAATCACAAGGTTCCGGTCTTCGGAGCAAGGACAAGGGATCCTCAAGCAGCGTGCGTGGATGCACTGGCAATTCCATGGAACTTTCGGCTGCCATACTTATTCCCTCTGGTGTCACTTCTGCCCAGAGTAATAAGGAAGTTCAAGCAAGAAGGAGGAATCCTACTTCTGATCGCTCCAGCGTGGCCCAGACGGCATTGGTTCTCAGACCTTCAGGGTCTCTCGATAGAGCGTCCCCTTCTACTTCTGCAGTGCCGAGATCTCCTCGTTCAGGGCCCCTGTGTATATCAGGATTTTACCCGATTGGCCTTGACGGCGTGGCTCTTGAAGCTTCCGTCTTAAAGGCCAAAGGATTTTCTGAGGCAGTCATTCAAACCATTTTGAAGGCACGGAAACTGACTTCTGCTCGGATTTATCATAGGATCTGGAATTCTTACTTTGCTTGGTGCGCATCTAACATTCATGACGCTTACAAGTTTAGTACAGCCAAACCTTTGGCCTTTCTACAACAGCAAGGCCTGGACTTGGGCCTTCGTCTGGCCTCTATCAAGGTTCATATTTCTGCCTTGTCAGTTGGTTCCAGAGAAAAATTGCAACTTTACCTGATGTTCATACATTCACTCAGGGTGTGTTGTGGATTCAACCTCCTTACATCCCGCCTGTGGCTCCTTAGGACTTATCAGTGGTTCTGGAGGCATTGCAAGGATCTCCGTTTGAGCCTCTTGAATCGGCAGACCTTAAGTGGCTTTCTCTTAAGGTGGTGTTTCTGCTGGCTATTTTGCTCTGCCAGATGGGTGTCGGATTTGGGTGCCTTGTCCTGTAAGTCATCATATCTGATTTTTCACCGTGAATGGGCGATGCTTAGAACACGTCCTGGGTACTTACCTAAGGTGGTGTCTTCTTTCCACCTTAATCAAGAGATTGTGGTTCCAGCCTTTGTCTCTCCTGAATTGTCTTCCAAAGAGCGGTCTTTGGATGTGGTACGGGCTCTCTGTATCTATGTAAAGAGGACAGCTCCTATCAGGAAGTCTTATTCTCTCTTTGTACTGTTTGGTTTTCACAAACGTGGCTGGCCTGCTAATGAGCAGACCTTGGCCAGATGGATTAGAATGGTGATTGCACATGCTTATGTACAGGCTGGTCTTCCAGCTCCTGCTACCATTAAGGCCCATTCTACTCGGTTGGTTGACCCTACTTGGGTGGCCCGCAGTGGTGCGACCCATGAACAATTGTGCAAGGTGGCTACGTGGTCCTCAGTGAACACGTTCATAAGGTTCTATGCCTTCGATACTTTCGCCTCCCAGGATGCTTCCTTTGGACTCCTGGTTCTTGTGCCCACTACAGTGCGTCCCCTCCCATAAGAAACTGCTTTAGGACATCCCCGATGTTATTCCCTGTGGAGCCCAGTGTACCCCGCAGCAGAAAACGAGATTTATGGTAAGAATTTACCGTTGTTAAATTTCTTTCTGCAAGGTACACTGGGCCCACCCTGATGCACTTAGCTTCTTTGGGTTGGTATGGCATTAGCCGCTGACACCCTTTCCTGTCGTGAGTGTGTGGTGTATGTGTCTACTAACGATTGTCGTCTCTTTTACCTGCTACTGCATTGGACTGGTTAACAAAAACTGAGTTCCTGTGCACGGAGGCGGGGTTATAGAACAGGCAGCGCTTGGCATTCTGGGAAGAAGGTCAAAGCTTTGAGCCTGTTGGTGCCTCTGATCAAGATCCTACTCTACACCCTGATGTTATTCTCTGTGGAGCCCAGTGTACCTTGCAGAAAGAGATTTAACAACGGTAAGTTCTTACCATAAATCTCATTTTTTTCTGCAAGTAATAATTTCCATTGAAGAAGAAAAAAATATTTTCTAATATAAAAAGAATAGATTCTGTGATGAAAATTTTCATAGCCGGGGAATGTTCAGTTTGTTCAAGGAAGTCGGTAATTGCCTCATGTTCATGATTGATGATTGTGTACAAAGAGGTAACATCTGCAGTCACAACCCACATGTCTTCTTCCCATATGATGTTTTGTAATTTAGCTATAGTAACTCCCGTATCTCTTAAATAGCAGGGATATTGAATTACAAGGGATTGAAGGCAGAGAGGTTGGAAGTTAAGCTTCCGGTACCTGTTATGATTGGTTTTCCTGGTGGTGCCGTTGTGCTTTTGTGTACTTTCAGAACTACATAGATTGTCGGCGTGGAGATATCTTCTATATTCAAATAGCCATATTCGGCTTCAGTGATTGCTCCTGTCTTTGAGTGTTTCTTTATTAGTTTCTGGAAGTTGTTTTTAATCTGTATCGAGGGGTCACTCTTGAGTTTCTGGTAGGTGGAGGTGTCTGACAATTGTCTCTGAATTTCTTTTATGTAATCTCCTTTGTTCATGATCGCAATGCCAGCCCCTTTATCACAAGGCTTGATAATGATGCTATCATCTTTCTTCAAAGTTTTCAGCGCTTCTTGTTCTTTTTTACTCAAGTTCCACTGTTTTTGATTCTTCGTATTTATTTATTTTAGGTCCTCGGTAATACGTTTCTGAAAAGTTTCTATGAAATTTCCCTTGATGTAAGTTGGATAGAACTGAGATTGTTTCTTAAAATTGCTGGGTCTTTCATGGGAAATCTCTCCCAATGTACTTTCTTCCATGGTGTTGTTTTCTTTGTTAAATTAACAAAATATAGATAAAGCGCAAAATTCCTGCGGAGTCAGTGGTCCAGAGTCAATAAAATGATAGTCCCATAGATAATAAGTGTATAGTTACAATACAGGGCCGGTATTCATCAAATGGTCCGTGAATGTTTTCTACTCTTAAACTCAAGCTCAAAAATAAATTCTTCTATATCCTCCAAAACACCATTAGCCGTGCAATTTCTCTTCCCTCTGTTCCACTTTGGGAATAGGTATCTCAGGAGGGAAAAAAAGAGGAGACAGGGATGGTGTAATACCGTTTATTGAGGAAAAGATAAAAAATATAACCTTAGCAGCGTACCTCAGGTAAAGGTGTATAATGCACACCAATTCTCACAGATGGTAATTAAGGGTTCTTTTCTGGTGCTCCACGGAAACAGGAAACCCTCCTCTCAGAGTCCTGGGTAGGCAGAGGTTAATGTCTTTCACCGACGCGTTTCGGCTCCCTGGAGCCTTTATCAAGGTGTAATGGGCTATTGTGAGATAGGTGCTATTTATACTGCCTCCCTGGACTCCATTGGTGGGCTGGTTCCAGGAAGTAGCAGATACAAATTCATAAATACATATAAAAAATACATTTGTTAGTATACAACATGATTCTCTACAATTCAACAATATAAATAAATGATATCCCCATAATAAACGATCAAGCATTTATTCATAAAAGAGGATTTTATAAACGTGTATTTAAGAACACTTCCGGTATGATCCCGGAAGTGCGCGTCCCGGTTTCACATAATAGTGTGGTGCAACCACATAATGTGTTCCTCCGGAGGCGCGCCCACAGCCACCTCTTGCAGTGCATTCCACGGAAACTTCCGTGTTTACATCAGAAGTGACGTAGACGCACTTCCGCCGGCGCGCTGCAGATTTTAAAAAATGTGCTGGTTAGAGCATATTGGTTTTTAGAGTGAATACGTTGGTCTGTGACCCCATGAATTTATACTTTAACCAGTGTTCTGAATACATAAAATAGTCTATGGAACGATTACCGGAAGTGATGTAATGCGTTCCATATATGGATGTTCTTCTTGTATATGCTTTCCACAGTGTATTGAATTGAAAAAGTATATTATTAAATGTAAAATAAAAATGTGAATTAAAAAGGAGGAACATAAAATCAATATTTCTACTAAGAAGGTATATTATAATAGCTGTTTGAGAGCTGATATTCATATCCACGATATGTTTAAGGGTACTTATAAAAGTAGATCTAGTACATATATAAAAGTGATCTAAAGGAGAGGAACCAATGAATATTTTTACTGGGTAAAATGACCTTTACTGATTAGGATGCTCACATTTAATCCCATAAAGGAGTAGTGAGAATGCAATACATATATGCCCTTAAATAAACCATTTAATCTCAAAATCTGTATTGATTCCATGAGGGTGAAGTGTTTTTACTTCATATATCATTTTTATTTCTAATGTGGCCAAATCATTATTAATAGATTTTTTTCTCCAATGTTTGTCTACCATTTTAATTCCTAATACATTTTTTATTCCTGCTGTGGACATATTGTGTTTGTCTTTGAAGTGTGCAGATAGGGAATGTTTTTCATATCCCTTCTTTATATTCTGGAGATGTTCCGCCCATCTCTCTTTGAGTGGTCTCGAAGTACGGCCAATATATTGCAAGTTACATTTGCATTCTATTATATAGATGCAATTACTACTGTTACATGTGATGAAGTGGTCAATATCATATTCTTGTTTGGTTGAACAGGACTGATACTTTGTAGTTTTGCTTTCTTGCTCCTGATGATTTCTGCACAAAAGGCAAAGGCCGCATCTGCGGAATCCCTTGGTTTTAATCCTCCCTAGTCTCTTGGGCGGCATAGAACTCTTCACTAGTCTATATTTTTGACGTTATTAGCCTTTTTGTATATGAATTTAGGTTTTTGGGGAATTAATTAACCTATAACTGGATCCTTGCTGAGTAAATGCCAATGTTTAGTAATGATTCTTTCTATCTGTTTATGCTGGCTATTGTATGTGGCCACAAATGGCAGGATGATGTTTTTTTTACTCGAATTTTGTGGTTTATCTAGTGCTGGTTCTAATAAGGTTTCTCTTTCTGTGTTTGCCATTTCTGCTAATGGACCTTGTAGTTCTTCCTCAGAGTATCCTTTTTGTAGGAATTTTTGCTTCAGTTCTGTTGCTTGTTCTTTAATGTAAATGATGAGATCCAGAAATTTGACTTTCTTTTCATATGCGAACCTGTTCATGGGACATTGGGAGGAGCTTAACAACTGGAACAATAATGAATTCAAGGATAACATTATATTGTGGCATTGTTTCATCGACGACATTATTTTCATATGGGACGGTCACACTAGAGACTTAGAGACATTCTGCACCAAACTGAACAGGAATGAACTTAATATTAATCTAACTTATAACATCAGTAAAAAAGAAGTCACATTCCTGGATCTCATCATTTACATTAAAGACGGCCATTTAAATACGAAAAATTACATAAAACCAACTGACAGTAACTCTTCTATTTTAAAAAAACAGTAACCTCCACTCAACATGGTTAAAAAAACATTCCAAAGGGACAAATGAGAAGAATTCGTCAGAACTGCACAGAACTTGATGTATATAAAGAACAAGCAACAGAACTGAAGCAAAAATTCCTACAAAAAGGATACTCTGAGGAAGAACTACAAGGTCCATTAGAAGAAATGGCAAACACAGAAAGAGAAACCTTATTAGAACCAGCACTAGATAAACCACAAAATTCAAGTAAAAAAGACATCATCCTGCCATTTGTGACCACATACAATGGCCAGCATAAACAGATAGAAAGAATCATTACTAAACATTGGCATTTACTCAGCAAGGATCCAGTTATAGGTTAATTAATTCCCCAAAAACCTAAATTCATATACAAAAAGGCTAATAACGTCAAAAATATAGACTAGTGAAGAGTTCCATGCCGCCCAAGAGACTAGGGAGGATTAAAACCAAGGGAATCCACAGATGCGGCCTTTGCCTTATGTGCAGAAATCATCAGTAGCAAGAAAGCAAAACTACAAAGTATCAGTCCTGTTCAACCAAACAAGAATATGATATTGACCACTTCATCACATGTAACAGTAGTAATTGCATCTATATAATAGAATGCAAATGTAACTTGCAACATATTGGCCGTACTTCGAGACCACTCAAAGAGAGATGGGCGGAACATCTCAGGAATATAAAGAAGGGATATGAAAAACATTCCCTATCTGCACACTTCAAAGACAAACACATTATGTCCACAGCAGGAATAAAAAATGTATTAGGAATTAAAATGGTAGAAAAACATTGGAGAAAAAAAATCTATTAATAATGATTTGGCCACATCAGAAATGAAAATTATATATGAAGTAAAAACACTTCACACTCATGGAATCAATACAGATTTTTAAATTAAACTGTTTATTTAAGGGCAATATATTTATTGCATTCTCACTACTTCTTTATGGGATCAAATGCGAGCATCCTAATCAGTAAAGGTAATTTTACCCAGTAAAAATATTCATTCAATCCTCTCCTTTAGATCACTTTTATATATGTACTAGATCTACTTTTATACGTACCCTTAAACATATCGTGGATATGAATATCAGCTCTCAAACAGCTATTATAATATACCTTCTTAGTAGAAATATTGATTTTATGTTCCTCCTTTTTATTTCACATTTTTATTTTACATTTAATAATATACTTTTTCAATTCAATACACTGTGGAACGCATATACAGGAAGAACATCCATATATGGAACGCATTACATCACTTCCGATAATCATTCCATAGACTATTTTATGTTTTTCAGAACACTGGTTAAAGTATAAATTCATGGGGTCACAGACCAACGTATTCACTCTAAACACCAATATGCTCTGACCAGCACATTTTAAAAAAATGTGCAGCGCGCCGGCGGAAGTGCGTCTACGTCATTTCTGATGTAAACACGGAAGTTTCCGTGAAACGCACCTCAAGAGGTGGCTGTGGGCGCGCCTCCGGAGGAACACATTATGTGGTTACACCACACTATTATGTGAAACCCGGACGCGCACTTACAGGATCATACCGGAAGTGTTCTTAAATACACGTTTATAAAATCATCTTTTATGAATAAATGCTTGATCGTTTTTTATGGGGATATCATTTATTTATATTGTTGAATTGTAGAGAATCATGTTGTATACTAACAAATGTATTTTTTATATGTATCTATGAATTTGTATCTGCTACTTCCTGGAACCAGCCCACCAATGGAGTCCAGGGAGGCAGTATAAATAGCACCTATCTCACCATAGCCCATTACACCTTGATAAAGGCTCCAGGGAGCCGAAACGCGTCGGTGAAAGACATTAACCTCTGCCTACCCAGGACTCTGAGAGGAGGGTTTCCTGTTTCCGTGGAGCACCAGAAAAGAACCCTTAATTATCATCTGTGAGAATTGATGTGCGTTATACACCTTTACCTGAGGTACGCTGCTAAGGTTATATTTTTTATCTTTTCCTCAATAAACAGCATTACACCATCCCTGTCTCCTCTGTTTTTCCCTCCTGAGATACCTATTCCCAAAGTGGAACAGAGGGAAGAGAAGTAGCATGGCTAATGGTGTTTTGGAGGATATAGAAGAATTTATTTTTGGGCTTGAGTTTAAGAGTAAAAGACATTCACGGACCATTTGATGAATACCGGCCCTGTATTGTAACTATACACTTATTATCTATGGGACTATCATTTTATTGACTCTGGACCACTGAGTCCGCACGAGTTTTGCGCTTTATCTATATTTTGTTAATTTACCTAAGCACTTTGGCCCTGCAGGTGGGCTTTAAGATAGAGCTGCACTACGCCTTGAAGCACCAAACTTTCTTTATTGTTTACACTTGTTTTCTTTGTTCTCAGTTTTGTTTTTATTTTTTCATTTCAAAAAATGTCTTCAATGAGACTTTGCTTACAAATTTCTGCACATCTAAGATTTTTTTGAATTCATCTGGTGGTGCAGTTGGTGCAAATTTTAATCCCTACTTGAGAACCCTTTCCTCCATATCTGTAAGAGATCTTGTGCTTAGATTGAATATAATTCTTCTCTCTGTCTCCTTTTCTCCACTTAGTTTCTTCTTTTTTGTTCTCGGTTTTTGTTTTCCTGCCCTCTTCCCCCTTTTTCTATATTTTATCTGATTTGTATTTACTTTCACTTTCGCCTTCTTCTTTGATCCTTCGCGAAAAGGGGATCCATGTCTTGGAGGATTCTTATGTTCTTTAATCTATTATGTGGGTGTCTTCCATTGGTGTGTGTTTTCTTCTCATTCTCTTAGGTGTGTGGTTGTACCTGACGGTGGCCATCTATCAATTGTTAATCTGGTCTCTGGTTTTCTTGCTGAGAAGTCTGTGGTTCTTGATCTTCTCCTATCTCTATAATACGGTTTCCTTGACCTTTCATGTTCATTAACCCTTAGTCCTGTTCTTCTGTATCAATCATTGGGGTCGATTCTATTCGGCAACTTAAGAATAGCGCCGGGAATTAGCTCCCGACGCTATTCAATTCAGCTCCAGTTAAGTCGGCGATGTCCCGTTCTCGCCGACTTAACAGGTAGTTTTGTCGGGAGAACGGGCATTCTCCGACTTAACTACCCGCGGCGATGCTGATCCCCGACAGAATCAGCCTCGCGCCGGCCGTGAGGCAGCACTTTTGTCGGGTTTCTTCTCTCATCCCCCGGGGATGAGAGAAGAATTCCCAACAATTGTGGGTCACTAGCAGCTGAATTGAATAGCGTCGGGAGCTAATTCCCGGCACTATTCTTAAGTTGCCGAATAGAATCGACCCCATTCTGTCTAATTTCACTTCTCCTTTCATTTGTTCTGAAAGAATTCCTTGATCCTGGATATTTGTTTTAATGATAATCATTTACCTGAGGGCATTCCTTTGGGCGTTGTTTGTAGGATTGATGTCCATTAAAGATGATAGCATCATTATCAAGCCTTGTGATAAAGGGGGTGGCATTGCAATCATAAAAAAGGAGATTACATAAAAGAAATTCAGAGACAATTGTCAGACAACTCCACCTACCAGAAACTCAAGAGTTACCCCTCAAAACAGATTAAAAACAACTTCCAGAAACTAATAAAGAAACACTTAGAGACAGGGGCAATCTTTGAAGCCGAATATGACTATTTGAATATAGAAGATCCCTCCACCCCGACAATCTATGTACATCCGAAAGTACACAAAAGCACAACGGCACCACCAGGAAGACCAATCATAACAGGTACTGGAAGCTTAACTTCCAACCTCTCGGCCTTTGTGGATCACCTACTTCAACCCCTTGTAATTCAATATTCCTCCTATTTAAGAGATACGGGAGATACTATAACTAAATCACAAAACATAATATGGGAAGAAGACATGCGTCACCTTTTTGTACCAGGCATCAATCATGAACATGGCCAAGAGGCATTTACTGACTTCCTTGAACAAGCTGAACATTCCCTGGCTATGAAAAATTTAATCACAGAATCTATTCTTTTTATCTTAGAAAATAATTTTTTCTTCTTCAATGGAGATTATTACTTGCAAAACAAAGGTACAGCAATGGGGACACACTTCGCATCCACTTATGCAAACTTATTTATGGCACACTTGGAACAGAATGAGATTTATACCAGTGAAGCATGGAACACCAGCATAATAGAGTGGGGACATTTCATCGACGACATCTTTATCTGGAGAGGAAATTAGGAAAATCTGGGTACTGTTTGTCAAAACATCAATAACAACAATAGGAACATTCTGTTCACTTTTAATAAGAGCAACAGTGAGCAACGTTGAAACTGGTTAAAAGGAATATCATAGAGTGAATTTATCCGCATTAGAAGAAACTGTAGTGATGATGTAGTCTGCTCCACCCAAATCAAAGAACTAAAGACAGAGTTCAAAAGAAAAGGATATAAAGAACAACTAGACAAAGCATCAACATCTGCTCTGGAGACAGAGAGATCCACGTTACTTACTACCAGCAATAAGAAACATGACCCCAGTAACAACAATCATCAATGGTCCTTTTTATCTGGCTATGATTCTGGGCACAAACAAATGGAAGCCATCATTAAAAAAACACTGGTACCTGCTCTGCAAAGATCCAATTCTCAAAAACATTATTCCAGAGAATCCACGCTTTATATACAGGAAAGCACAGAATTTGAAGAAACATCTAGTATGAAGTGCCCTACTCATGCAATCAACCAACCCCATAAGAACAAAAGGGTTCCACAGATGTGGTAACTGGCTAGGATGCAAACAAATAAAGACAGAAACAACTAAATACACAGAAGTCCTTAGTCTATTAATTTTCGCACTCAAACCATGTATTCAAGCATCCATTATGTTCCCTTCTTTATGTTTATGTCACGTTGTTGTTTTCTTTTCTTTTTTTCTTTTTTCTTCTTTTTCTCTTTTCTTTTTTCTGTCTGAGATCTGTGGTTATCGGAAACAATTTCCTTGTGCATTATGTACTGATATACTTGGCAATAAAGATGTTTCTGATTCTGATTCTAATGAAACTAAATTTAAAATTAATGATTTCATAACATGTAATACCACCAATGTGGTATATTTAGTGGTATGATCTTGCAATAAGGTTTATGTAGGGAGAACATCAAGGGCCCTGAAAAAAAGAATGGGCGAACACCTATGGAATATTAGGAGAGGATTAACCACTCATCATCTATCAGAGCACTTCAGAATTCACAATCAGAGCTCACCATCGTCCATCAAATTCTTTACTGGTCTCCACCATATAAAGTCCACCTTGCATGATAGAAATACTGAGAAAAATCTTGCATGCACAGAAATGAAGACAATATATAAACTTCAAACTTTGGCCCCGGAGGGCCTTAACCAAGACTTTGAGCTGAAGTGGTTCCTTCTTGAATAAAAACATTAAAACACATAAAATGTTTTCATTATTGGATAAAAACTAACAAAAAACACTAGAACATATACAATGTCCCCCAGTATAATTCTTTTATTTATACCAGGAAGTAATTGTCTAGTGCAAATACGTTTTTAAACATGTATTTTATTTCCTTTTTCTTTGCATATGGAACCCATGACAAATGTAATATTCATCGCGCACGTCAAGAATGCATCTATCATCATCGAAGACCACCAACATTTTTTACAGATAGCCAATACCAACTTATAGAAGTCACTCTCACTGGACCACATAAAAATGGCCATCGGGGAACTTCCGGGGACTAGGAAAGATCTCCAGACTGGCACTTCCGGTCACGGACATCGTAACTTCCGGTCACAAAGTCCTCAACTTTGGGAAACATACAAATAGCCCCAGGATTTTTGAATTGCATCTCATAGTGATCATGTAAGCCCTCCTCCCTGTAGAAGAGTTAAAAAAAATAAGAATTTACTCACCGGTAATTCTATTTCTCGTATTCCGTAGTGGATGCTGGGAACTCCGTAAGGACCATGAATAGCAGGCTCCGAAGGAGGCTGGGCACTCTAGAAAGATTTATGACTACCTGGTGTGCACTGGCTCCTCCCACTATGACCCTCCTCCAAGCCTCAGTTAGGACACCGTGCCCGGACGAGCAGACATAATAAGGAAGGATTTAGAATCCCGGGTAAGACTCTTACCAGCCACACCAATCACACCGTACAACTCGTGATACTATATCCAGTTTGACAGTATGAAAACAACTGAGCCTCTCAACAGATGGCTCAACAATAACCCTTTAGTTAACAATAACTATTTACAAGTATTGCAGACAATCCGCACTTGGGATGGGCGCCCAGCATCCACTACGGACTACGAGAAATAGAATTACCGGTGAGTAAATTCTTATTTTCTCTAACGTCCTAGTGGATGCTGGGAACTCCGTAAGGACCATGGGGATTATACCAAAGCTCCCAAACGGGCGGGAGAGTGCGGATGACTCTGTAGCACCGAATGAGAGAACTCCAGGTCCTCCTCAGCCAGGGTATCAAATTTGTAGAATTTTGCAAATGTGTTTGCCCCTGACCAAGTAGCTGCTCGGCAAAGTTGTAAAGCCGAGACCCCTCGGGCAGCCGCCCAAGATGAGCCCACCTTCCTTGTGGAATGGGCATTTACAGATTTTGGCTGTGGCATGCCTGCCACAGAATGTGCAAGCTGAATTGTACTACAAATCCAGCGAGCAATAGACTGCCTAGAAGCAGGAGCACCCAGCTTGTTGGGTGCATACAGGACAAACAGCGAGTCAGATTTTCTGACTCCAGCCGTCCTGGAAACATATATTCCCAGGGCCCTGACAACGTCCAGCAACCTGGAGTCCTCCAAATCCCTAGCAGCCGCAGGCACCACAATAGGCTGGTTCAGGTGAAACGCTGACACCACCTTA
Organism: Pseudophryne corroboree; assembly: GCF_028390025.1. NCBI lineage: Eukaryota > Metazoa > Chordata > Amphibia > Anura > Myobatrachidae > Pseudophryne > Pseudophryne corroboree. The sequence goes on along the minus strand of NC_086444.1, from coordinate 861,904,546 downwards.
GGGAGAAACTGGGGACGAGTCCTCAATTCTGCCCTATCCATATGGAAAATCAGATAAGGGCTTTTACATGACAAAGCCGCCAATTCTGACACTCGCCTGGCCGAAGCCAAGGCCAACAACATGACCACTTTCCACGTGAGATACTCCAGATCCACGGTCTTTAGTGGCCCAAACCAATGTGATTTTAAGAAACTCAACATCACGTTGAGATCCCAAGGTGCCACAGGAGGCACAAATGGGGGCTGAATATGCAGCACTCCTTTCACAAATGTCTGAACTTCAGGTACTGAAGCTAGTTCTTTTTGAAAGAAAATCGACAGAGCCGAGATCTGTACTTTAATGGAGCCTAGTTTTAGGCCCATATTCACTCCTGCTTGCAGGAAATGCAGAAATCGACCTAGTTGAAATTCCTCTGTTGGGGCCTTTTTGGCCTCGCACCATGCAACATAATTCCGCCATATGCGGTGATAATGCTTTGCCGTAACATCTTTCCTGGCCTTAATAAGCGTAGGAATGACTTCTTCCGGAATACCCTTTTCCTTTAGGATCCGGTGTTCAACCGCCATGCCGTCAAACGCAGCCGCGGTAAGTCTTGGAACAGACAGGGCCCCTGTTGTAGCAGGTCCTGTCTGAGCGGTAGAGGCCACGGGTCCTCTGAGAGCATCTCTTGAAGTTCCGGGTACCACGCTCGTCTTGGCCAATCTGGAACCACGAGAATGGTGTTTACTCCTCGCTTTCTTATTATTCTCAATACCTTTGGTATGAGAGGCAGAGAAGGGAACACATAAACCGACTGGTACACCCACGGTGTCACTAGAGCGTCCACAGCTATCGCCTGAGGGTCCCTTGACCTGGTGCAATATCTTTTTAACTTTTTGTTGAGGCGGGACGCCATCATGTCCACCTGTGGTTTTTCCCAACGGTTTACCAGCATCTGGAAGACTTCTGGATGAAGTCCCCACTCTCCTGGGTGGAGGTCGTGTCTGCTGAGGAAGTCTGCTTCCCAGTTGTCCACTCCCGGAATGAACACTGCTGACAGTGCTAGTACATGATTCTCCGCCCATCGGAGAATTCTTGTGGCTTCCGCCATCGCCATCCTGCTTCTTGTGCCGCCCTGTCGATTTACATGGGCGACTGCCGTGATGTTGTCTGACTGGATCAGCACCGGCTGGTGTAGGAGCAGGGATTTTGCTTGACTTAGGGCATTGTAGATGGCCCTTAGTTCCAGAATATTTATGTGAAGGGAAGTCTCCTGACTCGACCATAGTCCTTGGAAGTTTCTTCCCTGTGTGACTGCTCCCCAGCCTCGAAGGCTGGCATCCGTGGTCACCAGGACCCAGTCCTGTATGCCGAACCTGCGGCCCTCTAGAAGATGGGCACTCTGCAGCCACCACAGTAGCGACACCCTGGTTCTTGGAGATAGGGTTATCAAGCGATGCATCTGAAGATGCGATCCGGACCACTGGTCCAACAGGTCCCACTGAAAGATTCTGGCATGGAACCTGCCGAAGGGAATTGCTTCGTAAGAAGCCACCATCTTTCCCAGGACCCGCGTGCAGCGATGCACTGATACCTGTTTTGGTTTCAGGAGGTCTCTGACTAGAGATGACAACTCCCTGGCTTTCTCCTCCGGGAGAAACACTTTTTTCTGGACTGTATCCAGAATCATACCCAGGAACAGTAGCCGTGTCGTCGGAACCAGCTGTGACTTTGGGATATTCAGAATCCAGCCGTGCTGGTGCAGCACCTCCTGAGATAGTGCTACTCCCACCAACAACTGTTCCTTGGACCTCGCTTTTATTAGGAGATCGTCCAAGTACGGGATAATTAAAACTCCCTTTTTTCGAAGGAGTATCATCATTTCCGCCATAACCTTGGTAAATACCCTCGGTGCCGTGGACAGTCCAAACGGCAGCGTCTGGAATTGGTAATGGCAATCCTGTACCACAAATCTGAGGTACTCCTGGTGAGGATGGTAAATGGGGACATGCAAGTAAGCATCCTTGATGTCCAGGGATACCATGTAATCCCCCTCGTCCAGGCTCGCAATAACCGCCCTGAGCGATTCCATCTTGAACTTGAATTTTTTTATGTATGTGTTCAAGGATTTCAAATTTAAAATGGGTCTCACCGAACCGTCCGGTTTCGGTACCACAAATAGTGTGGAATAGTAACCCCGGCCTTGTTGAAGTAGGGGTACCTTGATTATCACCTGCTGGGAATACAGCTTGTGAATTGCCGCTAGCACCGCCTCCCTGTCTGAGGGAGCAATCGGCAAGGCAGATTTTAGGAACCGGTGGGGTGGAGACGCCTCGAATTCCAGTTTGTACCCCTGAGATACTATTTGAAGGATCCAGGGATCCACTTGTGAGCGAGCCCACTGATCGCTGAAATTCTTGAGGCGGCCCCCCACCGTACCTGGCTCCGCCTGTGGAGCCCCATCGTCATGCGGCGGACTTGGAAGAAGAAGCGGGGGAGGACTTTTGCTCCTGGGAACCTGCTGTTTGTTGCAGCCTTTTTCCCCTACCTCTGCCTCTGGACAGAAAGGACCCGCCTTTTCAACGCCTGTTTTTCTGGGTCCGAAAGGACTGAACCTGATAAAACGGCGCCTTCTTAGGCTGTGAGGGGACATGGGGTAAAAATGCTGACTTCCCAGACGTTGCTGTGGAAACTAGGTCCGAGAGACCATCCCCAAATAATTCCTCACCCTTATATGGTAACACTTCCATGTGCTTTTTTGAATCTGCATCTCCTGTCCACTGGCGAGTCCATAAGCCTCTCCTAGCAGAAATGGACAATGCACTTACTTTAGATGCCAATCGGCAGATTTCCCTTTGTGCATCTCTCATATATAAGACTGAGTCTTTTATATGGTCTATGGTTACCAGGATCGTGTCTCTGTCTAATGTGTCAATATTTTCTGACAGTTTATCTGACCACGCAGCGGCAGCACTGCACATCCAAGCTGACGCAATAGCTGGCCTAAGTATAATGCCTGTGTGTGTGTATATACAGACTTCAGGATCGCCTCCTGCTTTCTATCAGCAGGTTCCTTGAGGGCGGCCGTATCCGGAGACGGTAGTGCCACCTTTTTAGACAAACGTGTGAGCGCTTTATCCACTCTAGGGGGTGTTTCCCAACGTGACCTATCCTCTGGCGGGAAAGGGAACGCCATTAGTACCTTCTTAGGAATTACCAATTTTTTATCAGGGAAAGCCCACGCTTCTTCACACACTTCATTTAATTCATCTGATGGGGGAAAAACTATGGGTAGTTTTTTCTCTCCAAACATAATACCCTTTTTAGTGGTACCTGTACTTATATCAGAAATGTGTAACACCTCTTTCATTGCCTCAATCATGCAGTGAATGGCCTTAGTAGGCATCAGGTTAGACTCATCGTCGTCGACACTGGTGTCAGTATCAGTGCCAACATCTGGGTCTGCTTGTGGTAGCGGGCGTTTTAGAGCCCCTGACGACCCATGCGACGCCTGGGCAGGCACGAGCTGAGAAGTCGGCTGTCCCACATTTGGCATGTCGTCGATTTTCTTATATAAGGAGTCTATACGTGCACTCATTACTTTCCATAAGCCCATCCACTCAGGTGTCTGCCCCGCAGGGGGGGACATCCCTTCTAAAGGCATCTGCTCCGCCTCCACATCATTATCCTCATCAAACATGTCGACACAGCCGTACCGACACACCGCACACACACAAGGAATGCTCCGAATGAGGACAGGACCCACAAAAGCCCTTTGGGGGGACAGAGTGAGAGTATGCCAGCACACACCAGAGCGCTATATAATGCAGGGACTAACTGAGTTATGTCCCCTATAGCTGCTTTTTATATTATATATATATATATATATATTGCGCCTAAATTTAGTGCCCCCCCTCTCTGTTTTTACCCTGTTCTGAAGTGTAGACTGCAGGGGAGAGCCAGGGAGCTTCCTTCCAGCGGATCTGTGAAGGAGAAATGGCGCCAGTGTGTCTGAGGGAGATAGCTCCGCCCCTTTTCTGCGGCCTATTCTCCCGCTTTTTCCTGGATTCTGGCAGGGGTATTTACCACATATATAGCCTCTGGGGCTATATATTGTGGTATTTTTGCCAGCCAAGGTGTTTTTATTGCTGCTCAGGGCGCCCCCCCCCCCCCAGCGCCCTGCACCCTCAGTGACCGGAGTGTGAAGTGTGCATGAGGAGCAATGGCGCACAGCTGCAGTGCTGTGCGCTACCTTGGTGAAGACTGATGTCTTCTGCCGCCGTTTTTCCGGACCTCTTCTTGCTTCTGGCTCTGTAAGGGGGACGGCGGCGCGGCTCCGGGACTGAACACCAAGGACTGGGCCTGCGGTCGATCCCTCTGGAGCTAATGTTGTCCAGTAGCCTAAGAAGCCCAATCCGGCTGCAAGCAGGCGAGTTCGCTTCTTCTCCCCTTAGTCCCTCGCTGCAGTGAGCCTGTTGCCAGCAGGTCTCACTGAAAATAAAAAACCTAAATCTATACTTTCTTTCTAAGGGCTCAGGAGAGCCCCTAGTGTGCATCCAACCTCGGCCGGGCACGAAATCTAACTGAGGCTTGGAGGAGGGTCATAGTGGGAGGAGCCAGTGCACACCAGGTAGTCATAAATCTTTCTAGAGTGCCCAGCCTCCTTCGGAGCCCGCTATTCCCCATGGTCCTTACGGAGTTCCGAGCATCCACTAGGACGTTAGAGAAATTAAACTTGTTAAGGCACAGGACCCAACTGTGCATTGAGAAATAAATCCCCAAGGAGACTCCAAGTGTGTATACGATTGCAATATATAAGCCTGACCTTTCCAATACTGTACGGGAAGAGGAGGCTCCTTCCACCATTTGTACACCCTCTGCAAGTGCTGGGAGGAGCAGCACCAGTCAACATGCTGACATTGAGATTGAGGATGTCACTATAGAAGTACACCAGGATGAGGAGGATATTGGTGTAGCTGGCGCTAATAAGAATGTTGGCGATGAGGATTTTGTTGACGGGGATGTGGTTTGTTTAAATAAGGATCCTGTTGAGACAGTTGTTGCCCATGGTATGAAAAAGCCCATTGTCATGACTGGGCAAAAGACAAAAAAATCTATCCCTTCTATGTGGAATTATTTCTTCCCATACCCGGACAATTACTGTGCAGCCATCTGTAGCCTTTGTAAAGCCATTGTAAGTAAATTTAGGGTCGGTAACCACCTGGAAACCTCCTCCCTGTTACATCACTTGCAGCGCATACATCACAAGTTGTTGACACATTCAGAAACTTCGGCTAAGAACGTAACCAGTCCAGTGACACCTAGCTCCCTTTTCTCTGTTGGATCCAAGCACCTGCAATCCCCACCACCAACACCCTCATAGTCAATTTTCTCCTCAATCAGGATCGGAAGTAGTCCTGTATCCAACTCCTCTGGAAGATCCTTTACTGGCATGTCTACTGTCACTGCATATGATGCTGTCACAGTTGAAAGAATGGTTGATGATCATTTAAGTGATAGCATCCAAATTGGCATGTCAGACGGGTTCACTACGATCTGCCGGCGGCCGGCCTCCCGGCGACCAGCATACCGGCGCCAAGAGTGTGGCGAGCGCAAATGAGCCCCTTGCGGGCTCGCTGAGCTCGCCTCGCTACGCGCGCCACACTATTTTATTCTCCCTCCAGGGGGGTCGTGGACCCCCACGAGGGAGAATAAGTGTCGGTATGCCGGCTGTCGGGCTCCCGGCGCCGGTATGCTGGTCGCCGGGAGCCCGACCACCGGCATACTGAAGACCACCCTGTCAGACAGTCTGTTTCAACATTGTCAGGAAAAAGAGGCAATTTGGGGGCCCTTGCCCAAAACTGGCTTTGCTTTACTTAAGTTGCCCACCTTCCAGTGTGTACTCAGAAAGTTTTAAGTGCAGTCAGGAACCTTGTTAGCAATCGGCGTAGGAGGTTACTTCCCCAAAATGTGGAAAACTTGATGTTCATCAAAATGACTTACAAATTCCATGAGGAAGACCTTTACCAGCAATTACCTCCAAAAAGTACAGAGGGACCTGTGATGGTGCATTCCAGCAGGGACGAATTAATAGTCTGTGAAGAAGAGGATATACACACTGATGGGGGTGAGGAATCAGATACTGATGATGACATTGTTCCTATTTAAAGTACTAAAGCCAGTTTGTGCACTGCCCATTGCCAGCTTGTTTTGTGGGGGTCCAATCAAACCAATCATTTAAGCCACAAGTTGCTGAAATGATTGGTTTGCATTATGTGCTTTTTGGAGCGTTGTTTTTGTCACAGCTATCCTGTCTGCCACTGCAGTGCCACTCCTAGATGGGCTACGTGTTTGTGCCACTAACTTCTTTCACTTAGTTTAGTCAACCAGCTACCTCAGTGCAACCTTTTGGCCTAAAGTAGATGAAAATTATATTGTGTGAGATGTGATGTGTTCAAAATAGACTGGAAATGAGTGGAAATTAATGTTTTTGAGGTTAATAATACTGCAGGAACAAAACCACCCCCAAATTTTGTTATTTTAGCTGGGTTTTTTATATCCAAAACCAAAACCCACATGGGCGGTTTGGGCAAAACCAATACAGATCCAAAACATGAAAGGAGATCCAAAACCAAAACACAAAACACAAAAAATGGCCAGGCGCACAAGTGGTTCTTCTTTTGTAATATTTGCATTTAACTTGTAATAGCATATTGATGACACTGTGAAACATCACATACTGTAGTTGGCATCTTAAAATTGTTCCATCTAATCAACAGCCATTGAATACTGTACTTTGAAAGTTCAGCATCTGCAAGTGACATGAAGTATGTCTGCAGTGACAGCATAGCAGTATGTCCCATGTTCAGGGAACACAAAGTAATGTATTTCAAGTTCAGTCACTCAATAAATAACCCATGGTCCTGTTATTTGATGACTCTTGAACCAGAGCACAATAGATCATTTTCATGAAATTACTTGACCTGATTCAGAGGTTGCGCGTAGTTGGCTGATGTAATTTTGCACATGCATCCCACTTGTTACAGCTCAGAGATTCAGCACAGAAAAGAACACAAAAGATGCACACCTGCTCACACAGGATGCCATACTGATACCGAGGAACTGCACATGCCATAGAGCTGCTGCAAATTTCATTGGTGCATCTAAAGAAGCTATGAGATGGAAAAACACCATCTCAAGATGCTGCAAGTGGGCATCTCAGTTTATATTAAATTGGCTGCAGCATTAGTATAAGATATAGGCATGGCTGCAGCAACAATCCCAGTCACATTTTCGTACGACTCTTATACTAAGCACTCTCTACTAAGGGGTGTAGTATGGCTGACCGGCGGTCAGGAGACCGCCGGTCAGCTTACCGATGCCGGATTCCCGGCAGCATACCGACGCCGGGATCCTGGAGGGGAGGGGCGAGTGCAGCAAGCCCCTTGCGTGCTCGCAGCGCTCGCCACACTGCGGGCTCGGTGGCGACCATTCTATTCCCACTCTATGGGTGTCGTAGACACCCACGAGTGGAAATAGTCCCTGTTGGTCGGCATGCCGACCATCGGGATAGTGAGGGGTCTTGATGGTGGAGGAGGTCATGTGACTGTCGGTCTCCCGACCGCCGGTCACATGAATACCACCCCTACTAATCACTCCCTACTATCTCTGTCAGCATTGTATGAATATCTTAGTTCTGTTTCTATGTTAAGTTGTTTATGGTGGATTTGTAGGATTGCATGATTTGTATTTTGTTATTAGCAGTTTGTTCTATAGCAAATTCCGTTGCACTTTAAAATTGGAAACAACAGAGATAACATAAAACAAGCCAATTGGAAACAGTGAAAACAAACAAGATTGGATAATGACAGACAATCACAGAGGTAGGAAGGCCCTGCTCACAATTGATACACAAGGATAGGTGTTATCTATTGCATAAAGGTCCTCCAGATTGCAAAGGTTCTTGGTGGGTTGTATGAAATGGTCACACAGCAATGTTGACCTGGGGTCAGGAGGATGGGAAAGTGAAGAACGAGAACATATTTGATTATATGTGTGGATTCTACAGTGGGGAAGTAATTAAATAGGAAAGTTTATAAAGGTTATGTGGGTGGTTTCGGAATTTGATAAGTTTGCCTGAAGAGGTGAGTTTTCAGGGAACGTTTGAAGGATTAGAGACTAGAGGAGTATTATTATGTGTGGAAGGGCATTCCACGGAGTTGGTGCAGGCCAAAGAAAGTCCTGCAATTGTGAAAGGCAGAAAATAATGAGTGTGGATGAGAGACATATATCTTGTGAAGAGCAAAGAGGTCAGGTTGGGAGATATTTTGAGATAAGCGAAGAGCTGTATGTTGGTGTAGTTTGGTTAATTGCATTGTGTGATAGTAAAAGTATTTAATATTGAATACAGCAGAATACAGGTAGCCAATGGAGGGACTGACAGCGGATCAACAGATGATGAATGTGACGACGCTGCCAGCTAATTCCAGAAATATGCCAATTTGAGAACTGCCCCATGCAACGTACAGGGTCACTTTTGACACACGGGATTATTTAAATACTTTCAGCTGCCACCAGCAAAGACTTTTCAACGTATTACGGACGTTGCAGGCATCTTTAGCTTTACCTGTCACACACACACTGCAATACTTAGAAAAATAGGTAGGCGTGAGCCACACAGAGTCTTGGAGTTCATAAGAACAACAGAAATTAGAACTAAAATTAGGATTTTTTTTTCAATAATACTTCAGAGCTTTGGTTACAAAAAGGTTACAAAGATTATTAAGAATATTTTAAAAACACACAGAATACAGCAATCTCAATAAATGAAAAGGAAATAAAAACTTACAGAGACCCTACTCACTTACGCAAGCAAATTTTAGATTTCTGCCATGGGGGACTTCACAGAATAACTCAGGTCATCTCCAGCATACTAGCTGTGTCCCCAAGAGATCACCACTTCTATTTTCATGAGAGAGACAGATATAGTCTCCAGCTTCATCAGGCCCCCTCCCTTGGGATTTTTAACCACTTTCCTGCTGGACAAAACACCTACACCAGGTTTATATTTTGTTGGTGATAGAAAGAAGCACAGGAGAAGGGGAGGGGGTGTAGCCCAAAGGCATTGAAATCTCCTTCAAAGAGAGTGAGGTCTGGGAGGATTTGTACCTTGTCACCCCTGGACAGCTTTATGACTAGCCAGGAAGTTTCGGCTCCGTTATCTAAACATGTGAACTCCTTTTACTTCCATCAGGTAATTGATCTGGCCATCTCCCTCTTATCAGTATTTATAACCTCTGGTCTGGTCCTTGCACATGTCATCTCAAACTTTATGGTCTGCAGATCTCCCCCAGCCTGGCCTATTGGGTCAAATGCAGTATATTGCCTGTCAGCCATGTTGTCACATCTTTGCTGAAAAGAATACAAAATTATATATATATATATATATACAGTCATTTGAAAACATTATTGGTTATTATGCCTGCAGGTAATCACCACACCTTAGATCACATATAATTTGTGATCCTTCTTTCTGTATTTAAACGTGACATCTCCCCCAGCAAATGGCGCACAAGGGCCGGTGACCCACGTTACCGACTCATTGCTGCGCTACTGACCACTTGTTCACCTTGCCATGATAAACCATCTGAATTAGTGTGTTGAGAGCCCTTTCTGTGCTGGATGGTACAGGTATACTGCTGCAAGGTGAGACTCCATCTCAGGAGTTTCCTATTGTCTCCAGACAATCTATTAAGTTTACTCTGACCGACATCAGACACACTTTTGCACATTTGATTCACATGATCCCCTGGTACTTTCAACTCTACTTGGGTGAATATATTACCAACGGGAGTACTCTCGTCATGATTAATGCTCATGGTGGGACAGGTGACTATGTTCTTCTCCCACATAAACTCACCTGGTGCCCTTTCCTGATATGGTGGCCTCCCCCTCACCCACATGGGCCCTGAGGTCGGGGCATCTTTTCCTACAGGATGCTCTTGACATGTTTCCCTGCACGTCATTTGGCGTATACCTAGGACATTGGGATCCTCACCTAAATGTCCCTTTCTGAGATAAAGTCTTCCTGATTTATCTCCCCAGCCTATCTGACTGATCTGCGTCCTTACAGATGCTAAGTCAGGATCAGCTGGTTGCCCTTCCTTGGTATAGTGGGCAAATATGTGTTTTGTGATGGGAACACACTCTTTTGTACACGGTGCTCCCTGTGTTGCTATCTCTGCTGTTAGTGTATGTGTTATAGCTGCGTCACAGCTACGGCCTTTGTCACTCTGCCCCATCTCCACAAGACTGGGGTCGCCCACCTCCATACACAACCTCTGTGAATAACCACTGTATACTTCTACACTTCTGTTACCTACACCTGGAGAGAGAGTAACAGGTTCCTTTCCTGGCTCAGCCTCAGGAGAAGGTTGATAGGCCCTCGCCCTCAGAGGTTCTGCAGCTTCTGACTGTGGCCCACCCCTCCCTGGCTGCTCTGTGTCAGGACAGAGGGGGGTTTGCATGGCAGGACTTGCATCACACTCCTGTCCAAACCTTTTGTTCATCTTATCCCCTGGCACTTGTAAATGGGGATTCTCATTCTGGTTAAACACAATTTCACACTTTTTACATACATCAGTGCCTATGTCAGGCACAGCCATTCCTGGCACTGATAAGTTTTCTACTTTCATTGCTAAGTGTAAAGGAGACAGTCTCTTATCAGCAGAACTACTTTCTGATTCCTTTCCAAGGGTTAATGTGCAGCCCTTCTGCATTGCCCTCTGCTGGGTACCTATAGCTAGGCCACACCTCACACCAGACACACCTTTATACAGTGTGCCCACATCATTCCCAGGTGTCTGTAACTCCGTGGGTCTAGTGGTACCACAATGGGGAGAAATTTCCTCATTAACACATGCTGGGGAAAATACACCTAGACACTTCTCCCAAACAATTTCTTCCTGCCCTTGTGCTGTATTGGGACTAGCTCTCTGTCCAGCCTGGAGAGGTAAGTTTTACACTGAAGACTCAGTGTATGGGAATCCCTGCTGTGTGTCTGCATGCAAGATCAGGGCAGAAAGAGGGGTCTGAGGGGGAGGGACAGCAATGTATGTTTCTCCCTTCTCAGCTGTTGACACAGCCCCCTTCTCTGACACAACCCTGGTACCTAACATGCTGGCAGCACCCCCGACAGACACATTATTTCCTACATTGATACATGCATCATAAGAATTACTGGTAAGACGTATACAAGACAATACATCATCCTCATTGACTCCCTTCCCTAGGCCAGTATCTGAGCTTGCAACTTTCACAGGGAGGGAGGGGGGCGGAGGGGGATCTCTGGCTTTTGAGTCACCCTCCCCACTGGCAGGGGTTAAATCACAGCTTTTCTGTGCTGCTGCACTGCGTGTCATTACTTCTACCTCAGGCGTGGTATTACATACAGTATTCAACACAGTATTATCATCAATACAAGGAATCATTGCCCTTCTTTTATACATAGACGTTTGCCTGTTTTCGGGGCCCCTCAGTGCCTGCAGATCAATTTGAGCATTTTCCTCAACACCTGGATTCACTGCCCTCCCCTGACACATAAACATTTTAATTTCATCTTGGTCCCACTGTACCTGCAAATCAACCTGAGCTGTCTCAACAATACAGGGAGTAATTTCCTTGTCCCTACACATAGACATTGGCATGCTATCCGGATCACCCAGGGCCTGAGGGAGATTGGTGATAGCAAGAAAAGCTGGCAACGTTGCAGTATCAGTAATGACATCACCATCATTCATGTAGGTGGAGGACATTTGCCCCAAACCAGTTTCAAGTACCTCACTCTTAGGCAGGTTGGGTAACACACATATGGGAACAGGGTCCCCTATCCCCACCTTGTGGTAAGATGCCTGTGGACAGACAGGGTTACATCCTATCACGTTAATCAGAGTGGCCTGGGACATTGTTGCATACAGCCTTCAACCCAACCCATACAGGTGGAACATAATCTGCTAACTGCACCCCACACAAATCTATATCAGGGCATGCACTTTCTGACAGAATAGGTTCAGCCCTGTGTAATGACAAAGAGTTATTTTCTAGTTCACACTGGTTGGTAACATTCTCAGCATCACATACATTGGCATTAATGTTGTGTGGATCAGCAGGTGTCCCCTGAGGAAAAGAAGGGTTAGTTCCTGCCGCAATACAGTTCATTTCACTGGTATTATCACAAGTCTCTAGCACAGTAGAAAATGCAAAATGTTCACGGGGCACTACGTTTTTACCCAGAGTCACTTCTGTGCAAGATCCAGCAGTATCACATAGCATTACAGGTACTGCACACAGAGCAATACCATTGCAAGGTTTAGCATCATCACATACTACCTGAGATGATTCACATATTTCAACCGACTTAGAAATGTCAGGCACAGATTGTGCTATCAATTTTCCAAAGTCAGTTCTCACGAACACATTCTTGGGAATAATATCTGACACTCCCACCTCTCTTGTCGACATAATCTCCTCCACCATCAGGTTCTCCTGAAAATCAGCTTCTTCCAGCTGCAAATTCTGTGCAGACGGTGGTAATATGCTGTTCGCACCAACATCTCCTCCCAGTAGGGTACACTGCACCTTTGGAAGCGAGAACTCCGTAACATAGTCCACACCGACTGTAGATGATGGGGGTACCTGTTCCTCCTGGGGCACCCCTGCAGGCTGGACTACTGCTTCTTCCGCTGATAAAAGAAGCTTTCGCAGATGTTGTCTTTCATCATCCACTCTGCGACACTGATCGTGCCAGAATTGGGTATCGAGCTTCCTCACATTGCGTGCCTCTCTCCATGCATCTTCAAAACATTCCTCCAGCTCACGCAGCAGGTACGTAGAACTCATCTCAGAACCTGACCGCAGAAGTGTGGATCGAAACCTGCTGAAGGCATTGCACTTACTCACCTCTGCCCACCAGAGCTAACAGAGCATCTTGCTGCGGGTATTGTCATGGCATAAAAGACCCTGCAGCCAACATTCTTTAATTAGCTCCTCCGTACTCATCCTGGAAAACAGGTCATCTGGGCCATACCCCCATTGCTCTTCTAACGCTGTCTCGGATGGTGGCCCAGCAATTTCTGCCGTCTCCCTGGCAGCCTCACGTTCCAGAGCTGCATGGCGTTCGGCAAGGATCTGTTGCCCCAGGTGCATAAGGGTTGCCCAGTCTGGAGATGACTTCATAGATGAAATTGCGCTCTGTAAATACTTATCCAGGTCAGGATCTTCAGTGTAGATGTAAGAGGTGCCTGACCTCCACTGGGTATTTGCAGTACTGTCCACGTTCACATAGTCAGTCATACTAGGGACTTGATCCAGGCAAGGTCTAACGGTGACCTCCCTGGTCTCATGGTATCGTGAGCAATCACTTTCTTGTTGCGATGCAATTTGTAGCTTATATTCTCTCCCAGCTACTCGGTTTGCAGAACTCGTTTCTGCCATAGGACTCTCCCTCTGCACCAGCTGTGCAGCACTGGCAGGCCCTATCTCTCTCCTCTTGTGCACTGGAACAATTTATTCCTGTCCAACATGCAGCTCCGACAGTTTCCAGGAAAGGGGGGATAAGATCCACATTTGAGGCAGCCACAGCAGGCCTCACATCGATAACAGAGTCCACATCAGAATCCAGCGTCGCACTATTACTACCCGCAGTACATAATAGTCCAGTACGCAATACATCTCCTACTGTCTCAGCAGCCCAGGCCAATGTATCATTCCCACGCACAGGTTTGCAGCCATCATGATGCTCTGTATCTTTCCCATACTTGATATCAGTCGGCGAATATTCATCCAAGGCCATATGCACAGACCTCGCGTCGATAACATAGTCCACATCAGAAATCAGCATGGCACCATTACTACCCGCAGTACGTAACAGTCCAGTGCGCAATACATCCCCTACTGTCTCGGCAGCACAGGGCGATGCATCATTCCCACGCACAAATTTGCCATCATCCTTCATCAGATGCTTAGACTTAGTCATCTTTGATCTCATTTTCGCCAAAATAAAATAATAGAAAAGAAAAACAAGAGATGGGGAGGGGAACAGAGATTGCCACTTACTGTGAGGATTTTAAAATTATAATAAAGCTCTGAGTTCTGATTCTGGTGAAGTGGATGTTCCGCTCACGGAATTATTACCACAGTCACTTAAGTTCTTAGATAAAAACAAACAATTATCATCCCACCGCTGCCACCACTTTGTGACGACACTGCCGGCCAATTCCAGAAATATGCCAATTTGAGAACTGCCACATGCGATGTACGGGTCACTTTTGACACACAGGATTACTTAAATACTTTCAGCTGCCACCAGCAAAGACTTTTCAACGTATTACAGATGTTGTAGGCGTCTTTAGCTTTACCTGTCACACACACACTGCAATACTTAGAAAAATAGGTAGGCGTGAGCCACACAGAGTCTTGGAGTACATAAGAACAACAGAAATCAGAACTAAAATTGGGATTTTAATTTCAATAATACTTCAGAGCTTTGGAACGTGACAATGAACATCTAGCAGGGAAGTTTGGTTGTCAAAATAGGCAGCATGTGCAGATGATTCTGATGAGTTGTCATTTGAGGAGAATCCCCAAAGAAATTTTGAGAGATGTGTACTGTATAGTGAAACAACCAAACTGGAGGTCCTGAAAATTCTGAGGGAGGATACCTCTGGCTGTGAAAGTGTTTGTAGCAATATGCTGAAGAGGATGCAAAAGAAGATCTAGAATTAGATGACTGAAAATAGCAAGACATGATCCAATATTTGGCATACTTTTCTCCTTCACATAAGGAAAAGAGGGAACTACATTTCTCAAACATTGCAGTTGATTCCTGTTGTACTGCAAGTTAGAGCTTTACGCCAACCACATCTTAGACTCTTTCACAAGCACCAAGGCAATGCAAACAATAAACATCATGACTTCTCTCATGGCAGGAGATTTATCAAAACTTGGAGAAAGATAAAGCACCAACCAATCAGCTCCTAACGGGCATTTTTCAAACACAGCCTGTAACATGACAGCAGCTGATTGGTTTGTACTTTATCTCTCTTCACGTTATATCTCCCCAAGCTTTGATAAATATCCTGTTAGTTAGAAAAATGACAGGAGCTAATTGGTTGGTACTTTGGGGTCTATTTATAAGCCTTGGAGTGAGAGATAAAGTGAAGAGAGATAAACTACCAACCAACCAACCAGCTCCTGACATTTTTCACACACACAGCCTGTAACATGGCAGTTAGGAGCTGATTTGCCAGTACTTTATTTTTATCTCTCTCCAAGGATTATAAGTAGACCCCAAAGTACCAACCAATCAGCTCCTGTCATTTTACAGGCTGTGTGTGAAAATTTACAGGAGCGGGTTGGTTGGTGGTTTATCTCTTTTCAAGGCTTTATAAATAGACCCCTTTATCTCTTTCCACTTTATCTCTCTCCAAGCTCTGATAAATCCCCCTCAAGGGGTGCAAATACATTTTTGTTTATCTGCATTCAGGGAAAGTACTGTACCAGCTGCTTTTGCATATAGCCCACAAATGCTGCCAGACACCATTATTTTTACACTGCAATTTAGATTTGAGCTAAGACACCACTCAAATATAAATCTCTTCACGTTACATCTCCACTACCTGCAGTGCAGAATGGTTTTGACAAGTGCAAAGTTACTTGCTCTTTTAAACTTTGCTCCCAACCAGTGGCGGCTGCAGCTCTCACCACATCATGCAGGGGGAAGTAGGATAGCATATATGAACATACTGTACATGCAGGGATGTATGTAACATATGTGCTGGCTGCAGGTGTCCGGGGACTGGCCACGCTGCGTGTCTTCCAGCCGCCGCTGAACCCGGGATGATTTGGCTCTACTCTGCTTCAAAGCCCGCCCCAGATTCTTGTGAAAACTAGCCAATAGGAGCCTGGGTTGGGCTTAGCAGGAGGTGTTATGCTGAATGCTGAGTCCCGGGTTCAGAGGTGGCTGTAAGATGAAACACAGCGCTGCCAATTTCTGGACACCTGCAGCCATTCATCTTTGCATGTATGTTCATATGTGCTATGCTCCCTACAGAGTCAGCCCCATTTTCTCAATGTTATACTACTTGCAGTTCAAAAAGATACATACTGTTCTCTAGAGATGTGCGGTTCAGTTCTCCAGAAATGTGAATCCCCACAAATTTTGTGTATCTGAACTGAACCAAATCCTGGTCCTGATCTCCCAAGGAAATTTAACCCGAACCGAGTCTAAGTTTGGATCTTCCCTTTTAAATCCGAATTTCAGGTTGTGTATTGCAAAAATTAAATGACTGTAGCTGTTTTTATAAATTTTTTCTTCATTTTTTTTATCAGTGATTATCTATTTTTTTATCGATTTTAAACCGAACAAAAATCCGGACAAAAAACTTGAGGGTGGCTTTGCAAAACCGAAATCAAAACACATCGATGAATCCAGATCCAAAGCCAAAACATGGGGGTCAGCGCACATCTCTTCTGTACTTCAGTTTTCATGTTCCATCAAATTGGCATACGCTGAGGAAGTGCGTATATAAAATAAACTGTTTTTATTGGCCATATGTGATGTCCTCTATTCTAAATAACAACAGAACAGATATATCATGCAGGATTTAAAAAAATCAAAATAAAAATAAAAATGTCAAATAATAACACACTACTATGAAATAGTATTTAGATATAAAATTCATATACCAACATGAGAATACTTTACTTTTGCTGAATATGATTGAAATGATAACTAATAATTCATAATAATTGAAATATACAGTAATTAAATAGAGCCTTAAGTACATCTTAAATAACATATTTAACAGCAAAATAAAAAGACTTAATTAGTAATTTGAATGTATTACAAGCTATTTTGTAGCGATTAGTCATTATTACACTGCAACGAAAGAAGTGTATAATTAGTGTTGACTTGACTAGTAACATAGATTGAAACAGCTCCAAAGAAACGTTTCTCAATGCACTGTATGGGTTCCTTAAAACTAGTAACTAATGGCTGATGCCCAATGGCTGCAGTGCAGACTACATATATTTTTTTTTTTTTTTTGGGGGGGGACAGTTAAAACATAAGCCTTCATAGGCATGCGCAGGGGGGGTGCCTGGTGCGCACAGGCACCCCCTAATGTCTGGTACCCCGATCTCAAATGCCTGATGCAGCGATCGCCGAGCAGGCTGATCACTGTCCCCTCTGCGCTGCACCCTGTCAGGACTGCATTACTGACCGGACGCCTGGGTTAATCAAGGGTGTCACTGCCACCGGCTTTCAAACTTCCGGCTCCACCTCCATGTACAAAAACAGCGTGATGTCATGCTGCTTGCACGCCCACCCGTCACACCCACTCACCTCGCTCCTTCTATGCTATGCCAACACCAGCCACTGATGAGCTGCAGCATGTAGCCAGCGTTCCTCTTAGGAAGACAAATTTAATACTGGCAGGCGGTCGGCAGCAGCATTGACACGTCACTCGTTTTTCCAGCAGCAGCAGTACTAGTCTGCGACTGTCAGTGTCAGTGAGTGACTGACTTGTAAGTAAGCTGCTGCAGCTTGCAGGGGAAAGAGAGGGGGAGCCAGACCAGGCTGAGGAGGAGCAGTGTAATTGCAGTGAGTGCCATCAGGGGTATTTGTTTGGTGCACACCACAACATCTGACAATGTATCTGCATTATTAGGATTGGTACAAGGGTGGATATTTTATATTGTGTTGACCATCAATAGATGGTACTAGACACGCCCAAAAGGCGGTGCTAGACACACCCCTCCAATGGTGCACCCCCTAATAAAATGTGCTGCGCACGCCTATGTAAGCCTTAAAGTACCTTTAATGTTGCATGCAATATGTGCCATGGCTGTCTGTCCTGGATATCAGCAGCATTGTGGTTCACAACCGCTGCACCCGGGACGCAGCACTAAGTTCCCCTTCCTGTATAAGCCAGGCTGTCCCCAGACTCCCATTGGCTCCATCCATATCCATTGGCTAGTTACATAGGAGTCGGGCTTACACAGGGCGTATAAATGAAGCTGAGTACTGCGTCCTGGGTGCAGCAGCAGCTGTGAAAGAGAGCGCTACTAACAGCAGCCATGGCACAAATGACATGCAACATTAAATATACTATTTGGCTTATGTTTTAACAGCCCCCCTTCCTGCTATATGTGGTCTGCGTGGCAGTCCGCAGGCAGCAGCGGCCATTGCTTATACTGATTAAATAACTTTATAAAAACGTCTGTGCTGGAGATACTAAAGAGCTCCTGGTACACAATGTTTTTGCATAATACTGTATGTTACTACAAATGAGTTGGACGCAAGTCATCTGTGATTCTACTCGTATTGCATTCATGGGGGTAATTCAGACCTGAATGCTGCTGTGCGTTTTCAGCGATGGGTTTGTGCAACGGATCCGTTTGCACGGACAATCGCAAGGAGATTGACAGGAAGAAGGCGTTTGTGGGTGTCAACGGACCATTTTCAGGGAGTGTCTTGAAAAACGCAGACGTGTCCATGCATTTGCGGGGGGGTTCCTGACGTCAGTTCCGGTCCTGGACAGGTTGATGTGATCGCAGCGGCTTAAGTCCTGGGCTGCACAGAGACTGCACAAAATCTGTTTGTACAGCTCTGCTACACATGCGTTCACACACTTGTACAGCTAAAATACACTCCCCCTGTAGGCGGCGACTATCTGATCGTGTGACACCCTAAAGTAGGTATCACTGAAGTCAACAATTTACAGGTAAGTATTAGGAAGCCTAACCCTCTGGTTTAATGTGTTACTTTATCTTTTCTGGTGTTCCTCACATGGACCTAGTGTCTGTAGCTTCTAACAGGCATAAGTTTCACCAGCAACTCACAATATAGTTCAGGATATATTGCACACAGAGTTAATTACACAATTTCTCTATATGAATTTTTATTCTACTGAAACACTGCTATAAGTTTTTCTCAGCTGTAGAAATTTGAGATTATCTCATATAATGGCAATTTAGATTAACCTCAATGTGTATGCTAGTCACATACCATTTTCATGCAAAGAACAATAAAGCACAAGAACAATATCCACATTTGACAATCCTAACACACTAATATAAAGTTTTAAGCAATCACCTGAAAATACTCTTATAATTGGGGCCCCGTAAAAACCTTTAGTTTTGTAGCTAGCTACATTGAGTTTAGTGCACCTTTCTAGGAAAGTTACATCCTGAGAATAGTTAATACAAGTCTTGGATGAAGGTAGCAATGGATGGATTACAACAAATGAAGTGTAGCTGGTTCTGTCCAACCAGGCAGTTTTGCAACTTCTAATATGGTGCAGCACACTATTTTTAGGCAACTGTGAGTCTGTCTTGCTAGTCCGGATGTAATATTAACTGATTGTACTGTAGGTGCTATTTTCTTAAAGGAGGATCTCTGCGATATCCACATGACTGTCAGGCAATAACTAGGTTTAAAACTGTGCCACTTGATCCTGTCTCATCCTTAAATGCAATATAGGCAGCTAAGGTGTCTCTGTCTTTGTTATGAGCAGTCTCTCTATCTCTGGAAGGGCTTGCGATGAGTAGTTGGTGAAACAGGGTTACTGATCTGTACTCCAAAAAGGTTACTGTACTCAGTTGTTACATTTACACTGTCTGACTGAGAGCAGTACATCAGCTGCAGGCCCCTGTGATATTGAGTCCTGAATCCTTTAAGCTGTCTGTGTAACTACGACCGTACTGTTTCTTACTGCGCTACAAAGTTCTGGCTGTGTGCTGAGAAAACTGCAGCATGTGACTGTCTGCTTCTGCACAGAGGTGCTTACTGCTATTTGATGGCTCTTATCAGTCTCACAAAGGGTGTTGGTACTATATAAACTGGCTAATTTACTGTATAAAACTGTGATCTCTTGTATACCAGGGTATTTCAGCAGGGAGTCTGTGACAGTCAATTCAATCATTCAGCAATTACTGAGACTGCTACTATGGAGTGTGAGAATGTATAATCTGCAATGGGGTTCCTGGATCTCACTAGAAGTGGCTATTTTGCCTCAGGGATGACGTAATCTGCTCACCACTCCATAGACACTCTCTTTGTCAGCTGCTGGACTCTGATTTATTGAAGATCAGATAAGGAGTCTCCTTTGGTCACCATGTACACCACCAAATCAGCTCAGCACTTTCTGCTCCTAGATCCTGTTCCACTCTGCCCATCCTCCTAAGATGGCCGCCGCCCAACTGCCAACAGACTCAGCACACGGCTGTTAACTGTCCAAGCGCATGACAACTATAGCATAGAAAATGTTCTTAACCCTTTCCTTGCTGAAGTCTCAAAGCATTTAGCCAGGCTGCATTTTGTAGAGGGGGAAAAAGGGAGCAGAAATAAGTTAAATGTCCATGGAAACTCTGATGGGGTGTCACAATTGCAGCAGTGCAAAAATCACTTGCTAGTGATCAGGTCTGAATTAGGCCCCAAATGCAGATATTCCTTCCTAAGCAGAATTGTACATAATTCTGTGATAGCTCTGCTCTTATTCCTATGCTTGGTGTCAGAGCTGTCATTATTGTAACCCTGCCTTTAACCTAGGGTTAAAATATACCTCTTGTCTAGTGCCTCCACCCAAGCTGTGATACCCTGCCTTTACCCTAGGGTTATAATATACCTCTTCTTTAGTGCCTCCACCCAAGCTATGATACCCTGCCTTGCTTGGGTAAGCCTTCCCATTACGGGTTATAGGGTTGATGTGATTAACAAGTAAACCTGGCCTACAGGGATATCTCAGTATGTGTTGAGTTATATCTCGCAGTACCGTATCTCACTAGCAATCTACCACATTTACCTGCTCCTCGGCTTTGTCTTCTTTTCCAGGACCAAACCATTATCTCTGATAAAGGCAACAAACTCTATTAGGTAAGTTATTCTTGTCTTTATATTAAAGGTGTTAATGTATTATACAATAACAGCATACAGTACTTCATATAAGGTGTACCTTGTCATTTAAATACATTCCCTTACTCTAAATATCCCTAGAAGATCCTATTTTACAATTTTAATGCATGCAATACAAAAATAAGCATGTACCTGCACTATAGTCAATTCGACTATAGACCCGAGGTTTACTAGGGTTTATCACTGCGCAGTCTGGGCCAAAAAAAAAAAAAAAACACAGTACCCCTCTTGGACAAGTAAAGGAGTAGGTGGAGGTATCTTACTCGGGTAAGTCTGTGATCAACTAACTAATGGGTCCTAATAGATTTCCAGGTGTGAGTAAAGCATTAGTTAGTGCAGTATCTAGAAAGAATATGCAGGTTAAGTATCCCATATCCAAATATTCTGAAATACGGAATATTCCGAAATACAGAATTTTTGAGTGAGAGTGAGATAGTGAAACCTTTGTTTTCTGATGGCTCAATGTATACAAACTTTGTTTAATACACAAAGTTATTAAAAATATTGTATTAAATGACCTTCAGGCTATGTGTATAAGGTGTATATGAAACATAAATGAATTGTGTGAATGTACACACACTTTAATGCACAAAGTTATTAAAAATATTGGCTAAAATTACCTTCAGGCTGTGTGTATAAGGTGTATATGATACATAGATTCATTCTGTGCTTAGACTTGGGTCCCATCGCCATGATATCTCATTATGGTATGCAATTATTCCAAAATACGGAATAATCCGATATCCAAAACACCTCTGGTCCCAAGCATTTTGGATAAGGGATATTCAACCTGTATTAGCATTCACTGAGAGAGTGAAATCTTCCTGCTCCTCTGTTCGGCGGGCATATCAGGTATATAATTGGCTCTGACCACACCAGTAGCTGACATATCAGAATTGTGGACATGATGTTGACTGTCCCTAAATGTCCGTAATGTCTCCACCTAAGTTTAACACTGCAATACTTCCAGCATGTACCTTAGTAATCTCATCAATCTTCCCTTTCAACCGACCTGGATAATCCTTTGCTTTATTACACAGTCTTCGGAAGAAACTGATAATATACAATTTTGTTTAGTAATATGAAGTTCTGTCCTGCATCACTCTCAGTCTCTGAGGAAAACTGATTAAGGGGTAAGAATTATTTAGCAATCAGTTCCCAGTGTGCATAGTCTACTATAGTTCAATATCAGGTAACAGTAAAAAGTCTATGCCTTGAAATATGCTTCACTATATATCCAATGAGGGATCAACGATCTTCCTATTTGTATAGACTGTAGGTATACTTAGGGTCATATACTTCACAAAGACTCTTAAGATAGTATGCTGGCTACACTCAGGGCCGGCTCTACCATTAGGCAGCTTTAGGCGGCTGCCTAGGGGCACCAACCCCTAGAGGGCGCCACTGAATTCATCTAGCAAATAACTGACAGTATTCTGACCGACGGCATCCCGTACCCAACCCCAATTAAATATCCCTACCAGACCCCATATACAGTACTGTACAGTATATAAAGAATAGATGGCACTCAAGCACTTTTAAAGTGAAAGTATATTGTGAACAAAGTCACAAAATATTGTGACTTTGGTTACAATATACTTTATCACTTTAAAAATCCTTGAGAGTTGTCCCTTTTCTCTGTATGTGTATAATGATGCAATTCACCCCAGCCACCTAGTGGCCACCTGCATCTCCACTCTAGGAGGTGGTGGAGTTTGCAGGTTAGGGGGTACTAGGCTGAAGCTTTGCCTAGGCTGCAGAGAGACCTTGCACCGGCCCTGGCTACACTCTGTCTGGGCCCTGGGGATGCAGCATAACAATGAGAGTAGCCAGACTCTGAGACCTTTATATCTAGCCCCCAAAGTATACTGTGAATGAGATCCTGGTGTGGGACAGGGATAGCTGCGCTCACGCTGAGTCAAGGACCACTCCCCCAGCTACTCCCCCAGCTCTCTTGATAGGTGCTGTTGCCAATACCTCACTGTGAACCTGTACAGGCTTGCATAAGGGTCGGTCACTCTGGGTGGCTCCACTGGGTCCCCGCTCTGCCTCTACAAACAGTCACCTGTCGAGTTCTGGCACCAATGGTGATGGTAGGTCCGCTGCGCAGTTCCCGGTGCCTGACCGCAAATATGGGGAAAGAAGGCGCAGACACCAAGGGCAGGGTGAGTCTGTCCGTTGCTCCCTTTTCTCATTACCTGGAGCTCCGATTCAGCCAAGCTCAGCCACGCCGGGATGCAACCGCCAACACTACTACAGCGCTGCCTTTCTCCTTCTCCCCGGACCGCTTGCTCTCTCCTTGTCAGGCGCAAACCTCTCACTTTCCTGCAGGCTCCCACTCCCCCTTGCGCTCTCAATAGCTCCTTCCCGCAGGAGTCCCAAGGGAGCCCAGAAGCTTCCCTGCAGCCCTTAAAAAATCTCCCCACATGAAGTGCAACAGCACTGCCAACATGCTGTTACCTGTACCATCACCAGAGCCCCCCGCCACTTCTCACTCTTATGCCCACCATAACATATATATATATATACAGTGCATAAGGAAAGTATTCACTGCGCTTCACTTTTTCCACATTTTGTTATGTTACAGCCTTATTCCAAGATGGAATAAATTATTTTTTCCCCTCAAAATTCTACACACAATATCCCATAACGACAACATGAAAAAAAAAGGTTTTTTTGAGATTTTTGCAAATGTATTAAAAATGAAAAACTAAGAAATCAAATATACATAAGTATTCACAGCCTTTGCTCAATAATTTGTTGATGCACCTTTGGCATCAATCACAGTCTCAAGTCTTTTTGAATTTGATGCCACAAGCTTGGCACACCTATCTTTGGGCAGATTCGCCCATTCCTCTTTGCAGCACCTCTCAAGCTCCATCAGGTTGGATGGGAAGCGTTGGTGCACAGCCATTTTCAGATCTCTCCAGAGATGTTCAATCGGATTCAAGTCTGGTCTCTGGCTGGGCCACTGAAGGACATTCACAGAGTTGTCCTGTAGCCACTCCTTTGATATCATGGCTGTGTGCTTAGGGTCATTGTCCTGCTGAAGGATGATCCGTCACCCTAGTCTGAGGTCAAGATCGCTCTGGAGCAGGTTTTCATCCAGGATGTCTCATTGTACATTGCAGCATTCATCTTTCCCTCTATCCTGACTAGTCTCCCAGTTCCTGCCACTGAAAAACATTCTCACAGCATGATGCTGCCACCACCATGCTTCACTGTAAGGATGGTATTGGCCTGGTGATGAGTAGTGCCTGGTTTCCTCCAAACATGACACCTGGCATTCATGCCAAAGAGTTCAATCTTTGTCTCATCAGACCAGACAATTATGTTTCTCATGGTCTGAGAGTCCTTCAGGTGCATTTTGGCAAACTCCTGGCGGGCTGCCATGTGCTTTATACTAAGGAGTGGCTTCCATCTGGCCACTCTACCATACAGGCCTGATTGGTGGATTGTGTAGTGATGGTTGTCCTTCTGGAAGGTACTCCTCTCTCAACAGAGGAATGCTTTAGCTCTGACAGAGTGACCATCGGGTTCCTGTTCACCTACCCGACTAGGGCCCTTCTCCACTGATCATTCAGTTTAGATGGACGGCCAGCTCTAGGAAGAGTCCTGGTGGTTCTGAACTTCTTCCATTTATGGATGATGGAGGCTACTTTGCTCATTGGGACCTTCAAAGAAGCAGATATTTTTCTGTACCCTTTCCCAGATTTGTGCCTCGAGATAATCCTGTCTTGGAGGTCTACAGACAATTCCTTTGACTTCATGATTGGTTTGAGCTCACACATGCACTGTCAAGTGTGGGACCTTATATAGACAGGTGTGTGCCTTTCCAAATCATGTCCAATCAACTGAATTTACCACAGGTAAAAACATCTCAGGGATGATCAGTGGAAACAGGATGCACCTGAGCTCAATTTTGAGCTTCATGGCAAAGGCTGTGAGTACTTATGTACCTGTGATTTCTTAGTTTTTATTTTTAATAAATTTGCAAAAAATCTCAAAAAAACTTTTTTCATGTTGTCATTATGGGGTATTGTGTGTAGAATTTTGAGGGGAAAAATTTATTTAATCCATAACAAAATGTGGAAAAAGTGAAGTGCTGTGAATACTTTCCGGATGCACTGTAAATAACTTTGTCTTATATAAACATAGCTGGGCTATACTAAGTTGCACCTGTTTACAAATAATAATAAACATTCTTAGCCATATTGTATCATCAGGCATTTGTAAACTGGTGTGTCTTCATACAGTATATGCTAGGGGTGTGCGTCAGGCCATTTTTTTCAGGTTTTGGTTTTGGATCTGGATCTCCTTCTTGGCTTTGGATCTGGATTGTGTTTTGCCAAAACAGCCCTTGGGGGTGTTTTTGTTCCTATAGTATTATTAACCTCAATAACATTAATTTCCACTCATCTCCAGTCTATTTTGAACACCTCACATCTAACAGTATTGTTTTCATCCAGTTTAGGTCAAAAGGTTGCACCGAGGTAGCTGGATGACTAAGCTAAGCAACAGAAGTGGGTGGCATAAACATGTGGCACATCTAGGAGTGGCACTGCAGTGGCAGACAGAATATAAATTTTATAAACTATGGCAAAAAAATGCTCCAAAGAGCACATAATGCAAAGGAGAGGTGCAAGATGGATTTGTCCTTGGGTCCAACAGGCTGGGAATTGCTTGTCTAGTGAAATGGAATCTAGACCGGTTATGGTACTGGGGACACAGAACTGTATATCAATCAACTGTCTAAATTCCACGGCACTAATGGCGGATACTGGATGCATGTCTAACACCAACATAGTTGTTATGGCCTCAGTAATCCGCTTTGCAACTGGGAGACTGCTGTCATACTTCATCTTCCTTGCAAAGGATTGTTGAACAGTCAATTGATTTGTTAAACTACAAGTAGTCTTCCTGGTCCCCTTCTGGGATTAAGATCTACTCCCAACAGCAGCAGCAGTAGGCATTGACTCAAGGATCCTCCAGAGAAATTGGACTACAACCGATCCTGATTGAGGAGGAAATTGATGATGAGGCTGTTGATGGTGGGGATTGCAGGCACTTGGATTCAACAGAGAAAAGGGAGCTAGGTGTCACTGGACTGGTTACGTTCTTAGCCTAAGTTTCTGAATGTGTTAACAACTTGTGATGTATGCACTGCAAGTGGTGTAACAGGGAGGAGGTTCCTAGGTGGTTAAGGTCCCTACCTCTACTTACAATGGCTTTACAAAGGCTACAGATGGCTAGACAATTATTGTCTGTGTTTGTGCTTGTGAAGAAAAAATGACACACAGAAGAGGTGGATTTTTATGTCTTTTTCCCAGGCATGACAATGGGCTATTTCAAATCATGGGCAACACCTGTCTCCACTGGCACCTTATTTGAACAAACCACATCTCCATCATCAAAATCCTCATCGACAACATTCTCATTAGCGCCAGCTAGACCAATATCCTCCTCATCCTGGTGTACTTCTACAGTGACATCCTTCAATCTCAATGTCAGCACTTTGACTGGTGCTGCTCCTGCCAGCACTTGCATAGGGCGTGCAAATGGTGGAAGGAGCCTCCTCTTCCCATACAGTATTGGAAAGGTCAGGCTTATACATTGCAACCATGGACACACTTGTACTCTCCTTGGGGATTTATTTCTGAACACACAGTTGGTTCCTGTGCCTTAACAAGTTTCATTTTTTTAACTCTTCTACAGGAAGGAGGGCTTACCTGATCATTATGAAATGCAGAACCACCAGTAATGAACACAGGCCAAGGCTTGTCAGGTTTCTTGTCAGTTAACTTTACTTTCTTTTAGTTTTTATTTATCACCGCAAAATATTGCTTCTTTTATTTTACATTCCCTCTACGCTATTGGGCATAGGCCTTAGCTGATGATGTTGACAGACTCGCATTGTCATGACTAGTGGCAGCAGCTTCAGCACTAGTAGTAGTAAGTGGTTCTTGATCTTTCAATAGTTTTTCCTCCATTTCTATCAACACATAGTGGGGTACAGCAACAGTTTCACACAAATGAGTCAGAAATATATATTATATTTTATATCAAGCACTGCACTTACAGAGTCACACAAATGAGTCAGAAATATATATTATTACACACTGCGTGTTAGCTTCACCAACAGTGTTGCACAAATGAGTCAGAAATATGTATTATTGTTTTTTATATCACACACTTGTGGTTACAGTGTCACACAAATGAGTCAGAAATATATATAACTTTTTATATCACACACCGGTGGTTACAGTGTCACACAAATAAGTCAGAAATATATATTATTACACACTGCTGTTTAGCTTCTCCAACAGTGTCACACAAATGAGTCAGAAATATATATTATTTTTTATATCACACACTGGCGGTTACAGTGTAGCACAAATGCATCAGAAATATATATATTTACACACTGCGGTTTAGCTTTACTGATGGTGTCACACAAATGAGTCAGAAGTATGTATTATTATTACACATTCTGGTTTAGCTTCACAGACAGTGTCATACACTTGAGTCAGAAATATGTTTTATTATTTTTTATATCACACACTGCACCCCTGGAGAACAAAGCCCTTGATGGACAGACAGAAAATCCCCTTTTCTGTCAGATTGCCTCAGTTTATGGACTGAGCACCCCTGAAGCAGCCCCTTGTTTACACCAGAGTTCCACGGTATCCCCTTCCTTCAGACAGCCCCTTAAAGAATAGCACAGCACTGAGAGGCAATACATGTACACTGTACAGCCCCAGTTTATGGACAGCCAAAGCACCCATTTTATGGACAGAGCACCCCTGCTACAGCCCCTTGTGTACACCAGAGTAACACAGCAACTGCTCCCTTAAGTTCAGACAGCTGTCCCCCTTAAATAATATCACACAGCACAGACATTGTACAATCTCCAATGCCGGAGTGAACGTGGCGCCGATGCACGGGACTTATATAGAATCCAAAACCCACGAGAATCCGACAGCGGGATGATGACATTTTGCCTCACTTTCAGATCCAAGGCTGGCGGGAAAACCCGAGTCAGGCTTGGATCCCGGCACGGATCTCAATGTTCAGGTTGGTTCGATTCTCTGAGAATCAAACCTGCTCATCTCAAGTAAATGCACATCTCTATATAGCTCGCAATCCCATTGGCAGTGGCAAACACAGGATTTCTTAAGGGGGGTTTCCAAATGCAGTCCACAATTTCCCACTCTGCGGAACATTGGAGCAAGTGCTGGAGTCTGGGGGAGTGGTAGAAGAAACTAGTAACGACTCTGAACATTGGTCTATCTATACACTGTATACTGTATGGAATACAGTATTTATATTTAACTATATGGATGGTCTCTAGTATAGGCTGTATCAAACATACTTAAATAATATAAATAAGTGGTCAGAAAAAGGTTAAACATACCATAATAAATAAATACACAAACATAATAGAACCAGTACTGCACTTTCTAAGGACACATTCTTCCACCTCATGGTAAGGCTCCTGTCCAGAGGCGGAACTACCGCCAGTGCAACCAGTGCGTTGCACTCGGGCCCGC
Source organism: Pseudophryne corroboree (assembly GCF_028390025.1). NCBI lineage: Eukaryota > Metazoa > Chordata > Amphibia > Anura > Myobatrachidae > Pseudophryne > Pseudophryne corroboree. The sequence continues at coordinate 861,876,046 of NC_086444.1, read as the reverse complement.
CACTGTCCAGGGGCTCGAAGCATGTAATGAGTCAATCTGACTCATTACATGCTGCTGTGTGCTGCGGGCAACCGCTGCCCGCAGCACACAGCCTCCCGCAGGACACAGGAAATGGAGAGGAGCACAGCGCAGCGGTCACGGGCACGGGGGAGAAGGAAGAGGAGGGAGGTGGAGGTGAGAGCCGCAGCAATGCTTTGTTACTGGTGGAGGCGCTGCTGCTGCTGTCCCTCTGCTTCACTATAGGCTGTCTTCCGAGAACAGCCTATAGTGAAGCAGAGGGGCAGCAGCAGCAGCGCCTCCACCAATAACACAGCGCTGCTGCGGCTCCCTCCTCCACCTCCCTCCTCCTCCTTCTCTCCTACCCGGGAATTGTGACCAGAAGCTGCACCGAGGAGCCTGAGCCAGCGGAGAGGGTAAGTATAATTCTTTCTTTCTTTCTTTCTGTCTGTCTGTCTTTCTTTCTTTCTTTCTGTCTTTCTTTCTTTCCATCTACAAAAAGGGGGACTGTCTGCCGCAATGTGTAAAAAGGGGTGATCTGCCTGCCGCAATGTGTAAAAAGGGAGAATCTGCCTGCCGCAATGTGTAAAAAGGGGTAATCTGCCTGCCGCAATGTGTAAAAAGGGGGACTGTCTGCTGCAATGTGTAAAAAGGGGTAATCTGCCTGCCGCAATGTGTAAAAAGGGGGAATCTGTCTGCCGCAATGTATAAAAAGGGGGAATCTGCCTGCCGCAATGTGTAAAAAGGTTGAATCTGCTTGCCGCAATGTGTAAAAAGGGGGAATCTGCCTGACGTGATGTGTAAAAAGGGGGAATCTGCCTGACGCGATGTGTAAAAAGGGGGAATCTGCCTGACGTAATGTGTAATAAGGGGACACTGTCTGCCGCAATGTGTAAAAAGGGCACGCTGTCTGCCATTATGTGTAAAAAGTGTACGCTGTCTGCCGCTATGTGTAACAAGGGCACGCTGTCTCCCGTTATGTGTAAAAAGGGTACGCTGTCTGCCGCTATGTTTAACAAGGGCACGCTGTCTGCCGTTATATGTAAAAAGTGTACGCTGTCTGCCGCTGTGTGTAAAAATGGGGAATCTGCCTGCCGCAATGTGTAAAAAGGGGTAATCTGCTTGTCGCAATGTGTAAAAAGGGGGACTGTCTGCCGCAATGTGTAAAAAGGGGTAATCTGCCTGCCGCAATGTGTAAAAAGGGGGAATCTGTCTGCCGCAATGTGTAAAAAGGGGGAATCTGCCTGCCGCAATGGGTAAAAAGGGGGAATCTGCCTGACGCAATGTGTAAAAAGGGAGAATCTGCTTGCCGCAATGTGTAAAAAGGGGGAATCTGCTTGACGTGATGTGTAAAAAGGGGTAATCTGCCTGACGCGATGTGTAAAAAGGGGGAATCTGCCTGACGTAATGTGTAAAAAGGGAGAATCTGCCTGACATAATGTGTAATAAGGGGACACTGTCTGCCGCAATGTGTAAAAAGGGGGATGCTGTCTGCCGTAATGTGTAACAAGGGCACGCTGTCTGCCGTTATGTGTAAAAAGGGCACGCTGTCTGCCATTATGTGTAAAAAGTGTATGCTGTCTGCCGCTATGTGTAACAAGGGCACGCTGTCTCCCGTTATGTGTAAAAAGGGTACGCTGTCTGCCGCTATGTTTAACAAGGGCACGCTGTCTGCCTTTATTTGTAAAAAGTGTACGCTGTCTGCCGCTATGTGTAACAAGGGCACGCTGTCTCCCGCTATGTGTAAAAAGGGGACGCTGTCTGCCATTATGTGTAAAAAGTGCATGCTGTCTGCCGCTATGTGTAAAAAGGGCATGCTGTCTGCCGTTATGTGTAAAAAGGGGGACGCTGTCTGCCGTAATGTGTAAAAAGGGACGCTGTCTGCTGTAATGTGTAAAAAGAGGAATCTGTCCGCCGTAAGGTGTAAAAGGGTCTCTACCTGGTGTAGTGGTGCTTCTGTGCGGCGTAATTTGAATAATGGAGACTACTGTGCACCGTTTTATGAATTGGTATTATTTTGTGGCCACACCCCTTCCCCACGAAGCCACGCCACTATGTATTTTTGCGCGCGCCTACGGCGCGCACTGCCCCTGTTTTACATGCAGGGGTGGAGCTCCGATGCCATTTCTTGCACACAGTGCTAAAATGTCTAGTTACGGCACTGTTGCTAGGTATCCATTTCTCTGGCCCTGAGCAGGTCCCCCTCACCAGATCCTCTCCAGGGGTGAGGGGGTGGACTTGGATGGGATGGGGGGCCCAAAGCATTTTGTCGCGCCTGGGCCCACCGCTCGCTAGTTCCGCCACTGCTCCTGTCTCTTCTTCCTGGTAGCTACTCTCTGGTCCAGTGCACTGATTGAGAACTCAGATCCACACACAAACAGCAAACTTGGTAGAAGAAGCTGCTACCACTGGGCATCTGGTCATGTGCAGCAGCTCTGCGGTCCCAAAAACTGCATGATGTGGCGGCAGTTCTAGTAATAGTATTATTTACCATGACCATTGTTGTCATAATTTGAGCCACTTGCCAAGAGGAGGGGGGTTTCCGTGCAACCGGAAACCCCCCCTGCGTTTGCCTATGATTGGCACTGCCTTACTAAGCTTAAGCCTTACATAAAAATGCTCATGTAACCCCTTTAGCCACAAGTGAAGATGCAACTGAGTACAAATTACTCAGCATTGTCTTTAGATGAGTGCGCTTGGATTCAGAGCAAGGCACTGTGCAAGGTTTGTTATCAAAACTGATGTCAAGTCCAGTTTGTGTAATTGAAACCTTAGGTTTGTTTCTTTATTTTATATATTTTGTTTTTATCCTCAATTATACAGTTCCTACTTGCTACAAAGCATTTGGAGATGCAGTGCCTTCTGTAGACAATAACTGCTACCTATCTTATTAAATAGCTTTCATTGGTTCTTTAAAAGAACACCTTGTATGATTATACAGTATATACATATATTGATTAGGTTTGGTATACAATGTCTCTGATTAGAATGTCTACTGAACATTCATTAGATTGACATGAGTATGTCAACATTTTCGTTATTTCAGCATTGAAAATGTTGACTTGATCATGATGTTGACGTTGATCATGCCATGTAAACAGTCAGCATGCTCATATTGATGTAATAACGACATTGTTGAAATTTTGAAAATGTGTTTTTTCCGTGATTCTATCCCTAGCCCTTATAGGAACCCTAACCCTAGTTGTAACCCTATTGTTAACTGTAGCCTTCAGTGTCAATATTTTGACTACAGATGTGGGCCAGACCTTTTTTGCTGGATTTGGATTCGGTTTTGATTCGTATTTCGTCTTTGGATTTGGATTTGCCAAACCGCCGTGACTGTTTTTGGATTTTTTTTTTTTTTTTGTAATTGACAAAAAAAGCTAAAATCACAGAATTTGGGCCTTTTTTTATTCCTATAGTAATATTAACCTCAATAACATTAATTTCCAGTAATTTCCAGTCAATTTTGACCAACAATAGATCTATAAATATATATATGTTTCTGTTTTTGAACTTGCAGCTTGGTTCAAACTGTATGGCTCACAGGGCTTATATATGCACGTGAACAAAGTGCACTAGCGTAAAGCACACCAATCAGTACAATTTACAGCAGAGTACAGTACATCATACAGCAGTGTGCAGTACGACCGTATATATACTTTATACAGTCACTAAAGAGCACAGCCAGTTGTGGACACAGCACATAAAATACAGCATAGTATAGTGCAGCAAAAGCATACCACCCAACATCTACAGCCAGCAATACAGGACTCTTGCGTGGCCGAAAATGGGCATGGTCTATGGCTTCACGTGAGTGCAGTGATCATTAGCCACACCTCCATTTTCATCACTGAGGGCACATGCTTAGCGCTCCGTGAGCTGCTGGCATGCCCCCAGTCCCTCTGTCCCCCGTGAATAGATGCTGTGCACATGCGCACAGTGTCTATACACTGCTGGCAGTGAGTGACAGGAGCTGCCTCCCTACTGCCCCCATCCACCGTGGGATGCTGCAGCCCGCGGGTGGGACAGTGGGGCAAGCCAGAAAAAACTAGATTGTCCCGCCAGGGGCAGATCCAGAACGAAACAACAGCGGGGGCACCACAATAGGGGAAGGAAGGGGGGTTTCGGCACATGCTTTCCTATGAAAGAGGGTGTGGCTTTGTAACAAGGGGTGTGGCCTCATAGATAATGCCATACCCATGAGTCAGGCCCTCGTTTTCATCACACTGGGGGCATGGAGTGCAAGGGCAGTGGGTGACAGTATGAGAGTGCGGGAACAGGCCTGGGAGGGGAATGGGTGAGTTTGTGGGGACAGGCCTGGTAGGGAACAGTGCAACTGTGTGGGGACAGGCCTGGTAAGGAATAGGGTAAGTGTGCGGAGGCTGACCTGGTAGGGGACAGGGCAAGTGTGTGGGGACAGGCTTGGTAGGGGACAGGGCAAAAGTGCAGGGACGGGCCTGGTAGGGGACAGGGCGAGTGTGCAGGGACAGGGCAAGTGTGCGAGGACAGGCCTGGTAGGGGCAGGGCGAGAGATATTTCTAACATATTCTTTGTATTTGTCATATACTTTATACAGTCAAAACTGTGGCATATGCATTAGTATTACAGGAAAGGCTCTGCCTCACCTCACCGCACGTCTCTGGTGCACTGTGCCCCCTATACATAGTCACTATACAGCACAGGCACTTGTGGACACAGCACATCTAATACAGCAAAGTCAGTGCAGCAAACAGCAGCGTGCATACACTCACTGTATACACAGTGAGTCACCATACAGCACTGGCCCAGCCACTTGTGGACACAGCACATCTATTACAGCCGGGTCAGCAGGGCAAACGTCAAAGTGCACTGTGCCCCCTATACAAAGTCACTATACAGGACAGGCACAGTGGGATGTAGTTTTCTGACCAGTGGTCCGAAGACTTTAATGTGACTTTAATGTGAAATGGCGCTGAATCCTGGCCCCAGCACCTTATATAGGGGGGAATTAAAATCTTAACGCGCTCCCTATCTCCAGTCTAAAGTGACGGGAGTTAGAGGGGTGATATTCAATGGCCCCCATCATCGCCCCTATCGCGCCCAGTACAGTCGGGTTTAGGCACGCAAAACACCTAAACCCGACTAAACTAATGGGCGCGATCGTGAAAATACCCATTTTGTCGCCCAAACGGGTCTCATTACGTGCATTTCATCTCACTACCTCTGGGGGTAGTGAGCTGAAATTAACTTGTCGCATCCGTTGGCAGTAACATTAGAATACCGTCGGCGGGTACGATAACGGCCAGGCGGGGGGGGGGGGGGGGGTAAAAATTTTAATCTAGCCCATAGAATCCAAGTCATGCGATAATCCGACACCGAGAGGATGACGTTCGGACTCAACATGGGATCCGAGTCTAGTGGGAACACCTGAGTAGACTCGGATCCCCCATTTTCAGAGACCACTAATTTTGATGATGTTGACATTACATTAGTCAACATTCTGTCAATGTCAACATTTTCCTGGTGCCAACATTTATGTTGTAGACATTTTATTCAAGTGGACATCATGAATGTCAAATTTATGTTGTCAAAATTCTGAATGTCAACTGTGGACTAAATAATAAACGTTCCACATTAAAAATATATTTCTTTCTCTCATCTTATTAAAAGTTTATAAACATACAAACATTTCTTCAAATGCAAAAAATGACTCCACCATTATGTCCCCCATCCAACATTCTGTATCAGTGTTTAGTTATTATATTAGTATACATACAGACAGGGCCGGTTCTGGCTGTGGTTGCGCCCCGGGCAAAACTATAGGGGCGTAGCTTCACACGGGGGCGTGGTCAGTAACGCCCCCATTTGTGCCCCCTGTAGCGCCGCTGGAATACAAAAAAAAAGGTATACTTACTATCCCCGTTCCTGATCCAGACTGCTGCAGACAGTCGCCAGCGCCGCTCCTCTCCTCGATCAGCATAGACACTAGAGGTCAATTATGACCCCTAGCATCTGTGCCACAATGCTGTGTGGTGCGCAATGACGTCATCGCGCACCGCACAGCAAAGGTCCCCTCCACGAAGGGAAACTAGACGCGTAGCGTCTGGTTCCCTTCAGAGAGGGGGACCAGCGGGGGGCATAGCGGCGGGGGTGACAGCGGGGGGCACAGCGGCGGGGGGGCACAGTAGCGGATCTAGCCACGGTGAAGCGCCCTCCGGATTGCTGAACAAGATCAGCAAGTGTGTAGGGCCCATTAGGATGCAGAAACACCAATCATTTGAAAATATTATTTATTATTTATTTATTACCAGTTATTTATTTATTACCAGTTATTTATATAGCGCACACATATTCAGCAGCGCTTTTACATAGACTATTTGCCCATTCACATCAGTCCCCGCCCCAGTGGAGCTTACAATCTATATTCCATATCACATGTACATGTACACACATTCACGCTATGGTTAATATTGTTGGGAGCCAATTAACCTACCAGTGTATTTTTGGATTGTGGGAGGAAACCGGAGTACCCGGAGGAAACCCACGCAAGTATGGGGAGAATATACAAACTCCACACAGTTAGGGCCATGGTGGGATTCAAAGCCATGACCTCAGTGCTGTGAGGCAGTAATGCTAACCATTACACCATCCGTACTGCCCTAGTGCTTAAAGGTACAGTACATTTTAACAAACAATATAATTTTGTGCAGTGAAAAATGCCTATACAGCAGTAACAAAATAGTTTTCTCAGGATTGGGTATGCGTGACCAGCAGTCAGGAGACCGCCAGTTAGCATACCTCCGCCGGTATCCCAGCAGCGGAATGCTGGCTGGGGGGTGAGCGCAAGAAGCCCCTTGTGGGCTTGGTTGCAACCTGAGGTCGCCACAGGTTCCATTCCCACTCTATGGGTGCCGTGGACACCCAAGAGTGGGAATAGTCCCTGCTAATCGGCATGCCGACTGTCTGGTTTCTTAGGGGGCGGGCTGTCTCCTGACCGCCGGTCACATAACTACATCCCGTTTCTCATACCTCTATTCATTATTTAGACATCTGGCAACTGTAGCCAGTGGTGCAGAGAGGGGGGGGGATCGGGTACTAATTGTAATAGCCTGGACTTCTTGGAAGGGTCCGGCAGGGGCCTGTGTCCGTGAATTCCCCCCCTTGACCCCACTTACCTGTCAGCAGCCTCTCCCCAGCCCAGCACATGCTGCAGGGGCAATGATCACACCGATTGCAGCTTCCCCCAGGATCTGATCCTGGCTGGGGGGTGTATGGTGCCCCACTGTGCTGGTAGCCGATGCTTCACAGCACATTAAAAGTTTTCATTGAAAAGCATCAAGCAGAACCATACAGAGAATAACAACAGAAACTTTTATATGTGATAGTTTATTATCATAGTGTAACTTGAGACACCATCAAGCAAGGGGTGCAATTGGAGGGAGAGATCTCCAATGCTCGAAGGGAGAGAGCTGCCAATGCTTTGTGTTCAGTGAGGAGTCACACTACTGTCTAGGAGTGGCCATCGGTGGTTAGCCTCAATGGTATAAAAGCATTCACAGGTAAACCATTGATGGTATTAACTACCGATGGTCTTCCCTGTGCAATAGATTAACAAGCCTCTGGCCAATCAGAGCCTTGAGGTGGGGTTTCACAGGTCCATCGGGGCGGAGCTAGGCTCTGTACCTGACATTAAGCAGGGAGCAGAGGGGGAACCATCATGGTGTCTCTACCAACGATGGTGGAGAACTACTGGTTCTCTGGCATCGATGGCAAAACTATTTGACAGCAGGCATCAAACATCAATGATTTGTAATCATCGACAGTCGATGGCCATCCCTACTACTGTCTGCAGTGCATCCCCCAGTTTCGGCGATACTGCACATGCGTGAGTCCTCAGAGCCGGATTAAGGGGGGGTCACAGGGGGTCAGTACCCCGGGCCCTCTAATCTCAGGGGGCTCCCCAGCTGGAGCTGTTCTACCTCTGACACAGCCGGCCTCTGCTGCCTGCACACTGCAGTTACACTGAGTGGCTGCAGGAAGGGTTACACTGCTACTGTACAGCAGCAGCAGACCACGCCTCCTCCCAGCGTCTCTGAGGAGAGACAGACCAAGCGGACTAAAGGGAGCCAGCCAGAGAATGGACAGACCTCTGACTGAAGCTGATAAAAAGTGGCAAAGGTCAAGGTACAGTAGTCTGGACTTTGGAGAGGTGAGCACCGTGACACACCAGTAGCATGTATTTCTGTGTGCAGCAGTGTGCTGTGGGGGAGGGGGGAGCATATCATGAAGGCTGTGTCCTCTACTGTGTGAATGTATGTCATGAAGTGTGTATGTCAGTAAGTGTGTTTGTGTCAGTGTGTGTATAGGTGTCAGTAAGTGTGTTTGTATGTGTCAGTAAGGGGTATCGGTCAATAGGTGGTGTCTGTGTCAGACTGTCGCTAAGTCATATCTGTGTAAATAAGTGTTTTTTTGCAGTGTGTGTGCGTATGTGTGTGTGTGTGTGTGTGTGTGTGTGTGTGTGTGTGTGTGTGTGTGTGTGTGTGTGTGTGTGTGTGTGTCAGTAAGGGGTATCTGTGTTAGTAAGTTTTATCTCTGTCAGTAAGGTGTGTCTGTAAGTATGTATGATAATGTGCCAATAAATAGTGTCAGTAAGTGAAATCTGTGCCAATAAATGTGTGTTTCAGTAAGTGTTTGTGTCAGTAAATGTTTGTATCAGTAACTTGTATCTGTATCAGTAAGGGGTGGCTGTCAGTATGTATGTGCCAAAATGTGGTGTATGTGTCAGTAAGGCATATCTGTCAGTAAGGGTGCCTGTGTCAATAAGAGGTGTCTGTGTCGTTAAGTGTGTGTCAGTAAGCGGTGTCTGTGTCATTAAGTGTGTGTGTCAGTAAGAGGTGTCTGTGTCGTTAAGTGTGTGTCAGTAAGCAGTGTCTGTGTCATTAAGTGTGTGTGTCAGTGTTTCTATCTAAGATATGTCTGTGTCAGTGAGGCAGATTTAAGAATGCTAAGTACTGCTTTCTCCGCTTCTTCTAAGAACCGGCTGTCAGTGTAGTTTTAACGAATGCACACAGCGCACAGGACTGTAACGTATCCCGCGCATAGGAAGTCGAACCATACCTAATGTATGAAGGGAAACACTGCGCTTTTCGCCACGTTATGCCTCCCTGCACTCTTCGCCTCCCCCGGCCTGGCGTTGCAGGCATGTCCTCGTTCTTTCTTCCAATCCATTTTTTTTTAATTGTGTTTGCTAAAACGTTATTGTATGTGCACTGCCTGGCCAGACACAGCGTCCTTCCGCGGCATCTTTCCCTGTCAAGCACGCATGTGCAGAAACACAGGAGTGGGTGCCACTGGGAAAGAAGCACACTGCACATGCTCCACAGTAGTGGAACAGCGAATAGAGAGATGTGACTGCATCGCCTCCCCTGCCACATAACAAATCCTTTTGCTGTTGCGGGAGGATGAGGCACACACACACCAAACATATAACCAGGGGGGTGGTCCTGAAAAAAGGGGCCCCCCTACCTTAAGTACCCCAGGCCCCCCGAAGGCTTAATCCGGCCCTGTGAGTCCTGCACGTCTGTGGTTCTAAGCAGGATTGTATGCTGTTGCTGTGTACATTAGAGTGCTTAACAGTGTATAGTATACATTACTGCTGTTATGTTAACCTTATGTATACTGTATAGTGCATAATCCTGTTAACCCTGTGTTATCTTGTCATTAAATAAAACTTTTTCCTGGTTAAGACTATCTCCAAGCGGCCCTACATTACACACATCACTGACACTTTTCAAAAGTGCCAAATAAAATAGTATTTCTGTCAATATTAGATTAAATAATGGCCAGATTAAACATCTGCCTTTCAAAAATCCACAGAAACACTAGTGACGTGCGGTGGGGTTAGTAAGGCAGGTGAGGCAGAGCCTTTCCTGTTATACTATTGTATAAGCCAGAGTTTTATATGTAAAATACAAAGACTATATCAAAAATATCTTCTTTGTATTATTTTAATCAATTTTATAGTCAAAACTCTGGAGTAAAAAGTCTATTTTTTCCACACATCTGATCAATGCTCACTAAATTTCCATCAGTTTATACTGCTGCACTTGTGTATAATGCTGACATGAACCCTTTGGCCCATAAATGATGTGTAAATCTGCTACTATACAGTGCTTCCTGAGCCATTTAACTCACCGCACATCCCTGAGAAACACCATACTCAAAAAATACAGTCATCACGCACAAGCCCTCTAGCCAGGGGCCAATTGAGCCACTGGGACAGTGAATAAATTCCTGCTTGGTTGGTCCCATTACCCCATCAGACAGGCTGGCTTACACTGCCCACTGGCCTTGGCTGATAAATTCATCTGGCAGTTGCTGTACTTCCAAGGTTTGCATTCTACATGTGAAATGCAAACTGTAAGCTGCAATCTGATTCCAGGTGACATTAGCCAGGAGCAGCGGCACCCGGACCTGAAGACACACTGCAGCTCACAGTTTAAAAATGTTTTTCATCCATTTAACCCCCCTCTCCCCCCCATGGCTACACTGCTTCCAGGTATAGAAGCAGCTCTGGCTCCAGTGGGGGAATGTCTGTTATTCTTCTATTCTGTGCTGCTCCATAGACCTAAACTACAACCCAGCCCCAGGAACATGCACTCCGCATCCTATACTTCAGCACCTATACAGAGTACCTCCACCCAAGGACATACACTAACTACCTTACCACCACAATACCACTACCACCACCACCCACCTCGAAATAAACTCCTTACCCTACCACCTGACCTCTTAGACATATAGCTCAGGAACATACACAGAATGCCCTACCATCTTTGCCCACCCCCTGGTCCCATGGACCTAAACTACCGTATATCTCCTGCACAAGGAACATACACTGCCCACCCTACACCCCAGCCACTACACACAGACACCCCCACCCAGGGACATACACAAACTACCCTGCCACCTAGACATACTGTACCCCTCCAGCTCAGGAACATACACAGAATGGCCTACCACCTTCCCTAGCCCCAGGGACTTACACAACCCATGCTACCCGGTCCCATATAAAGACTTACACAACCTATGCTACGTGATCCCAAATACCTAAAAAAAACAGTCTCAGGACATACCATACACCTCCCACCCTACTCCCTGCCCCCTAGACACCATACCCTCCATACATACACTGGTACTGTTGCCAGCCCAGGGAGCCGATACTATTAGTATTTGATTTTTAAAATTTGTGTGTTGTTGTTGTTGTCTGTCTGGATACATTCTTTTCATTTTAAATAATACTTAATAAAATCTATGTTTTAATCTTATAGTAATTCTGACATTTCTGTCTAACTAAAGAGTGCACCCAAAAAAAGAGTCTTCTTTCTTCTCTACTACTGTTTTAAATAGCTATACCCCATGACTCAGGGTGCAGCACCAATGTGATATTATACAGGGGTATTCCCCTTTGATTTTGTCATTTGTTTCTTGAGATATATTCACACTGCTATCATTTCTAATGACTGGTGCTGAATCACCCTGTTCCTATTTTCAGTGTTCTGCGATAAACTGACTTTGTTAGTTTCTGATTCATAGCACAATCTCTCTATACTAAAAAAGAGGGATCTCTTTCCCCATCTTCTGTGTGTATCCAGCTTGCAGCATTGTTCCTCCCAATTTCTTTTCAGCATGACGACATTTTCTTTAGAAGAAGAATTATTCACCAAATGTAAAAGTGCAGATAGCTACGGGGATGTATTTTCTGATACATATGTCACTGATCGCAAGGCCAAAGATTGGAAAAATGATCTTTTCAAACTGCAAAAGGCACTACAAAGACGAACAAGATTAATTTAGGAAATTAGGACACTAGAAAATTATAGCAAAAATAAAATCTCACCAAGAGGCCTGAGACCCAAGATCTTCCCACCTTTCCCATTAGCAATGGAAAATCTAAAAACAGAGTGGGAATCAGTACTACTGAAATGCTCACATGAACTTATTGATATTGATCAAACATGACAACCTAATATTGGATAAGGTGGAGAAAGACATTGAGGCAATGGGAAAAGATCTAGAGATCTGGGAGAAAGACCAGGTATTCCAGACGAATTTTGAGAATCATAAAAAAAGATCTGGAGGTCTATGAAAAGACAATAACCGAAAAAGGAATACGTTTTACAGGGATAAATAGGATTTCACACTGGATAACATCTTCCAATGGAATACTTACTAACCCAAGGAGAGGTCAATGAGAATGAGAAATAACCTGAGCACATCTGAAATAGAATCCTCATATAGTAAGGACTCTTCTACTGAATAAAATGACCTAGGGACACAGAGCTATAGACAAGAGGAGAGCAAGGATTCCTCCTCTTTTTTAGGGAAAGGCCAGAGATCACCAGGAAGAACATGAACAAGAGGAAAACGAGAAGAGGGGGCATGAAATACCGGTAGAAACAATCAAAATTGGGACACTCCAACAAGTCCCCACTATCCGATAAGAAAGAACAGGAATCTATACAACAAATAGCCAATGGTAATCTCCAAATTATTAATCTCACAAATCGTGTTTTAACAATCGAACAAACAGAAGTCTTTAACAAAGGACTATCCTTCTCACCGACATACACTTTCAACAGATTCTCCTGGGAAAAGGATTTGAGACTCTTCGGGAGAAAACTACTTCTAAAAAAAAAAATTCCAGACACAGTTCTAGTAATCCGGGTGACAACCCTGAATCCCCTCTTTCTGAAGAAGAACAAGCAGCTCTGGAGGCCTTAGAAGAGCTCTACATGGAATCTGTAATAGATTCAACACCTAAAGGAAAGAGACCAACTTGTAAGAAAAAATCTACCTTTTATCTGCCTGACACCAATAGTCCTGAAATAAAAGTCTACCCGGAAATGGTATCCAAATAATATGACAATATTTCCAAAGGATCCAAGAGTCACTCCTTTCCACATAACTGAGAACTGAGGGAATGTCAAGCTTTGAGAGAAATACGTTCCTGGGATGATACAGTGATTAAACCCTCTGAAAAAGGGGGCAACATTGTCTTGTGACCTGTAGAGATGTATGTAGCAGAAGCTCATTGCCAACTTCACAATACTTTGTGTTATCATAAACTTCCCCTAAATCCCATGGTGAAGTATCATAAGGAATACAATCAGATGATTGCTCATTATCACCAAGCAGGAAGCACAATATCTTACTATCACCAACCCCAGAACACCTACTTTCTATTTACTGCAAAAGTTACACAAAGATAGATCTCAACCCCATGGTAGACCAATTGTGTCAGGAAATGGAGGATTATTAGAACAACTGAGTAGGTTCCTGGACCTATACCTTAGGGAACATGTTCCCACTCTCCTCTCATATTTGAAAGATACATCGGACCTTCTTCAAAAGATCCACGGCATTAAATTTGAAGATCAATTTCTCTTAGCAGCCTAGGATGTAAAGGCACTCTATACGAGTATCATTAATCAAAAAGGTCTAGAGGCTACTAAATTCTTCCTTGATATGGGGGAGAAAGATGGATTCAGCGACTTTCTTTGTGAAATTTTGAGCTTCATTTTACACAGAAATTATTTCACATTTGGGGATCAAATCTTCCTGCAAACTAGAGGCACAGTAATGGGAGTGGCCTGTGCCCCCACTTATGCCAATCTGTTTTTATTGTGGTGGGAACATGTTTGTTTCTTCAATGAGGAGAACGAGCAGTACAACCAACACATAGTGAGCTGGCTATGCTACATAGATGACATCTTCATCATCTGGAATTGAGATGAAAACCACTAGAATCTACTAGAGTTCATACAAATACTAAACATCAATAACCTCAATCTCAAACTGACCCATACCATCAGCAGGCATAACGTGTTTTTTCTTGATCTCAACATCTACAAATCCTGTGATGGCACTTTGCCTACAGAACTATTCCATAAGGAAACGGCCACTAACAGCCTTCTTCTACAAACCAGTTCTCATTTTCCTCCTACTATCGAGTACATCCCTAAGGGTGAGTTCCTGAGACTCAGACGCAATTGTACAGAAGATTCCATCTACAGACAAAAGTGTTATGAACGCACAAACCGTCTAATGGAACGGGGGTACAGTAAATGCTCATTGAGACGAGCACAACAGGTATCCCGGGTGGATAGAGAAACCCTAATCTTCCAGAATAGAGTGGACAGAGGTAGTAATGTCACCAAAATTAGGTTTTAGGCTCATTCTGCCCAGAATGGCGATTTCCTGCAGAATGCCATACAAAAACACTTACCTATCCTACACCTCGATGCAGACCTTTCCCCTCTATTAGACTCCACAATCCACATGAGTTGGTATAGATCCAAAAACATCAAGGATCTTTTAGTTCTGAGTCATTTCACCAATGAGCAACCGAGATCCTCCAATGCCAAAAAAAAGAGGCTCTTTTCCCTGTGGGCATTGCAAAGCGTCCACCCAGATTAAAAATACAGTTGTAGTCCAAGATTGACTAGGGCAAGACATCCCTATAAAACACTGCTTCAACTGTAAAACTGAAGGAGTGGTATATTGCATTACTTGTAGTTGCAATTTGAAATATGTAGGGATGACTACAAGAAAGTTAAAACAAAGAACCCTTGAATATGTGGCAACAATTCGCAATGTGACAATGGATCTAGCTCGGTCAAGAAAACTGACATCGGTTGCTAGACACTTTCATGCCAAACATCATGACCCTCCGAAAAAGATAAAGATCTTCGGCCTGCACAAGGTCCAGCTGGGGATCAGAGGAGGAGACCTCAGTAAAGAATTACTGAAAAAAGAAAGTGAGTGGACATCTCGCCTAAAACCTACAGGACTTAATGAGTACATTAACTACAGCGTATTCCTGTAGAACAAAATGTATTTACAAAATTCGCTTTTTCCTAACCAATATGCCTCTTATGGACTAACAACTCGCCCCAGTAGATGGTAATATTCACTACATGCACTTTTACATGCTTTACACATCACTTTTTTCCGTCCCTTTAATCCTCCTCCATGTAAAACACATCCTCACTGATTGCCATGGCAGTTTCCCATACACCAATTTCCTTCTAATACAACTTTGTCCTTCTATCCCCCACCTCCCTTTCCTTCACACAGTCACAAACATGAGCCTACACCATCATATGCACTTATGTTTTATCATATATGTTTATATAATCAGTTTTCCTGCACGGTTGGCACCACATTTTTACACTTCTAAATTACCATACCCTCCCATAATCATCCCTAGTGTACATTCACACTTGGCCAATACTTATACACTGGTAACAATTACAATGCACTCCTCCACATGAAAACTATATATATATATATATATATATATATATTCCATAGACAAAAAACCTTACGGTTTCACATGTCCCATTAAGGCTTCTTACACATGATCTGGCATTTCAGAAACCTGTTGTAACTCTACCACTCAAACTCCAAAAAGCAATGAAATTCCGATCATTAAGGCTGACGCCTTAATGGACGTGTTCCTTGCGCAATACAGATATGGTATGCCATCACAGCCTGTGGCTAAGTGCAGATTCAGCACTCTCACAGAGTGAGATTGCTGTCACTCACACAATGGTGGAGCTGCTAATTCACAGATTTGTGTGCTCATTGGAATACACACATGGGCCAGTATTGACTAAAATTCAGAGTTTGGCCGATTTGTGTTGTTTTTTTCTAAGTCCCAATCCGGGAATTCACTAAGCACCAATCTCGGCAGTGTCTGGTCTATTCGTAATGGTTTGAATGACAACGTTCCGAAATACGAATGAATAGACCATCGGTCAAACGCGGCTGTTATTTCATAGAATATGGGAATTCACTATTCATTCGTATTTGGGTGTTAATCTCTGAGTGCTCAAATGCGGTCGTATTTTTTTGCGATTCGTTAAAAAAAGCGGCAAAAAAATAGACCTGCTTTTTTCAGTCGTGTTTACATGTGTTGCAAATTAAAAATCACTCACACCTGAATTAGGATGCCTATAAAAGGATGTTAGGCCCATTTCAATACACCTACACTCAAGAAATGGCAGCAGGACTGTGGGCCAGTGATCTTTTGTGTGCTGTGGGATTCCTCAGACTCAGACATCAGCCTGTAAGTAACCAGGGCCAAGAAACTGAACATGGTCAGCAGGTTGTACAGGTTCCGCGGAGGCTGCGCAGGCCTCGTTTTTTTAGGGGGCGTTTAAACTAGAGATGAGCGGATTCGGTTTTACTCGGTTTTACTCGGTTCTCAAAACGGCATCTTATTGGCTATTCAAAACACGTGACATCCGTGAGCCAATAAGATGCCGTTTTGAGAACCGAGTAAAACCGAGTAAAACCGAATCCGCTCATCTCTAGTTTAAACTTGAACGCATTGTCCGATGATAAGGTCATACAGATGTTCCGTCTACATCGTAACAACATTTTCCGTCTGTATGACCTTGTCAAACTGGGCCTAGACCCTGAGACAGCACGCTCTCGCCCTGTCTCAGGCCTGCACAAACTCCTGGCTGTGTTGCACTTTCTGGCTACTGGCAGCTTTCAGGCTGTGTCTGGGGATGTCATAGGAATCTCACAGCCCTCATTTTCCAGAATCTTAACCCAGGTGATGTATACCTAACGACCTCTTCTGTTTTGTGTTTGTTTTAATTTCTCGTGGCCAGTTCTGTCCTAAAATCTCATGTTTATTGTTCTTTAAAATGTACACACAGGTGTTGGCTGTTTTGCAGCCCCACATCGAGGCCTCAATCTGCTTCCCTACCCAGGAGTCTTAGTGGCATGCAGTCAGGGTAGATTTCTATGAGCTTGCTGGCATGCCCAATGTGCTTGGAGCCATAGATTGCACACACATTCAGCTGAGACCACCTAGGGCAGTCAGCACATATATACAAACCGCCATTTCGAACACTCCACAAATGTGCAGGTGGTTTGTGATGCAAATCTCAGAATAATGAGTGTTGTTGCTGGTTACCCTGGGGGCTGCCATGACTCCTTCATCCTCAGTCAGTCATCCCTCTTTGACAAGTTTGAGGATGGACAAATGCCAGATGGATGGCTGCTGGGTATGTAATTTGATATGTGTAGGCCTGCGTATACTTTGTCCAAATACAGGTGCAGATGTATTAACCTGTAGAAGGCATAAGGAAGTGTGAAACCAGTGATCTGGGCAAGGTGATAAAGGCACCAGCCAATCACCTCCAATAAGTAAATTAACATTTAGGAACAGATTGTCTGCTGCCTTTATTACCTTGCACATATCACTGGTTTTTCACTTCCTTATGCCTTCTTCAGGTTAATACATCTGCCCCACAGTGTGTTACTTATGTGTTGCTGTATCTTAACATGAATCACGTTACTATATCTGTCTTTTAGGTGATGGAGGATATGGCTGTTTCTCTTATCCTCTAACTCCATTGTCCCGACCTGATACCCCTGCTGAACACAATTACAATCATGCACATAAGTCCACGCGGAATGTGATAGAAAGATGTTTTGGTGTGCTGAAATCTAGGTTTCGGTGTCTGGATAAGTCTGGTGGCCTTTTGTTGTATAGTCCCTCCAAGGTGACTCAAATTGTGTTCTGCTGCTGCTTTCTTCATAACATGTGTTTGCAACAACATCTGCCACATGTTGAGGAGGAGGAGGAAGAAAGCAGCCAGCAAGCAGAGGAATTAGAGACATCTGGTGATACTTGGAGTACTGATGTAGGGAGGCAGGTTAGGCAACAGATCATCAATCGTTATTTCTAAGGTAAGCTTGGTTTGCTTATTTCTTTTTTTGTGTAATCATAAATAGATGTTTTGTTTTTTTTCACCAAAACCATTACTCAGAATGTGTCTGTCTCCTTGACACATACAAACATACCCTCGCTATATGAAAAACAAATGTCGCATGTGTATTGTGTGTATTTTTAATCTCAAAACAACAGATTATGAGTGGCATGCATTAAGTCTGGATAAGTGATCGTAAACTTGCAGTGCTAATTTCTTACAAGCCCACATCATTCATTTAGTATTTCACTTTATCATTGTGTGTAACGTCCTAATGCACAGGTTCACAAACTCGGCCTCAGGACCACACACAGTGCATGTTTTTCACGAAACCCAGTAGAAGCACAGGTGTATGAATTACTCACAGACATATGTTAAAAGGTTCACAGGTGGAGCTAATTATGTCACTTGTGATTCTGTGAGGAGACCTGCAAAACATGCACTGTGTGGGTTCCTGAGGGCCGAGTTTGCGAACCTGTGTTCCCAAAAAACACTCCTCAACATATAATATGTTAGCCTTGAGGAATACATGTGTCCCTATGTGTGATGCACCATCATATTTAAGACACACAAACTTACTGTAATCAGGAATATTTTATTCCCTAATGTTTGATGCTGTAAACTTGATGATGTGTAAGTAAATACACAGTTTGCCACACATATACATTATTATACAGTTTGTGCTTTTTGTTGTAAAATTACAGATTTGTTTGTTTCAGCATCACGTGTCAAAACATTCTTAATAATTTTAAACACACACAAACATGTCCCAACAATACTGACATTAATTTGGACAATGTTTTTCAAACAAAACAAAGGCAACATATTACAAGCTTTTTACGCAACGCAATTGTGTTCTTCTTGTAATGTTGTATAGATAAGATAGCTAAGATATGTATCACTAACATTGTATTTTGGATTGTCTGCAGGCAAAGAGAATGATTGGAATCTAGAAAGAGTAATGATTAGAAAAAAATCAAGTGGTCAGTTTACTTCCTGCTAAAGACATTCTGCCTGGCTGGCAATTATTGTATCTGCAGGCAAAGAGAATGATTGGAATCTAGAAAGAGTAATGATTAGAAAAAAATCAAGGGGTCAGTTTACTTCCTGCTAACATGTATGTGTGGCTCCATCAACATTTCCCGCCTCCAATACCAAATAAAAATGGTTTTGAATAAATGTTCGTCCAAAATTTATAATAATTTGTGTGCCACTTATAATTAATGATGTTGAAAAAAGGGTCAAGGACCTAAGTGTTATATTATTTTAGCAACAAAAACACTTGCTAACTTTTTTGAGTTACTTATCACAAATGTCTAACTTGTTTTTTTTTCACATTTTTTTTGGTGGCTGCTTGTCCTGCCCTTTGCCTTTAGCACTGTCATGTTGTCGTGCTCTGGTGGAGCGTCTTGGTGGTGATGAGACTGGCGTGACATTTGGAGTAGTCGTACCAGAACTGCTGCTTGTTTGCGGTTGGTGCATGCATCTGAGTGTTTCATTCAGGTTAGTGAGGGTGGCATTGAGTTCACGTGTAGCAGCATTTTGATTGTCTACTATTCTGAATAAACTTTCATTAATCTTTTGATTGTTTTGGAAAATGCTCATGTAACTTTGCTGCTGTCTGTGCTGTTCTTCCATTATGCGCTGTAAGTTGCCCATGACCTGTGTAATGTCTGTACGCATGAGTTCCATGGTATTGCCTATTCTGGTTGTTTGCTCATTTTGTCTACTCAGATTTCTTGATATTCTTCTGAGGTGAGATGGTAGGCTTGCAAACATTTGTGTCTGCTTACGTAGGCAATCTTCATTAGTGGCCTGCTGTCTAGCCCAAATGGTCCAAAACACCTGATCAGGGCCTTGTGTTCCTAGTGTTGTTGGGCTGTGTTGTGGTGGTGGTGTGCTTTGCTGTGGTGGTGTACTCACAGGTGCTGGGGGGCTCATTCCTTGCATTAATGGCTGCATTTCTAAGATGTTTGTCTCCTCCATGTCACTGTGTTGCTGTTTTTGCGGAGGGATGCTGTTCCCAGGACTCGAAGCTGAAATATTAATTAAATCTCCGTTAGCTAGCCATATGTTTGAGAAATGTAAACAAATCACTACACATGGGGGGAAATTTACTAAGATGGGAGTTCTATTTAAGATGGGATGTTGCCCATAGCAAACAATCAGCTTCTACTTCTCATTTATCTAGCACCTTCTAGAAGATTATACCTGGAATCTGATTGGTTGCTATGGGCAACATCCCATCTTCAATAGAATGCCCATCTTAGTAAATTTACCACATGGAACACATGTGATTCACTGTTGCTTTCAACTATTCTGGCTAGCAACATCATCACTCATAGCTTAAATACATACATATGCCTGTTTGTGGTAAATGTGTCTGGTTACTTAATTGTGAAAGCAAACACTTTAATTTTTTTGTAGCTCACACATACTCCACCATAAAAACACATTGGAATACATAATGTCTTACCTTATAGCTTTGTTCAAACAAACATAGTAATGTTTTTATATGTATTTTGCAATGTTACCTCAAACACACATGTGAAATGTTGAAAAAAAAACTTACTTTTTTCATAAAAACAAACATGCTTTTTTGTTGCAGCATCTTACACACAATGTCATACTGTATGGCTCAAGTGGACATACATATCTTTACTGGATGTGGACAAGGACATATAGATTGGATTACATTTCAGATTTTACTTACTGCGGTAAGTATTTACTTTTTTGATGTGTTTTGACTTAATGCAGTTATGAAATTTTTAGATTACGTACTGAATTTTTACACATTTTTTTCAGTTTGATACACACAATCAAGATGAGGGAAGTGTGGATGACGCCTTGGAGGTGTGTTCAAAATTTGGAGTGGGGGGACAGAACATACGGACGATAATCTTCGTGGCGGGGTAGCCTGCTGTGTTTGGGCCGGGACATACGACCTTGCTTTCTTTTCGGCTACAGGTTTTTTGTGGTGATGTCTTTCAGAAGTGCCACTTCTGCTGCTCCATACTTCTTTTGATGGACCTTTTAATGAAAGTGCAATTTGGTTATGGCCATTCCTTTACAAGCATAACCTATACTACAATGGACACTTTACCTGCTTCCGCAGCGTCATCATCATCAGATGTAATAGGAGTTACTGGCCGACGAGGAGTGCTGCTTTTTTCAGACACTGTATAAAATGAATTATAATAAAAAATCATGCTATTGTGTATACATCCACCCATTATGCTTATAAACATTTTTTCTTTTAGAAATGCTTGGCTTTTTTTTTTTTTTTTTTAAAGGAACATAAAAAAATAAAAAAATAAAACAATGACCAAAACACATATGCACTATGGCAACATCAACACAGGAAAACATGTACAGGACACTGACATAGGCCACAAGTTCAAGGAAAGGTTTTTAAAAATTAAAAAAACACAAATTCATTTTGTATTGGTAGGAAAAATATTACAGATGCAATATCTAATTTGCTCTGTGATGTGGCACTCCAAAGACACATTACCACTATATGAGCAAAAACAAAATGCAGCAATTTGTTTAATAAAAAACACTGCAGTGTGGTGTCACGGTACAAATACAAGCAAACAACAAAAATTTAAAAAAAATATTTAAAAAAAACAACATAACATTATCTAAAGATGACATTACACATGTAAGTGGTTCCCAAACCACTTTCCAGTACTCCAGCCTTAACATCACAACCACTTTTTTTAAACAAAACCACATGGATCACTTAAATATAAAACATAGTCACAATTTTAAATTCCAAAAAAACATCAGGAAAACATTATTGCAGGACAATTCAGAGACACACCAAGTCCAAACTACACATGCAAAAAAACTGCCTGAAAAACACATGACATACAATAAAGTAAGAGGTTACATTGACTTTTATATAAAACATTAACCAAAACAATGTATTTGCTGACACACACTAGAAGATGAGCGTAATATGCAACGTCACATGACACACATTCCAAAAAAAAACAAATAAAATAAAAATATATATAAAAAAAAACACGCTCACCATTCTTCCTGGGCCTATCTGAATCCCGGACATGGGTTGCAGAGACAACTTCTGGAGGAATTACACTCCGCATGGGCTCCTCATACTCCAGATAACTTGCAATATAGGGCTGCCCACCACCGGTTTTCCGAGCCGACTTGGCCTCCTTGGCCATTTTGGACTTGACACATCGCTTTATGTCATAGTACCGTTTGCAGCACGTTTCCTCAGTCCGCTTGACCACCCCCTCACTATTGACAGCAGCAACTACTTTCGCCCACAACACCGTCTTCCTCCGTGTTAGCACCTTGGCGGACTCCGGGCCAAATAGCTGCCTCTGATACTTCATCAGCTCACGCACCAATGCCACATTTTCAGCAAAACTAAACTTAACATTTCGCCCAGTCTTAGTAGTGGTGCGTGGCTGCGGAGCACTCTGACTGTCACTATCACTTGAGGCTGCTGCAGCAACCTCACCCACCTCCTCCGCCTCACTAACCTCACCAACACTCACCTCCTCCACCTGACCAACCTCCTCCCCCTCACTCACACCCTCCACCTCTGAGTCACACATAATTGTGTGTGTAAACAGTTAACACAGGGGGAAAAAAAAGACAAACAACACACTCCTCCACTACCACTACACAACTCACACACACACACACACACACACACACACACACACACACACTGACAAGGGACTATAAAGAAAAATAACTTGGACTAAAAATGAGACAAAACCACAAAATACAAGACAACAAGAATGACAAGACGACTTTCAAACACAATACCACACTCAGAAATCGCTACCACCACTCCTCTTCAAACCACAAATTCACCTACCTCCACAGCACAACCTCCCTCCTCCTCACCACTAACTAAACCCACGAGGTGCGGACGGTTTGGGGCGTATTTATATGGTTGCGCACAGACACTCCTACCATCTGAAACACAACCAATCACGAACGGGGATGAAAATCGAAACTGAAAGTGAAAATGCGGCCGCGAATAAAAAAAAACCCTGCCGCGTTTAACTTAGGAAAAAACCAGCAAATACATCAAAAACACGTACGCAAACGACAATGACGGCCATAAATGTACAAAATAAAAACGACTGGCATCGACATCGGAAAACACGAAAACAATAAAGTCGACTGCTTCGTAACTTTGCGTATATGGATTCAAAAAGTTGCATGAAAATGCACCCGATACAAAACGAGTTTAAACACTACACAAACCGACTCAAACACGAATATTAGTAAATATTGGCTATGCAGTCTATGCAACTGAAGGTCTGAGCAGTTTTATGGTGCTCCCATCCCACACAGTGCCCACAAACATCCCATTCGGTCACCACAACAATCCCTCCCTTCTCACTCCATACATCCATCTCACTTAGTATACACATTTAGCTCCCTCAAAACATCTTGGTTAATTGCTAAAACTATAATACCCCATCTACGGTCTATGCATCTACACTTGCTTCCCCAATACACCCCCATGCTGCTGTCTTCCCCAATCCCTACTGCTGTGTTCTCCCATCTGTGCTAGTCTGTACTAACTTATCTGTACCATCTGCCTTTCCCCACCTGTGCCTTGTCTGTACCACTGTTTCCTTCTCTCTGTGCTGCTCAGTGTTTCCCTCTTCAACGTCACTCTGCCTCCTCCAATACATGGTACACTGTCTTCTCTCCCATCTGAACCAGTTTTCTACCCATCCGTGCCAGTGTTTTCAACCCATCTGCACCATTTCCCCCATCTGCACCGCTGTCTCCCTTCCCATACTTGCTGCTTAATCTACCCCCTATCCACACCACTCTTACCCTATTCATGTAGCTGACATCCTGAAGGTAAGTTTCATGGGTCACTATTGGGGGGGGGTGTGCCCTATCCAACCCACCCAAGGATTAGGCCTAGCTGCCACCCCCAAGGGGAGGTAAAAATACTTATCCCCTCCGATGTTGGGACTGTATTCCCCTCATCCATGCTGCTCTGCCTTCCTCATCCGTGCCGTTTCTTTCCATCTGTACTGCTCTTACCCCTCCCACATCTGTGCTGCTTTTTCCCCCTCATCCACATGGCACTGTCCACCCATCCACGCAGCTGTCTACCCACCATCTGTTCCACTGTCTTTCCCCCACCTGTCTTACCCCCCCCCCATCTGTGGGGGTAATTCAGAGTTGATTGTAGATGTGCCAAATTTAGCACATCTACAATCATTTACTCTAACATCTGCCCCGCATGTCAGGCCCTCCCCCTCACCCCACTGGGCTCCCGGGGTACGCACGCACAGTGCGGCCATTGCGCATTTGCACCCCACAAACTAATTCAGACTGCAATCGCTGCAGCCTGAATTATCCCATGTTTCTTTGTCACCCCCCCATCAATGCTGCTTAGTCTTCCCTCTATCCACACACTTCTGTTCCCCCATCCACACCGCTCTGTCTCCTCCCTCCAATCAACAACACTCTTACCTCATCCGAGCAGCTTTGTCTTCCACTCAGACCTTCAGTTGCATTGACTGCATGTGTGTATTCCAATGAGCACACAAATCTGTGAATTAGCAGCTCCACCATTGTGTGAGTGACAGCAATCTCACTCTGTGAGAGTGCTAAATCTGCACTTACCCAGAGGCTGTGATGGCATACCATATCTGTATTGCGCAAGGAACACGTCCATTAAGGCGTCAGCCTTAATGATCGGAATTTCATTGCTTTTTGGAGTTTGAGTGGAAGAGTTACAACAGGTTTCTGAAATGCCAGATCATGTGTAAGAAGCCTTAATGGGACATGTGAAACCGTAAGGTTTTTTGTCTATGGAATTTCATAGCTTTTTTTCAATTTATTATTTTAATTCAGAAATGTAATATTTCACTGTAAGAACAAACATTTGGGGCCAAATGCAATGGAGTGCGATTTTTCAGGTGTCTAATAAATCGCATCAAATGGCACGTTTGTAAAGTGTGATTTTTTGCTAAAAATCGCAAATGTAATAGGGTGTAATTTTTGGGGTAAAAACGTGAGTCGCATGCAATGTTTTGCGATTTTTTATTAAAGGAAACATGCGTTTTTTTATTAATAAAAACATTAGTTTTTCAAGACGTTTTCATTACTTTATGCACTTAGCCAGTAGCGTGCATAAGGGGTCATTCTGCGTTGATCGCTCGCTAGCAGATTTTTGCTGCCGTGCAAACACCAAGCCGCCGCCCTCTGGGAGTGTATATTAGCTATGCAAAAGTCCGAACGCTTTCATCGCAGAACGACTACAAAAATAATTTGTG